>NW_027660577.1:0-390610 GCF_963280865.1 Gymnoscopelus braueri | reverse complement strand
ATGGAGTCAAGTTAGTCTATTCATTTACCTTTGAGTAATAACAAAGAAACTATGGTATACATTACACATTCAATTTAAAATGAGATGCTGTGATGCACAGTCTCACATTATGTAGACAATAAACAAGCAGTTCCTTCAACAACCAGGTTCTATTGTTCTGAAGGAATTTGGAACAATCATTTAGGGTTCTATAGGGACTTGAATGGCCCATCGACCTTAATTACTCTTATAATGAATAACAAGAGGTAGGAGAGAGACTCACACATGAGGACATGAATAAAGTTGTTTATTTTACATGTAAATGAATGGATAGCCGGGAACTACAGAGAAAAGATCACACGTGATTTATATCTCACTGTTCAAAGTCAGAGGTAGTGTGCACCATAGATATTAGAAACCTAGATACCTCATTGGCCTCTGCAGTTCATTGGGGCGACTTGTATCGCAATACACGGCGGCTCTTCCGTCTTCCGCAGGGAACCTGTCACTCAAAGTGACTACTGGCCAATCACAGCGCTCACAGTGCGTTGACTACTGGCCAATCACAGTGCGTCTTTTCCGGGACTTGTCAGTGCAATGGTTCTCAACCAGTGGTCCGGGAACCACCAGTGGTCCTTGAGGGGGTTCCAGGTGGTACCCAGCTAAATGATGGAGAGTTGATAACCAAATGGACCCTTATAGATCTTTCAATCTTGAGTATAACATTTCACACTGTCAAGAGTCAAATTGTTAAACATCTGCATTACTTACTAAACAAGTACACAATTAGAGAACGTAAACAATTGTTATTTTGACAACATCTTATCGAACAATAACATATTCTACGTTTTGGGTGTGAGAGGCTAAAGCTTATCAAACGGTGTTCCGTGACTCAAATGCTGAATAAATAATGGACCTTGATATGAAAAAGGACCATGTCTCTTATTTGAATTTCACAAATAGAGTGTGGAGTTTGCCAAGTTCCAACTAACTAGATGCTGCGCACAGCTGCTGCCTCTTAAAGGGTTAAAAGCTGGGTTACAAAAAGACCCGCCCCCACCTGCCTCTGATTGGCCTACCGAACTTCCGCGTGTGTGACGCACACGGCAGCCCTGCGGAAGCAGGAAGCGCGCCCGAGATACAGACGCTTCAGAGCCGAATGAGGCGTCTACCTTTATATGTCTATGGTGTGCACTGTCAGTCTCACAGCATCATTGCCTAAGTCAAAGAGACTACTCAGGCAGATAGTGATTTTGGAATGTAACAAGCATTCTGAAGAGGTCATAGGCAATAATGCACAGTGAATCAGCAGTGTTATGAGAATAGAGTTAGGTAGATAGAAAATAAAATGTACCCAGGTCTAAACGTATGCATGTTGATATACCAAAGTATAAAACCATGTCAATCATTTAACCTGAAGCATTAAGCTAGCCAGGTTTTGTCAAAATGGTGGCCGTGGGTCAAGATGGACCAAATGCCTTTGTGTAAATTGAGCCAATTAAACCTAATATTATTCACTATTCATACGTTTTATTATGTCTCTGCTACTCAAATTATGCTGTATGACCTTTCATTTGGATGAATACACTCATTTAAGAGAAGTTTTCAATGTTGTATTAACAATTGCAACTATTAAATTGTTTAAATAACCACAAAGAAAATAAATAAGACTATTTGCAAAAGGGAAATGAGTTATTACATTATTTTTGATAAGTGAATACATTATGTGTTCAAGTTTAAACTTGAAAATGTAAAATATTGTATGGCTCATTTTACCCATTCAGTTGAATCAACTTACCCCTAATGTGGGGCAATTTGGCACAGGGTGTTAGATACTGATTGGTGGAGAGATGGTTCTATTGTTCTCTTTGGCCAAAAGGAGTCCATCATGCCACCTCAGGCTCTCTAGTATAAGAAGAGTTCGTAGTTTTAATGTGTCCACAACTCATCCAGGATATCAATCAGACTTAAGGTAAAGATGAACTCTATCAACCTCAACTCTGCTGTACAGGAGGGAAACAAAGACCTTGGTATGTTACTTGCTCTCTCTCCTTTTTCATTTCCCCTGTTCTCCCTTTCCTTTTCAGGTCTAAAACATGTCTCATTATTCATGTTGTACTCAATCTTATTTGGTGTTTCATTGTAAGTTGACTACTTGCTTAGCTGTAGATTTGGATGATTTCTGTTTTGCCTCACAGTTCTAACAAATATTCACTTACAATGCAAGTGCTTTTAGTATTACTAAAGTAACCACTTAATACTAGCACATTTAAAAGCTTGCAATGTGTCAAATCATCATGAGTTGTTATGAGCTTTCGGCTACTTTAGCTATGCTATTTTTAATTACGGTTATTTAGGTCATTGTTAGTTAACTACTTGACAACATTGTTGGGGATTTATTGCACAATAACAACTATTTTAAAGACCATGAAGTACTGTCTTTCTTCTAACTCTCAACAACTGTCATTGTTTCCAATCCAGTATTGCATCATCAGCCTGGCCTCCCTGTCCTACCAGAGCTGAATGAAAGAAGAAGCTTGGCAAAGCTAAAACACCACTGCTGTGATCAGTGTGGAAAACACTTCCCTAACATCTACAGCCTTAAAATGCACCAAAGAATTCACACTGGAGATAAACCATATGGATGTGATCAGTGTGGACAGCACTTCTCTCAAATGGCAAACCTTAAAAGCCACCAGCGAATTCACACAGGAGAGAAAGCCTATGGATGTGATCAATGTGGACAACACTTCTCAATAATGTCCAGCCTTAAAAGACACCAGAGAATTCACACTGGAGAGAAACCCTATGGATGTGATCAGTGTGGACAACACTTCTCTCAAATGACAAACCTTAAAAGCCACCAGAAAATGCACACTGATGAGAAAGCCTATGGGTGTGATCAGTGTGAACTGCACTTCACTACAATGTCCAAACTTAAATTACACCAGAGAATTCACACTGGAGAGAAACCATATGGGTGTGTTCAGTGTGGACAGCATTTCTCTATTATGTCTAACCTAAAAATGCACCAGAGAATCCACACTGGAGAGAAACCCTATGGATGTGATAAGTGTGGACAGAACTTCTCAATATGTCTAACCTTAAAAGACACCAGAGAATTCACAGAGGGGAGAAACCCTTTCACTGTGATGTGTGTGGAAACGCTTTTAGCCATTCACATTATTTAAAAGCTCACCAGGTTGTACATACTGGATTTAAACTGTTTCCTTGTGGTCAGTGTGGAAGGAGTTTTACTACTTCAAGCAGCCGAAAACGTCATGAGCGCACACATATGAAAGATACATCTTATTCATGTTAACAGTATGACAACAGCTTTATTATAGAGGATGAGAAACATCAGCAAATCCACATAACCAAGTGTAACATGATAATCCATTATTGCATTTCAAGCATGTGTTTATTAAGGCATAACATGTAAATGAGCATGCTGATTCTATGTTTTTGTTATACTGTATTTGTGGAACATGTCCCACCAACATTTTGCTGCAGATAGAAATAAACAAATCTCAATATACCTTTTATTCTCAATCTTATTTGTTGTTTCACTGTAATGTGACCTGTATAATTTTTGTAGATTAGTTTATTTCTGTTTTGTCAATTGTTAAATGGGAATAATGCAGGTCTATGATTGGAAAAGGATAACACATGGAGTATATTTAATAACATAGATATAAATGTAAGCCATATTTCACAGGGAGCATACAGACAGAAGAGCGGATTGAGACAGCTGTTGGCTGACCGGGGTGTGGGGGTACTATTAACATTCTCTTTGTTGCTTACCTGGGAGAGAGAGCATGTGTTCCCCATCCCCCTTTCCTGCCTATACAGTTGCAAATCGAACCAGGGACTAAAAGGGGGATCTATTGTTTGTCTGGGTGGGGTCTCACCTTTGGAGGCTGACCCCCAGCCCCTTATTCAATGTGACCACTGCTATATAGACTATGACATGTAAGCTTGTAGTGTGTGTGCCACTCCCGGCCGTTAGGCTGTGGAGATGGTTGGCTGCTGTAATAAACTGGAAGCAAAGACACCTCACTGACTAGTGATGACTCCATTCATTCTATAACCATTCATTCTCATCTCTGGAACAACAAACTTATCTACAATATGGCGTTGTTGGTAACTACAAAAGTGCAATAGAGCCTTTAAGGCCGTGGAAGAGATACTTCATATGGGTTGTCGACAGTGGGAAATATACCTCACACACCTTAGACATTGGCACATGGGCTTTGTATTAAGCTTTATTGTACATATAAATGATGGCAGGA
Source organism: Gymnoscopelus braueri (assembly GCF_963280865.1). NCBI lineage: Eukaryota > Metazoa > Chordata > Actinopteri > Myctophiformes > Myctophidae > Gymnoscopelus > Gymnoscopelus braueri. The sequence goes on along the minus strand of NW_027660577.1, from coordinate 386,339 downwards.
CATGCAGAAAGGAAAAAAGTGTTGCGGTTTATAATTAACTTTTCAAAATCAGAGATAGGTTATGCAGTGATCTCCCACACTCTCGGCACTTTTCTGCCCTCTGACCTCACAGGACGGTCCGCCAAACTTTTTTTTACACCTCTCGGGCTTATCCGAGAGTGTGGCGTTGTAGGGGAGGTGTCCCCGCACGCGTGCGTATGTCAGAAGTGTCGGCAGTGTCCGCCGGCGCCGGTCCAGTGTCCACTGTTGTCTGAAAACGGCACTTTTCTGACCTCTGACCTCACTGGACGGTCCGCCACACTTTTTTTTACACCTCTCGGGCTTATCCGAGAGTCTGGCGTTGTAGGGGAGGTGTCCCTGCACGCGTGCGTATGTCAGAAGTGTCGGCAGTGTCCGCCGGCACCTGTCCAGTGTCCACTGTTGTCTGAAAACGGCACTTTTCTGACCTCTGACCTCACTGGACGGTCCGCCACACTTTTATTTACACCTCTCGGGCTTATCCGACGTTGTAGGGGAGGTGTCCCCGCACTCGTGCGTATGTCAGAAGTGTCGGCAGTGTCCGCCGGCGCCTGTCCAGTGTCCACTGTTGTCTGAAAACGGCATTTTTCTGACCTCTGACCTCACAGGACGGTCCGCCACACTTTTTTTTACACCTCTCGGGCTTATCCGAGAGTGTGGCGTTGTAGGGGAGGTGTCCCCGCACGCTTGCGTATGTCAGAAGTGTCGGCAGTGTCCGCCGGCGCCTGTCCAGTGTCCACTGTTGTCTGAAAACGGCACTTTTCTGACCTCTGACCTCACTGGACGGTCCGCCACACTTTTTTTTACACCTCTCGGGCTTATCCGAGAGTGTGGCGTTGTAGGGGAGGTGTCCCCGCACGCGTGTGGGGACACACGCGAGCACCTCTCGGGCTTATCCGAGAGTGTGGCGTTGTAGGGGAGGTGTCCCCGCACGCGTGCGTATGTCAGAAGTGTCGGCAGTGTCCGCCGGCGCCGGTCCAGTGTCCACTGTTGTCTGAAAACGGCACTTTTCTGACCTCTGACCTCACTGGAAGGTCCGCCACACTTTTTTTTACACCTCTCGGGCTTATCCGAGAGTTTGGCGTTGTAGGGGAAGTGTCCCCGCACGCGTGCGTATGTCAGAAGTGTCGGCAGTGTCCGCCGGTGCCTGTCCAGTGTCCACTGTTGTCTGAAAACGGCACTTTTCTGACCTCTGACCTCACTTGAAGGTCCGCCACACTTTTTTTTACACCTCTCGGGCTTATCCGAGAGTGTGGCGTTGTAGGGGAGGTGTCCCCGCACGCGTGCGTATGTCAGAAGTGTCGGCAGTGTCCACCGGTGCCTGTCCAGTGTCCACTGTTGTCTGAAAACGGCACTTTTCTGACCTCTGACCTCACTGGAAGGTCCGCCACACTTTTTTTTACACCTCTCGGGCTTATCCGAGAGTGTGGCGTTGTAGGGGAAGTGTCCCCGCACGCGTGCGTATGTCAGAAGTGTCGGCAATGTACGCCGGCGCCGGTCCAGTGTCCACTGTTGTCTGAAAACGGCACTTTTCTGACCTCTGACCTCACTGGACGGTCCGCCACACTTTTTTTTACACCTCTCGGGCTTATCCAAGAGTGTGGCGTTGTAGGGGAGGTGTCCCCGCACGCGTGCGTATGTCAGAAGTGTCGGCAGTGTCCACCGGTGCCTGTCCAGTGTCCACTGTTGTCTGAAATCGCGGATTTCGGATAAGCCCGAGAGGTGTAAAGAAAAGTGTGGCGGACCGTCCAGTGAGGTCAGAGGTCAGAAAAGTGCAGTTTTCAGACAACGGTGGACACTGGACCGGCGCCGGCGGACACTGCCGACACTTCTGACATACGCACGCGTGCGGGGACACCTCCCCTACAACGCCAGACTCTCGGATAAGCCCGAGAGGTGTAAAGAAAAGTGTGGCGGACCGTCCAGTGAGGTCAGAGGTCAGAAAAGTGCAGTTTTCAGACAACGGTGGACACTGGACCGGCGCCGGCGGACACTGCCGACACTTCTGACATACGCACGCGTGCGGGGACACCTCCCCTACAACGCCAGACTCTCGGATAAGCCCGAGAGGTGTAAAGAAAAGTGTGGCGGACCGTCCAGTGAGGTCAGAGGTCAGAAAAGTGCAGTTTTCAGACAACGGTGGACACTGGACCGGCGCCGGCGGACACTGCCGACACTTCTGACATACGCACGCGTGCGGGGACACCTCCCCTACAACGCCACACTCTCAGATAAGCCCGAGAGGTGTAAGAAAAAGTGTGGCGGACCGTCCAGTAAGGTCAGAGGTCAGAAAAGTGCCGTTTTCAGACAACAGTGGACACTGGACAGACACCGGTGGACACTGCCGACACTTCTGACATACGCACGAGTGCGGGGACACCTCCCCTACAACGCCACACTCTCGGATAAGCCCGAGAGGTGTAAAGAAAAGTGTGGCGGACCGTCCAGTGAGGTCAGAGGTCAGAAAAGTGCAGTTTTCAGACAACGGTGGACACAGGACCGGCGCCGGCGGACACTGCCGACACTTCTGACATACGCACGCGTGCGGGGACACCTCCCCTACAACGCCAGACTCTCGAATAAGCCCGAGAGGTGTAAAGAAAAGTGTGGCGGACCGTCCAGTGAGGTCAGAGGTCAGAAAAGTGCAGTTTTCAGACAACGGTGGACACTGGACCGGCGCCGGCGGACACTGCCGACACTTCTGACATACGCACGCGTGCGGGGACACCTCCCCTACAACGCCACACTCTCGGATAAGCCCGAGAGATGTAAAAAAAAGTGTGGCGGACCGTCCAGTGAGGTCAGAGGTCAGAAAAGTGCAGTTTTCAGACAACGGTGGACACTGGACCGGCGCCGGCGGACACTGCCGACACTTCTGACATACGCACGCGTGCGGGGACACCTCCCCTACAACGCCACACTCTCGGATAAGCCCGAGAGATGTAAAAAAAAGTGTGGCGGACCGTCCAGTGAGGTCAGAGGTCAGAAAAGTGCAGTTTTCAGACAACGGTGGACACTGGACCGGCGCCGGCGGACACTGCCGACACTTCTGACATACGCACGCGTGCGGGGACACCTCCCCTACAACGCCAAACTCTCGGATAAGCCCGAGAGATGTAAAAAAAAGTGTGGCGGACCGTCCAGTGAGGTTAGAGGTCAGAAAAGTGCAGTTTTCAGACAACGGTGGACACTGGACCGGCGCCGGCGGACACTGCCGACACTTCTGACATACGCACGCGTGCGGGGACACCTCCCCTACAACGCCACACTCTCGGATAAGCCCGAGAGGTGTTAAAAAAAAGTGTGGCGGACCGTCCAGTGAGGTCAGAGGTCAGAAAAGTGCAGTTTTCAGACAACAGTGGACACTGGACAGGCACCGGTGGAAAATGCCGACACTTCTGACATACGCACGCGTGCGGGGACACCTCCCCTACAACGCCATACTCTCGGATAAGCCCGAGAGGTGTAAAAAAAAGTGTGGCGGACCGTCCAGTGAGGTCAGAGGTCAGAAAAGTGCAGTTTTCAGACAACGGTGGACACTGGACCGGCGCCGGCGGACACTGCCGACACTTCTGACATACGCACGCGTGCGGGGACACCTCCCCTACAACGCCAGACTCTCGGATAAGCCCGAGAGGTGTAAAGAAAAGTGTGGCGGACCGTCCAGTGAGGTCAGAGGTCAGAAAAGTGCAGTTTTCAGACAACGGTGGACACTGGACCGGCGCCGGCGGACACTGCCGACACTTCTGACATACGCACGCGTGCGGGGACACCTCCCCTACAACGCCAAACTCTCGGATAAGCCCGAGATATGTAAAAAAAAGTGTGGCGGACCGTCCAGTGAGGTCAGAGGTCAGAAAAGTGCAGTTTTCAGACAACGGTGGACACTGGACCGGCGCCGGCGGACACTGCCGACACTTCTGACATACGCACGCGTGCGGGGACACCTCCCCTACAACGCCACACTCTCGGATAAGCCCGGGAGGTGTAAAAGAAAGTGTGGCGGACCGTCCAGTGAGGTCAGAGGTCAGAAAAGTGCCGTTTTCAGACAACAGTGGACGCTGGACAGGCACCGGTGGACACTGCCGACACTTCTGACATACGCACGCGTGCGGGGACACCTCCCCTACAACGCCACACTCTCGGATAAGCCCGACAGGTGTAAAGAAAAGTGTGGCGGACCGTCCAGTGAGGTCAGAGGTCAGAAAAGTGCAGTTTTCAGACAACGGTGGGCACTGGACCGGCGCCGGCGGACACTGCCGACACTTCTGACATACGCACGCGTGCGGGGACACCTCCCCTACAACGCCAGACTCTCGGATAAGCCCGAGAGGTGTAAAGAAAAGTGTGGCGGACCGTCCAGTGAGGTCAGAGGTCAGAAAAGTGCAGTTTTCAGACAACGGTGGACACTGGACCGGCGCCGGCTGACACTGCCGACACTTCTGACATACGCACGCGTGCGGGGACACCTCCCCTACAACGCCACACTCTCGGATAAGCCCGAGAGATGTAAAGAAAAGTGTGGCGGACCGTCCAGTGAGGTCAGAGGTCAGAAAAGTGCAGTTTTCAGACAACGGTGGACACTGGACCGGCGCCGGCGGACACTGCCGACACTTCTGACATACGCACGCGTGCGGGGACACCTCCCCTACAACGCCAAACTCTCGGATAAGCCCGAGAGATGTAAAAAAAAGTGTGGCGGACCGTCCAGTGAGGTCAGAGGTCAGAAAAGTGCAGTTTTCAGACAACGGTGGACACTGGACCGGCGCCGGCGGACACTGCCGACACTTCTGACATACGCACGCGTGCGGGGACACCTCCCCTACAACGCCACACTCTCGGATAAGCCCGAGAGGTGTAAAAAAAAGTGTGGCGGACCGTCCAGTGAGGTCAGAGGTCAGAAAAGTGCCGTTTTCAGACAACAGTGGACACTGGACAGGCACCGGCGGACACTGCCGACACTTCTGACATACGCACGCGCGCGGGGACACCTCCCCTACAACGCCACACTCTCGGATAAGCCCGAGAGGTGTAAAGAAAAGTGTGGCGGACCGTCCAGTGAGGTCAGAGGTCAGAAAAGTGCAGTTTTCAGACAACGGTGGACACTGGACCGGCGCCGGCGGACACTGCCGACACTGCTGACATACGCACGCGTGCGGGGACACCTCCCCTACAACGCCAGACTCTCGGATAAGCCCGAGAGGTGTAAAGAAAAGTGTGGCGGACCGTCCAGTGAGGTCAGAGGTCAGAAAAGTGCAGTTTTCAGACAACGGTGGACACTGGACCGGCGCCGGCGGACACTGCCGACACTTCTGACATACGCACGCGTGCGGGGACACCTCCCCTACAACGCCAAACTCTCGGATAAGCCCGAGAGATGTAAAAAAAAGTGTGGCGGACCGTCCAGTGAGGTTAGAGGTCAGAAAAGTGCAGTTTTCAGACAACGGTGGACACTGGACCGGCGCCGGCGGACACTGCCGACACTTCTGACATACGCACGCGTGCGGGGACACCTCCCCTACAACGCCACACTCTCGGATAAGCCCGAGAGGTGTTAAAAAAAAGTGTGGCGGACCGTCCAGTGAGGTCAGAGGTCAGAAAAGTGCAGTTTTCAGACAACAGTGGACACTGGACAGGCACCGGTGGAAAATGCCGACACTTCTGACATACGCACGCGTGCGGGGACACCTCCCCTACAACGCCATACTCTCGGATAAGCCCGAGAGGTGTAAAAAAAAGTGTGGCGGACCGTCCAGTGAGGTCAGAGGTCAGAAAAGTGCAGTTTTCAGACAACGGTGGACACTGGACCGGCGCCGGCGGACACTGCCGACACTTCTGACATACGCACGCGTGCGGGGACACCTCCCCTACAACGCCAGACTCTCGGATAAGCCCGAGAGGTGTAAAGAAAAGTGTGGCGGACCGTCCAGTGAGGTCAGAGGTCAGAAAAGTGCAGTTTTCAGACAACGGTGGACACTAGACCGGCGCCGGCGGACACTGCCGACACTTCTGACATACGCACGCGTGCGGGGACACCTCCCCTACAACGCCAAACTCTCGGATAAGCCCGAGAGATGTAAAAAAAAGTGTGGCGGACCGTCCAGTGAGGTCAGAGGTCAGAAAAGTGCAGTTTTCAGACAACGGTGGACACTGGACCGGCGCCGGCGGACACTGCCGACACTTCTGACATACGCACGCGTGCGGGGACACCTCCCCTACAACGCCACACTCTCGGATAAGCCCGAGAGGTGTAAAAGAAAGTGTGGCGGACCGTCCAGTGAGGTCAGAGGTCAGAAAAGTGCCGTTTTCAGACAACAGTGGACACTGGACAGGCACCGGTGGACACTGCCGACACTTCTGACATACGCACGCGTGCGGGGACACCTCCCCTACAACGCCACACTCTCGGATAAGCCCGACAGGTGTAAAGAAAAGTGTGGCGGACCGTCCAGTGAGGTCAGAGGTCAGAAAAGTGCAGTTTTCAGACAACGGTGGGCACTGGACCGGCGCCGGCGGACACTGCCGACACTTCTGACATACGCACGCGTGCGGGGACACCTCCCCTACAACGCCAGACTCTCGGATAAGCCCGAGAGGTGTAAAGAAAAGTGTGGCGGACCGTCCAGTGAGGTCAGAGGTCAGAAAAGTGCAGTTTTCAGACAACGGTGGGCACTGGACCGGCGCCGGCGGACACTGCCGACACTTCTGACATACGCACGCGTGCGGGGACACCTCCCCTACAACGCCAGACTCTCGGATAAGCCCGAGAGGTGTAAAGAAAAGTGTGGCGGACCGTCCAGTGAGGTCAGAGGTCAGAAAAGTGCAGTTTTCAGACAACGGTGGACACTAGACCGGCGCCGGCGGACACTGCCGACACTTCTGACATACGCACGCGTGCGGGGACACCTCCCCTACAACGCCAAACTCTCGGATAAGCCCGAGAGATGTAAAAAAAAGTGTGGCGGACCGTCCAGTGAGGTCAGAGGTCAGAAAAGTGCAGTTTTCAGACAACGGTGGACACTGGACCGGCGCCGGCGGACACTGCCGACACTTCTGACATACGCACGCGTGCGGGGACACCTCCCCTACAACGCCACACTCTCGGATAAGCCCGAGAGGTGTAAAAGAAAGTGTGGCGGACCGTCCAGTGAGGTCAGAGGTCAGAAAAGTGCCGTTTTCAGACAACAGTGGACACTGGACAGGCACCGGTGGACACTGCCGACACTTCTGACATACGCACGCGTGCGGGGACACCTCCCCTACAACGCCACACTCTCGGATAAGCCCGACAGGTGTAAAGAAAAGTGTGGCGGACCGTCCAGTGAGGTCAGAGGTCAGAAAAGTGCAGTTTTCAGACAACGGTGGGCACTGGACCGGCGCCGGCGGACACTGCCGACACTTCTGACATACGCACGCGTGCGGGGACACCTCCCCTACAACGCCAGACTCTCGGATAAGCCCGAGAGGTGTAAAGAAAAGTGTGGCGGACCGTCCAGTGAGGTCAGAGGTCAGAAAAGTGCAGTTTTCAGACAACGGTGGACACTGGACCGGTGCCGGCTGACACTGCCGACACTTCTGACATACGCACGCGTGCGGGGACACCTCCCCTACAACGCCACACTCTCGGATAAGCCCGAGAGATGTAAAAAAAAGTGTGGCGGACCGTCCAGTGAGGTCAGAGGTCAGAAAAGTGCAGTTTTCAGACAACGGTGGACACTGGACCGGCGCCGGCGGACACTGCCGACACTTCTGACACACGCGCGCGTGCGGGGACACCTCCCCTACAACGCCACACTCTCGGATAAGCCCGAGAGATGTAAAAAAAAGTGTGGCGGACCGTCCAGTGAGGTCAGAGGTCAGAAAAGTGCAGTTTTCAGACAACGGTGGACACTGGACCGGCGCCGGCGGACACTGCCGACACTTCTGACATACGCACGCGTGCGGGGACACCTCCCCTACAACGCCACACTCTCGGATAAGCCCGAGAGGTGTAAAAAAAAGTGTGGCGGACCGTCCAGTGAGGTCAGAGGTCAGAAAAGTGCCGTTTTCAGACAACAGTGGACACTGGACAGGCACCGGTGGACACTGCCGACACTTCTGACATACGCACGCGTGCGGGGACACCTCCCCTACAACGCCACACTCTCGGATAAGCCCGAGAGGTGTAAAGAAAAGTGTGGCGGACCGTCCAGTGAGGTCAGAGGTCAGAAAAGTGCAGTTTTCATACAACGGTGGACACTGGACCGGCGCCGGCGGACACTGCCGACACTTCTGACATACGCACGCGTGCGGGGACACCTCCCCTACAACGCCACACTCTCGGATAAGCCCGAGAGGTGTAAAGAAAAGTGTGGCGGACCGTCCAGTGAGGTCAGAGGTCAGAAAAGTGCAGTTTTCAGACAACGGTGGACACTGGACCGGCGCCGGCGGACACTGCCGACACTTCTGACATACGCACGCGTGCGGGGACACCTCCCCTACAACGCCAGACTCTCGGATAAGCCCGAGAGGTGTAAAGAAAAGTGTGGCGGACCGTCCAGTGAGGTCAGAGGTCAGAAAAGTGCAGTTTTCAGACAACGGTGGACACTGGACCGGCGCCGGCGGACACTGCCGACACTTCTGACATACGCACGCGTGCGGGGACACCTCCCCTACAACGCCAAACTCTCGGATAAGCCCGAGAGATGTAAAAAAAAGTGTGGCGGACCGTCCAGTGAGGTCAGAGGTCAGAAAAGTGCAGTTTTCAGACAACGGTGGACACTGGACCGGCGCCGGCGGACACTGCCGACACTTCTGACATACGCACGCGTGCGGGGACACCTCCCCTACAACGCCACACTCTCGGATAAGCCCGAGAGGTGTAAAAAAAAGTGTGGCGGACCGTCCAGTGAGGTCAGAGGTCAGAAAAGTGCCGTTTTCAGACAACAGTGGACACTGGACAGGCACCGGCGGACACTGCCGACACTTCTGACATACGCACGCGCGCGGGGACACCTCCCCTACAACGCCACACTCTCGGATAAGCCCGAGAGGTGTAAAGAAAAGTGTGGCGGACCGTCCAGTGAGGTCAGAGGTCAGAAAAGTGCAGTTTTCAGACAACGGTGGACACTGGACCGGCGCCGGCGGACACTGCCGACACTGCTGACATACGCACGCGTGCGGGGACACCTCCCCTACAACGCCAGACTCTCGGATAAGCCCGAGAGGTGTAAAGAAAAGTGTGGCGGACCGTCCAGTGAGGTCAGAGGTCAGAAAAGTGCAGTTTTCAGACAACGGTGGACACTGGACCGGCGCCGGCGGACACTGCCGACACTTCTGACATACGCACGCGTGCGGGGACACCTCCCCTCAACGCCACACTCTCGGATAAGCCCGAGAGATGTAAAGAAAAGTGTGGCGGACCGTCCAGTGAGGTCAGAGGTCAGAAAAGTGCAGTTTTCAGACAACGGTGGACACTGGACCGGCGCCGGCGGACACTGCCGACACTTCTGACATACGCACGCGTGCGGGGACACCTCCCCTACAACGCCACACTCTCGGATAAGCCCGAGAGGTGTAAAAAAAAGTGTGGCGGACCGTCCAGTGAGGTCAGAGGTCAGAAAAGTGACGTTTTCAGACAACAGTGGACACTGGACCGGCGCCGGCGGACACTGCCGACACTGCTGACATACGCACGCGTGCGGGGACACCTCCCCTACAACGCCAGACTCTCGGATAAGCCCGAGAGGTGTAAAGAAAAGTGTGGCGGACCGTCCAGTGAGGTCAGAGGTCAGAAAAGTGCAGTTTTCAGACAACAGTGGACACTGGACAGGCACCGGTGGAAAATGCCGACACTTCTGACATACGCACGCGTGCGGGGACACCTCCCCTACAACGCCATACTCTCGGATAAGCCCGAGAGGTGTAAAAAAAAGTGTGGCGGACCGTCCAGTGAGGTCAGAGGTCAGAAAAGTGCAGTTTTCAGACAACGGTGGACACTGGACCGGCGCCGGCGGACACTGCCGACACTTCTGACATACGCACGCGTGCGGGGACACCTCCCCTACAACGCCAGACTCTCGGATAAGCCCGAGAGGTGTAAAGAAAAGTGTGGCGGACCGTCCAGTGAGGTCAGAGGTCAGAAAAGTGCAGTTTTCAGACAACGGTGGACACTAGACCGGCGCCGGCGGACACTGCCGACACTTCTGACATACGCACGCGTGCGGGGACACCTCCCCTACAACGCCAAACTCTCGGATAAGCCCGAGAGATGTAAAAAAAAGTGTGGCGGACCGTCCAGTGAGGTCAGAGGTCAGAAAAGTGCAGTTTTCAGACAACGGTGGACACTGGACCGGCGCCGGCGGACACTGCCGACACTTCTGACATACGCACGCGTGCGGGGACACCTCCCCTACAACGCCACACTCTCGGATAAGCCCGAGAGGTGTAAAAGAAAGTGTGGCGGACCGTCCAGTGAGGTCAGAGGTCAGAAAAGTGCCGTTTTCAGACAACAGTGGACACTGGACAGGCACCGGTGGACACTGCCGACACTTCTGACATACGCACGCGTGCGGGGACACCTCCCCTACAACGCCACACTCTCGGATAAGCCCGACAGGTGTAAAGAAAAGTGTGGCGGACCGTCCAGTGAGGTCAGAGGTCAGAAAAGTGCAGTTTTCAGACAACGGTGGGCACTGGACCGGCGCCGGCGGACACTGCCGACACTTCTGACATACGCACGCGTGCGGGGACACCTCCCCTACAACGCCAGACTCTCGGATAAGCCCGAGAGGTGTAAAGAAAAGTGTGGCGGACCGTCCAGTGAGGTCAGAGGTCAGAAAAGTGCAGTTTTCAGACAACGGTGGGCACTGGACCGGCGCCGGCGGACACTGCCGACACTTCTGACATACGCACGCGTGCGGGGACACCTCCCCTACAACGCCAGACTCTCGGATAAGCCCGAGAGGTGTAAAGAAAAGTGTGGCGGACCGTCCAGTGAGGTCAGAGGTCAGAAAAGTGCAGTTTTCAGACAACGGTGGACACTAGACCGGCGCCGGCGGACACTGCCGACACTTCTGACATACGCACGCGTGCGGGGACACCTCCCCTACAACGCCAAACTCTCGGATAAGCCCGAGAGATGTAAAAAAAAGTGTGGCGGACCGTCCAGTGAGGTCAGAGGTCAGAAAAGTGCAGTTTTCAGACAACGGTGGACACTGGACCGGCGCCGGCGGACACTGCCGACACTTCTGACATACGCACGCGTGCGGGGACACCTCCCCTACAACGCCACACTCTCGGATAAGCCCGAGAGGTGTAAAAGAAAGTGTGGCGGACCGTCCAGTGAGGTCAGAGGTCAGAAAAGTGCCGTTTTCAGACAACAGTGGACACTGGACAGGCACCGGTGGACACTGCCGACACTTCTGACATACGCACGCGTGCGGGGACACCTCCCCTACAACGCCACACTCTCGGATAAGCCCGACAGGTGTAAAGAAAAGTGTGGCGGACCGTCCAGTGAGGTCAGAGGTCAGAAAAGTGCAGTTTTCAGACAACGGTGGGCACTGGACCGGCGCCGGCGGACACTGCCGACACTTCTGACATACGCACGCGTGCGGGGACACCTCCCCTACAACGCCAGACTCTCGGATAAGCCCGAGAGGTGTAAAGAAAAGTGTGGCGGACCGTCCAGTGAGGTCAGAGGTCAGAAAAGTGCAGTTTTCAGACAACGGTGGACACTGGACCGGTGCCGGCTGACACTGCCGACACTTCTGACATACGCACGCGTGCGGGGACACCTCCCCTACAACGCCACACTCTCGGATAAGCCCGAGAGATGTAAAAAAAAGTGTGGCGGACCGTCCAGTGAGGTCAGAGGTCAGAAAAGTGCAGTTTTCAGACAACGGTGGACACTGGACCGGCGCCGGCGGACACTGCCGACACTTCTGACACACGCGCGCGTGCGGGGACACCTCCCCTACAACGCCACACTCTCGGATAAGCCCGAGAGATGTAAAAAAAAGTGTGGCGGACCGTCCAGTGAGGTCAGAGGTCAGAAAAGTGCAGTTTTCAGACAACGGTGGACACTGGACCGGCGCCGGCGGACACTGCCGACACTTCTGACATACGCACGCGTGCGGGGACACCTCCCCTACAACGCCACACTCTCGGATAAGCCCGAGAGGTGTAAAAAAAAGTGTGGCGGACCGTCCAGTGAGGTCAGAGGTCAGAAAAGTGCCGTTTTCAGACAACAGTGGACACTGGACAGGCACCGGTGGACACTGCCGACACTTCTGACATACGCACGCGTGCGGGGACACCTCCCCTACAACGCCACACTCTCGGATAAGCCCGAGAGGTGTAAAGAAAAGTGTGGCGGACCGTCCAGTGAGGTCAGAGGTCAGAAAAGTGCAGTTTTCATACAACGGTGGACACTGGACCGGCGCCGGCGGACACTGCCGACACTTCTGACATACGCACGCGTGCGGGGACACCTCCCCTACAACGCCACACTCTCGGATAAGCCCGAGAGGTGTAAAGAAAAGTGTGGCGGACCGTCCAGTGAGGTCAGAGGTCAGAAAAGTGCAGTTTTCAGACAACGGTGGACACTGGACCGGCGCCGGCGGACACTGCCGACACTTCTGACATACGCACGCGTGCGGGGACACCTCCCCTACAACGCCAGACTCTCGGATAAGCCCGAGAGGTGTAAAGAAAAGTGTGGCGGACCGTCCAGTGAGGTCAGAGGTCAGAAAAGTGCAGTTTTCAGACAACGGTGGACACTGGACCGGCGCCGGCGGACACTGCCGACACTTCTGACATACGCACGCGTGCGGGGACACCTCCCCTACAACGCCAAACTCTCGGATAAGCCCGAGAGATGTAAAAAAAAGTGTGGCGGACCGTCCAGTGAGGTCAGAGGTCAGAAAAGTGCAGTTTTCAGACAACGGTGGACACTGGACCGGCGCCGGCGGACACTGCCGACACTTCTGACATACGCACGCGTGCGGGGACACCTCCCCTACAACGCCACACTCTCGGATAAGCCCGAGAGGTGTAAAAAAAAGTGTGGCGGACCGTCCAGTGAGGTCAGAGGTCAGAAAAGTGCCGTTTTCAGACAACAGTGGACACTGGACAGGCACCGGCGGACACTGCCGACACTTCTGACATACGCACGCGCGCGGGGACACCTCCCCTACAACGCCACACTCTCGGATAAGCCCGAGAGGTGTAAAGAAAAGTGTGGCGGACCGTCCAGTGAGGTCAGAGGTCAGAAAAGTGCAGTTTTCAGACAACGGTGGACACTGGACCGGCGCCGGCGGACACTGCCGACACTGCTGACATACGCACGCGTGCGGGGACACCTCCCCTACAACGCCAGACTCTCGGATAAGCCCGAGAGGTGTAAAGAAAAGTGTGGCGGACCGTCCAGTGAGGTCAGAGGTCAGAAAAGTGCAGTTTTCAGACAACGGTGGACACTGGACCGGCGCCGGCGGACACTGCCGACACTTCTGACATACGCACGCGTGCGGGGACACCTCCCCTCAACGCCACACTCTCGGATAAGCCCGAGAGATGTAAAGAAAAGTGTGGCGGACCGTCCAGTGAGGTCAGAGGTCAGAAAAGTGCAGTTTTCAGACAACGGTGGACACTGGACCGGCGCCGGCGGACACTGCCGACACTTCTGACATACGCACGCGTGCGGGGACACCTCCCCTACAACGCCACACTCTCGGATAAGCCCGAGAGGTGTAAAAAAAAGTGTGGCGGACCGTCCAGTGAGGTCAGAGGTCAGAAAAGTGACGTTTTCAGACAACAGTGGACACTGGACCGGCGCCGGCGGACACTGCCGACACTGCTGACATACGCACGCGTGCGGGGACACCTCCCCTACAACGCCAGACTCTCGGATAAGCCCGAGAGGTGTAAAGAAAAGTGTGGCGGACCGTCCAGTGAGGTCAGAGGTCAGAAAAGTGCAGTTTTCAGACAACAGTGGACACTGGACAGGCACCGGTGGAAAATGCCGACACTTCTGACATACGCACGCGTGCGGGGACACCTCCCCTACAACGCCATACTCTCGGATAAGCCCGAGAGGTGTAAAAAAAAGTGTGGCGGACCGTCCAGTGAGGTCAGAGGTCAGAAAAGTGCAGTTTTCAGACAACGGTGGACACTGGACCGGCGCCGGCGGACACTGCCGACACTTCTGACATACGCACGCGTGCGGGGACACCTCCCCTACAACGCCAGACTCTCGGATAAGCCCGAGAGGTGTAAAGAAAAGTGTGGCGGACCGTCCAGTGAGGTCAGAGGTCAGAAAAGTGCAGTTTTCAGACAACGGTGGACACTAGACCGGCGCCGGCGGACACTGCCGACACTTCTGACATACGCACGCGTGCGGGGACACCTCCCCTACAACGCCAAACTCTCGGATAAGCCCGAGAGATGTAAAAAAAAGTGTGGCGGACCGTCCAGTGAGGTCAGAGGTCAGAAAAGTGCAGTTTTCAGACAACGGTGGACACTGGACCGGCGCCGGCGGACACTGCCGACACTTCTGACATACGCACGCGTGCGGGGACACCTCCCCTACAACGCCACACTCTCGGATAAGCCCGAGAGGTGTAAAAGAAAGTGTGGCGGACCGTCCAGTGAGGTCAGAGGTCAGAAAAGTGCCGTTTTCAGACAACAGTGGACACTGGACAGGCACCGGTGGACACTGCCGACACTTCTGACATACGCACGCGTGCGGGGACACCTCCCCTACAACGCCACACTCTCGGATAAGCCCGACAGGTGTAAAGAAAAGTGTGGCGGACCGTCCAGTGAGGTCAGAGGTCAGAAAAGTGCAGTTTTCAGACAACGGTGGGCACTGGACCGGCGCCGGCGGACACTGCCGACACTTCTGACATACGCACGCGTGCGGGGACACCTCCCCTACAACGCCAGACTCTCGGATAAGCCCGAGAGGTGTAAAGAAAAGTGTGGCGGACCGTCCAGTGAGGTCAGAGGTCAGAAAAGTGCAGTTTTCAGACAACGGTGGGCACTGGACCGGCGCCGGCGGACACTGCCGACACTTCTGACATACGCACGCGTGCGGGGACACCTCCCCTACAACGCCAGACTCTCGGATAAGCCCGAGAGGTGTAAAGAAAAGTGTGGCGGACCGTCCAGTGAGGTCAGAGGTCAGAAAAGTGCAGTTTTCAGACAACGGTGGACACTAGACCGGCGCCGGCGGACACTGCCGACACTTCTGACATACGCACGCGTGCGGGGACACCTCCCCTACAACGCCAAACTCTCGGATAAGCCCGAGAGATGTAAAAAAAAGTGTGGCGGACCGTCCAGTGAGGTCAGAGGTCAGAAAAGTGCAGTTTTCAGACAACGGTGGACACTGGACCGGCGCCGGCGGACACTGCCGACACTTCTGACATACGCACGCGTGCGGGGACACCTCCCCTACAACGCCACACTCTCGGATAAGCCCGAGAGGTGTAAAAGAAAGTGTGGCGGACCGTCCAGTGAGGTCAGAGGTCAGAAAAGTGCCGTTTTCAGACAACAGTGGACACTGGACAGGCACCGGTGGACACTGCCGACACTTCTGACATACGCACGCGTGCGGGGACACCTCCCCTACAACGCCACACTCTCGGATAAGCCCGACAGGTGTAAAGAAAAGTGTGGCGGACCGTCCAGTGAGGTCAGAGGTCAGAAAAGTGCAGTTTTCAGACAACGGTGGGCACTGGACCGGCGCCGGCGGACACTGCCGACACTTCTGACATACGCACGCGTGCGGGGACACCTCCCCTACAACGCCAGACTCTCGGATAAGCCCGAGAGGTGTAAAGAAAAGTGTGGCGGACCGTCCAGTGAGGTCAGAGGTCAGAAAAGTGCAGTTTTCAGACAACGGTGGACACTGGACCGGTGCCGGCTGACACTGCCGACACTTCTGACATACGCACGCGTGCGGGGACACCTCCCCTACAACGCCACACTCTCGGATAAGCCCGAGAGATGTAAAAAAAAGTGTGGCGGACCGTCCAGTGAGGTCAGAGGTCAGAAAAGTGCAGTTTTCAGACAACGGTGGACACTGGACCGGCGCCGGCGGACACTGCCGACACTTCTGACACACGCGCGCGTGCGGGGACACCTCCCCTACAACGCCACACTCTCGGATAAGCCCGAGAGATGTAAAAAAAAGTGTGGCGGACCGTCCAGTGAGGTCAGAGGTCAGAAAAGTGCAGTTTTCAGACAACGGTGGACACTGGACCGGCGCCGGCGGACACTGCCGACACTTCTGACATACGCACGCGTGCGGGGACACCTCCCCTACAACGCCACACTCTCGGATAAGCCCGAGAGGTGTAAAAAAAAGTGTGGCGGACCGTCCAGTGAGGTCAGAGGTCAGAAAAGTGCCGTTTTCAGACAACAGTGGACACTGGACAGGCACCGGTGGACACTGCCGACACTTCTGACATACGCACGCGTGCGGGGACACCTCCCCTACAACGCCACACTCTCGGATAAGCCCGAGAGGTGTAAAGAAAAGTGTGGCGGACCGTCCAGTGAGGTCAGAGGTCAGAAAAGTGCAGTTTTCATACAACGGTGGACACTGGACCGGCGCCGGCGGACACTGCCGACACTTCTGACATACGCACGCGTGCGGGGACACCTCCCCTACAACGCCACACTCTCGGATAAGCCCGAGAGGTGTAAAGAAAAGTGTGGCGGACCGTCCAGTGAGGTCAGAGGTCAGAAAAGTGCAGTTTTCAGACAACGGTGGACACTGGACCGGCGCCGGCGGACACTGCCGACACTTCTGACATACGCACGCGTGCGGGGACACCTCCCCTACAACGCCAGACTCTCGGATAAGCCCGAGAGGTGTAAAGAAAAGTGTGGCGGACCGTCCAGTGAGGTCAGAGGTCAGAAAAGTGCAGTTTTCAGACAACGGTGGACACTGGACCGGCGCCGGCGGACACTGCCGACACTTCTGACATACGCACGCGTGCGGGGACACCTCCCCTACAACGCCAAACTCTCGGATAAGCCCGAGAGATGTAAAAAAAAGTGTGGCGGACCGTCCAGTGAGGTCAGAGGTCAGAAAAGTGCAGTTTTCAGACAACGGTGGACACTGGACCGGCGCCGGCGGACACTGCCGACACTTCTGACATACGCACGCGTGCGGGGACACCTCCCCTACAACGCCACACTCTCGGATAAGCCCGAGAGGTGTAAAAAAAAGTGTGGCGGACCGTCCAGTGAGGTCAGAGGTCAGAAAAGTGCCGTTTTCAGACAACAGTGGACACTGGACAGGCACCGGCGGACACTGCCGACACTTCTGACATACGCACGCGCGCGGGGACACCTCCCCTACAACGCCACACTCTCGGATAAGCCCGAGAGGTGTAAAGAAAAGTGTGGCGGACCGTCCAGTGAGGTCAGAGGTCAGAAAAGTGCAGTTTTCAGACAACGGTGGACACTGGACCGGCGCCGGCGGACACTGCCGACACTGCTGACATACGCACGCGTGCGGGGACACCTCCCCTACAACGCCAGACTCTCGGATAAGCCCGAGAGGTGTAAAGAAAAGTGTGGCGGACCGTCCAGTGAGGTCAGAGGTCAGAAAAGTGCAGTTTTCAGACAACGGTGGACACTGGACCGGCGCCGGCGGACACTGCCGACACTTCTGACATACGCACGCGTGCGGGGACACCTCCCCTCAACGCCACACTCTCGGATAAGCCCGAGAGATGTAAAGAAAAGTGTGGCGGACCGTCCAGTGAGGTCAGAGGTCAGAAAAGTGCAGTTTTCAGACAACGGTGGACACTGGACCGGCGCCGGCGGACACTGCCGACACTTCTGACATACGCACGCGTGCGGGGACACCTCCCCTACAACGCCACACTCTCGGATAAGCCCGAGAGGTGTAAAAAAAAGTGTGGCGGACCGTCCAGTGAGGTCAGAGGTCAGAAAAGTGACGTTTTCAGACAACAGTGGACACTGGACCGGCGCCGGCGGACACTGCCGACACTGCTGACATACGCACGCGTGCGGGGACACCTCCCCTACAACGCCAGACTCTCGGATAAGCCCGAGAGGTGTAAAGAAAAGTGTGGCGGACCGTCCAGTGAGGTCAGAGGTCAGAAAAGTGCAGTTTTCAGACAACGGTGGACACTGGACCGGCGCCGGCGGACACTGCCGACACTTCTGACATACGCACGCGTGCGGGGACACCTCCCCTCAACGCCACACTCTCGGATAAGCCCGAGAGATGTAAAGAAAAGTGTGGCGGACCGTCCAGTGAGGTCAGAGGTCAGAAAAGTGCAGTTTTCAGACAACGGTGGACACTGGACCGGCGCCGGCGGACACTGCCGACACTTCTGACATACGCACGCGTGCGGGGACACCTCCCCTACAACGCCACACTCTCGGATAAGCCCGAGAGGTGTAAAAAAAAGTGTGGCGGACCGTCCAGTGAGGTCAGAGGTCAGAAAAGTGACGTTTTCAGACAACAGTGGACACTGGACAGGCACCGGTGGACACTGCCGACACTTCTGTCATACGCACGCGTGCGGGGACACCTCCCCTACAACGCCACACTCTCGGATAAGCCCGAGAGGTGTAAAGAAAAGTGTGGCGGACCGTCCAGTGAGGTCAGAGGTCAGAAAAGTGCAGTTTTCAGACAACGGTGGACACTGGACCGGCGCCGGCGGACACTGCCGACACTTCTGACATACGCACGCGTGCGGGGACACCTCCCCTACAACGCCAGACTCTCGGATAACCCCGAGAGGTGTAAAGAAAAGTGTGGCGGACCGTCCAGTGAGGTCAGAAAAGTGCAGTTTTCAGACAACGGTGGACACTGGACCGGCGCCGGCGGACACTGCCGACACTTCTGACATACGCACGCGTGCGGGGACACCTCCCCTACAACGCCAGACTCTCGGTTAAGCCTGAGAGATGTAAAAAAAAGTGTGGCGGACCGTCAAGTGAGGTCAGAGGTCAGAAAAGTGCAGTTTTCAGACAACGGTGGACACTGGACCGGCGCCGGCGGACACTGCCGACACTTCTGACATACGCACGCGTGCGGGGACACCTCCCCTACAACGCCAGACTCTCGGATAAGCCCGAGAGGTTTAAAGAAAAGTGTGGCGGACCGTCCAGTGAGGTCAGAGGTCAGAAAAGTGCAGTTTTCAGACAACGGTGGACACTGGACCGGCGCCGGCGGACACTGCCGACACTTCTGACATACGCACGCGTGCGGGGACACCTCCCCTACAACGCCACACTCTCGGTTAAGCCCGAGAGATGTAAAAAAAAGTGTGGCGGACCGTCCAGTGAGGTCAGAGGTCAGAAAAGTGCAGTTTTCAGACAACGGTGGACACTGGACCGGCGCCGGCGGACACTGCCGACACTTCTGACATACGCACACGTGCGGGGACACCTCCCCTACAACGCCACACTCTCGGATAAGCCCGAGAGATGTAAAAAAAAGTGTGGCGGACCGTCCAGTGAGGTCAGAGGTCAGAAAAGTGCAGTTTTCAGACAACGGTGGACACTGGACCGGCGCCGGCGGACACTGCCGACACTTCTGACATACGCACGCGTGCGGGGACACCTCCCCTACAACGCCAGACTCTCGGTTAAGCCTGAGAGATGTAAAAAAAAGTGTGGCGGACCGTCAAGTGAGGTCAGAGGTCAGAAAAGTGCAGTTTTCAGACAACGGTGGACACTGGACCGGCGCCGGCGGACACTGCCGACACTTCTGACATACGCACGCGTGCGGGGACACCTCCCCTACAACGCCAGACTCTCGGATAAGCCCGAGAGGTTTAAAGAAAAGTGTGGCGGACCGTCCAGTGAGGTCAGAGGTCAGAAAAGTGCAGTTTTCAGACAACGGTGGACACTGGACCGGCGCCGGCGGACACTGCCGACACTTCTGACATACGCACGCGTGCGGGGACACCTCCCCTACAACGCCACACTCTCGGTTAAGCCCGAGAGATGTAAAAAAAAGTGTGGCGGACCGTCCAGTGAGGTCAGAGGTCAGAAAAGTGCAGTTTTCAGACAACGGTGGACACTGGACCGGCGCCGGCGGACACTGCCGACACTTCTGACATACGCACACGTGCGGGGACACCTCCCCTACAACGCCACACTCTCGGATAAGCCCGAGAGATGTAAAAAAAAGTGTGGCGGACCGTCCAGTGAGGTCAGAGGTCAGAAAAGTGCAGTTTTCAGACAACGGTGGACACTGGACCGGCGCCGGCGGACACTGCCGACACTGCTGACATACGCACGCGTGCGGGGACACCTCCCCTACAACGCCAGACTCTCGGATAAGCCCGAGAGGTGTAAAGAAAAGTGTGGCGGACCGTCCAGTGAGGTCAGAGGTCAGAAAAGTGCAGTTTTCAGACAACGGTGGACACTGGACCGGCGCCGGCGGACACTGCCGACACTTCTGACATACGCACGCGTGCGGGGACACCTCCCCTCAACGCCACACTCTCGGATAAGCCCGAGAGATGTAAAGAAAAGTGTGGCGGACCGTCCAGTGAGGTCAGAGGTCAGAAAAGTGCAGTTTTCAGACAACGGTGGACACTGGACCGGCGCCGGCGGACACTGCCGACACTTCTGACATACGCACGCGTGCGGGGACACCTCCCCTACAACGCCACACTCTCGGATAAGCCCGAGAGGTGTAAAAAAAAGTGTGGCGGACCGTCCAGTGAGGTCAGAGGTCAGAAAAGTGACGTTTTCAGACAACAGTGGACACTGGACAGGCACCGGTGGACACTGCCGACACTTCTGTCATACGCACGCGTGCGGGGACACCTCCCCTACAACGCCACACTCTCGGATAAGCCCGAGAGGTGTAAAGAAAAGTGTGGCGGACCGTCCAGTGAGGTCAGAGGTCAGAAAAGTGCAGTTTTCAGACAACGGTGGACACTGGACCGGCGCCGGCGGACACTGCCGACACTTCTGACATACGCACGCGTGCGGGGACACCTCCCCTACAACGCCAGACTCTCGGATAACCCCGAGAGGTGTAAAGAAAATTGTGGCGGACCGTCCAGTGAGGTCAGAGGTCAGAAAAGTGCAGTTTTCAGACAACGGTGGACACTGGACCGGCGCCGGCGGACACTGCCGACACTTCTGACATACGCACGCGTGCGGGGACACCTCCCCTACAACGCCAGACTCTCGGTTAAGCCTGAGAGATGTAAAAAAAAGTGTGGCGGACCGTCCAGTGAGGTCAGAGGTCAGAAAAGTGCAGTTTTCAGACAACGGTGGACACTGGACCGGCGCCGGCGGACACTGCCGACACTTCTGACATACGCACGCGTGCGGGGACACCTCCCCTACAACGCCAGACTCTCGGATAAGCCCGAGAGGTTTAAAGAAAAGTGTGGCGGACCGTCCAGTGAGGTCAGAGGTCAGAAAAGTGCAGTTTTCAGACAACGGTGGACACTGGACCGGCGCCGGCGGACACTGCCGACACTTCTGACATACGCACGCGTGCGGGGACACCTCCCTACAACGCCACACTCTCGGTTAAGCCCGAGAGATGTAAAAAAAAGTGTGGCGGACCGTCCAGTGAGGTCAGAGGTCAGAAAAGTGCAGTTTTCAGACAACGGTGGACACTGGACCGGCGCCGGCGGACACTGCCGACACTTCTGACATACGCACACGTGCGGGGACACCTCCCCTACAACGCCACACTCTCGGATAAGCCCGAGAGATGTAAAAAAAAGTGTGGCGGACCGTCCAGTGAGGTCAGAGGTCAGAAAAGTGGAGTTTTCAGACAACGGTGGACACTGGACCGGCGCCGGCGGACACTGCCGACACTTCTGACATACGCACGCGTGCGGGGACACCTCCCCTACAACGCCACACTCTCGGATAAGCCCGAGAGATGTAAAAAAAAGTGTGGCGTACCGTCCAGTGAGGTCAGAGGTCAGAAAAGTGCAGTTTTCAGACAACGGTGGACACTGGACCGGCGCCGGCGGACACTGCCGACACTTCTGACATACGCACGCGTGCGGGGACACCTCCCCTACAACGCCACACTCTCGGATAAGCCCGAGAGGTGTAAAAAAAAGTGTGGCGGACCGTCCAGTGAGGTCAGAGGTCAGAAAAGTGCCGTTTTCAGACAACAGTGGACACTGGACAGGCACCGGTGGACACTGCCGACACTTCTGACATACGCACGCGTGCGGGGACACCTCCCCTACAACGCCACACTCTCGGATAAGCCCGAGAGGTGTAAAGAAAAGTGTGGCGGACCGTCCAGTGAGGTCAGAGGTCAGAAAAGTGCAGTTTTCAGACAACGGTGGACACTGGACCGGCGCCGGCGGACACTGCCGACACTTCTGACATACGCACGCGTGCGGGGACACCTCCCCTACAACGCCAGACTCTCGGATAAGCCCGAGAGGTGTAAAGAAAAGTGTGGCGGACCGTCCAGTGAGGTCAGAGGTCAGATAAGTGCAGTTTTCAGACAACGGTGGACACTGGACCGGCGCCGGCGGACACTGCCGACACTTCTGACATACGCACGCGTGCGGGGACACCTCCCCTACAACGCCACACTCTTGGTTAAGCCCGAGAGATGTAAAAAAAAGTGTGGCGGACCGTCCAGTGAGGTCAGAGGTCAGAAAAGTGCAGTTTTCAGACAACGGTGGACACTGGACCGGCGCCGGCGGACACTGCCGACACTTCTGACATACGCACGCGTGCGGGGACACCTCCCCTACAACGCCAGACTCTCGGATAAGCCCGAGAGGTGTAAAGAAAAGTGTGGCGGACCGTCCAGTGAGGTCAGATAAGTGCAGTTTTCAGACAACGGTGGACACTGGACCGGCGCCGGCGGACAGTGCCGACACTTCTGACATACGCACGCGTGCGGGGACACCTCCCCTACAACGCCACACTCTCGGATAAGCCCGAGAGATGTAAAAAAAAGTGTGGCGGGCCGTCCAGTGAGGTCAGAGGTCAGAAAAGTGCAGTTTTCAGACAACGGTGGACACTGGACCGGCGCCGGCGGACACTGCCGACACTTCTGACATACGCACGCGTGCGGGGACACCTCCCCTACAACGCCAGACTCTCGGATAAGCCCGAGAGGTGTAAAGAAAAGTGTGGCGGACCGTCCAGTGAGGTCAGAGGTCAGAAAAGTGCAGTTTTCAGACAACGGTGGACACTGGACCGGCGCCGGCGGACACTGCCGACACTTCTGACATACGCACGCGTGCGGGGACACCTCCCCTACAACGCCAGACTCTCGGATAAGCCCGAGAGGTGTAAAGAAAAGTGTGGCGGACCGTCCAGTGAGGTCAGAGGTCAGAAAAGTGCAGTTTTCAGACAACGGTGGACACTGGACCGGCGCCGGCGGACACTGCCGACACTTCTGACATACGCACGCGTGCGGGGACACCTCCCCTACAACGCCACACTCTCGGTTAAGCCCGAGAGATGTAAAAAAAAGTGTGGCGGACCGTCCAGTGAGGTCAGAGGTCAGAAAAGTGCAGTTTTCAGACAACGGTGGACACTGGACCGGCGCCGGCGGACACTGCCGACACTTCTGACATACGCACACGTGCGGGGACACCTCCCCTACAACGCCACACTCTCGGATAAGCCCGAGAGATGTAAAAAAAAGTGTGGCGGACCGTCCAGTGAGGTCAGAGGTCAGAAAAGTGCAGTTTTCAGACAACGGTGGACACTGGACCGGCGCCGGCGGACACTGCCGACACTTCTGACATACGCACGCGTGCGGGGACACCTCCCCTACAACGCCACACTCTCGGATAAGCCCGAGAGATGTAAAAAAAAGTGTGGCGTACCGTCCAGTGAGGTCAGAGGTCAGAAAAGTGCAGTTTTCAGACAACGGTGGACACTGGACCGGCGCCGGCGGACACTGCCGACACTTCTGACATACGCACGCGTGCGGGGACACCTCCCCTACAACGCCACACTCTCGGATAAGCCCGAGAGGTGTAAAAAAAAGTGTGGCGGACCGTCCAGTGAGGTCAGAGGTCAGAAAAGTGCCGTTTTCAGACAACAGTGGACACTGGACAGGCACCGGTGGACACTGCCGACACTTCTGACATACGCACGCGTGCGGGGACACCTCCCCTACAACGCCACACTCTCGGATAAGCCCGAGAGGTGTAAAGAAAAGTGTGGCGGACCGTCCAGTGAGGTCAGAGGTCAGAAAAGTGCAGTTTTCAGACAACGGTGGACACTGGACCGGCGCCGGCGGACACTGCCGACACTTCTGACATACGCACGCGTGCGGGGACACCTCCCCTACAACGCCAGACTCTCGGATAAGCCCGAGAGGTGTAAAGAAAAGTGTGGCGGACCGTCCAGTGAGGTCAGAGGTCAGATAAGTGCAGTTTTCAGACAACAGTGGACACTGGACCGGCGCCGGCGGACACTGCCGACACTTCTGACATACGCACGCGTGCGGGGACACCTCCCCTACAACGCCACACTCTTGGTTAAGCCCGAGAGATGTAAAAAAAAGTGTGGCGGACCGTCCAGTGAGGTCAGAGGTCAGAAAAGTGCAGTTTTCAGACAACGGTGGACACTGGACCGGCGCCGGCGGACACTGCCGACACTTCTGACATACGCACGCGTGCGGGGACACCTCCCCTACAACGCCAGACTCTCGGATAAGCCCGAGAGGTGTAAAGAAAAGTGTGGCGGACCGTCCAGTGAGGTCAGATAAGTGCAGTTTTCAGACAACGGTGGACACTGGACCGGCGCCGGCGGACAGTGCCGACACTTCTGACATACGCACGCGTGCGGGGACACCTCCCCTACAACGCCACACTCTCGGATAAGCCCGAGAGATGTAAAAAAAAGTGTGGCGGGCCGTCCAGTGAGGTCAGAGGTCAGAAAAGTGCAGTTTTCAGACAACGGTGGACACTGGACCGGCGCCGGCCGACACTGCCGACACTTCTGACATACGCACGCGTGCGGGGACACCTCCCCTACAACGCCAGACTCTCGGATAAGCCCGAGAGGTGTAAAGAAAAGTGTGGCGGACCGTCCAGTGAGGTCAGAGGTCAGAAAAGTGCAGTTTTCAGACAACGGTGGACACTGGACCGGCGCCGGCGGACACTGCCGACACTTCTGACATACGCACACGTGCGGGGACACCTCCCCTACAACGCCACACTCTCGGATAAGCCCGAGAGATGTAAAGAAAAGTGTGGCGGACCGTCCAGTGAGGTCAGAGGTCAGAAAAGTGCAGTTTTCAGACAACGGTGGACACTGGACCGGCGCCGGCGGACACTGCCGACACTTCTGACATACGCACGCGTGCGGGGACACCTCCCCTACAACGCCACACTCTCGGATAAGCCCGAGAGGTGTAAAAAAAAGTGTGGCGGTCCGTCCAGTGAGGTCAGAGGTCAGAAAAGTGACGTTTTCAGACAACAGTGGACACTGGACAGGCACCGGTGGACACTGCCGACACTTCTGACATACGCACGCGTGCGGGGACACCTCCCCTACAACGCCACACTCTCGGATAAGCCCGAGAGGTGTAAAGAAAAGTGTGGCGGACCGTCCAGTGAGGTCAGAGGTCAGAAAAGTGCAGTTTTCAGACAACGGTGGACACTGGACCGGCGCCGGCGGACACTGCCGACACTTCTGACATACGCACGCGTGCGGGGACACCTCCCCTACAACGCCAGACTCTCGGATAAGCCCGTGAGGTGTAAAGAAAAGTGTGGCGGACCGTCCAGTGAGGTCAGAGGTCAGAAAAGTGCAGTTTTCAGACAACGGTGGACACTGGACCGGCGCCGGCGGACACTGCCGACACTTCTGACATACGCACGCGTGCGGGGACACCTCCCCTACAACGCCAGACTCTCGGATAAGCCCGAGAGGTGTAAAGAAAAGTGTGGCGGACCGTCCAGTGAGGTCAGAGGTCAGATAAGTGCAGTTTTCAGACAACGGTGGACACTGGACCGGCGCCGGCGGACACTGCCGACACTTCTGACATACGCACGCGTGCGGGGACACCTCCCCTACAACGCCAGACTCTCGGATAAGCCCGAGAGGTGTAAAGAAAAGTGTGGCGGACCGTCCAGTGAGGTCAGATAAGTGCAGTTTTCAGACAACGGTGGACACTGGACCGGCGCCGGCGGACAGTGCCGACACTTCTGACATACGCACGCGTGCGGGGACACCTCCCCTACAACGCCACACTCTCGGATAAGCCCGAGAGATGTAAAAAAAAGTGTGGCGGGCCGTCCAGTGAGGTCAGAGGTCAGAAAAGTGCAGTTTTCAGACAACGGTGGACACTGGACCGGCGCCGGCCGACACTGCCGACACTTCTGACATACGCACGCGTGCGGGGACACCTCCCCTACAACGCCAGACTCTCGGATAAGCCCGAGAGGTGTAAAGAAAAGTGTGGCGGACCGTCCAGTGAGGTCAGAGGTCAGAAAAGTGCAGTTTTCAGACAACGGTGGACACTGGACCGGCGCCGGCGGACACTGCCGACACTTCTGACATACGCACGCGTGCGGGGACACCTCCCCTACAACGCCACACTCTCGGTTAAGCCCGAGAGATGTAAAAAAAAGTGTGGCGGACCGTCCAGTGAGGTCAGAGGTCAGAAAAGTGCAGTTTTCAGACAACGGTGGACACTGGACCGGCGCCGGCGGACACTGCCGACACTTCTGACATACGCACACGTGCGGGGAACCTCCCCTACAACGCCACACTCTCGGATAAGCCCGAGAGATGTAAAAAAAAGTGTGGCGGGCCGTCCAGTGAGGTCAGAGGTCAGAAAAGTGCAGTTTTCAGACAACGGTGGACACTGGACCGGCACCGGCGGACACTGCCGACACTTCTGACATACGCACGCGTGCGGGGACACCTCCCCTACAACGCCAGACTTTCGGATAAGCCCGAGAGGTGTAAAGAAAAGTGTGGCGGACCGTCCAGTGAGGTCAGATAAGTGCAGTTTTTAGACAACGGTGGACACTGGACCGGCGCCGGCGGACACTGCCGACACTTCTGACATACGCACGCGTGCGGGGACACCTCCCCTACAACGCCAGACTCTCGGTTAAGCCCGAGAGATGTAAAAAAAAGTGTGGCGGACCGTCCAGTGAGGTCAGAGGTCAGAAAAGTGCAGTTTTCAGACAACGGTGGACACTGGACCGGCGCCGGCGGACACTGCCGACACTTCTGACATACGCACGCGTGCGGGGACACCTCCCCTACAACGCCAGACTCTCGGATAAGCCCGAGAGGTTTAAAGAAAAGTGTGGCGGACCGTCCAGTGAGGTCAGAGGTCAGAAAAGTTCAGTTTTCAGACAACGGTGGACACTGGACCGGCGCCGGCGGACACTGCCGACACTTCTGACATACGCACGCGTGCGGGGACACCTCCCCTACAACGCCACACTCTCGGTTAAGCCCGAGAGATGTAAAAAAAAGTGTGGCGGACCGTCCAGTGAGGTCAGAGGTCAGAAAAGTGCAGTTTTCAGACAACGGTGGACACTGGACCGGCGCCGGCGGACACTGCCGACACTTCTGACATACGCACACGTGCGGGGACACCTCCCCTACAACGCCACACTCTCGGATAAGCCCGAGAGATGTAAAAAAAAGTGTGGCGGACCGTCCAGTGAGGTCAGAGGTCAGAAAAGTGCAGTTTTCAGACAACGGTGGACACTGGACCGGCGCCGGCGGACACTGCCGACACTTCTGACATACGCACGCGTGCGGGGACACCTCCCCTACAACGCCACACTCTCGGATAAGCCCGAGAGATGTAAAAAAAAGTGTGGCGTACCGTCCAGTGAGGTCAGAGGTCAGAAAAGTGCAGTTTTCAGACAACGGTGGACACTGGACCGGCGCCGGCGGACACTGCCGACACTTCTGACATACGCACGCGTGCGGGGACACCTCCCCTACAACGCCACACTCTCGGATAAGCCCGAGAGATGTAAAAAAAAGTGTGGCGGGCCGTCCAGTGAGGTCAGAGGTCAGAAAAGTGCAGTTTTCAGACAACGGTGGACACTGGACCGGCGCCGGCCGACACTGCCGACACTTCTGACATACGCACGCGTGCGGGGACACCTCCCCTACAACGCCAGACTCTCGGATAAGCCCGAGAGGTGTAAAGAAAAGTGTGGCGGACCGTCCAGTGAGGTCAGAGGTCAGAAAAGTGCAGTTTTCAGACAACGGTGGACACTGGACCGGCGCCGGCGGACACTGCCGACACTTCTGACATACGCACACGTGCGGGGACACCTCCCCTACAACGCCACACTCTCGGATAAGCCCGAGAGATGTAAAGAAAAGTGTGGCGGACCGTCCAGTGAGGTCAGAGGTCAGAAAAGTGCAGTTTTCAGACAACGGTGGACACTGGACCGGCGCCGGCGGACACTGCCGACACTTCTGACATACGCACGCGTGCGGGGACACCTCCCCTACAACGCCACACTCTCGGATAAGCCCGAGAGGTGTAAAAAAAAGTGTGGCGGTCCGTCCAGTGAGGTCAGAGGTCAGAAAAGTGACGTTTTCAGACAACAGTGGACACTGGACAGGCACCGGTGGACACTGCCGACACTTCTGACATACGCACGCGTGCGGGGACACCTCCCCTACAACGCCACACTCTCGGATAAGCCCGAGAGGTGTAAAGAAAAGTGTGGCGGACCGTCCAGTGAGGTCAGAGGTCAGAAAAGTGCAGTTTTCAGACAACGGTGGACACTGGACCGGCGCCGGCGGACACTGCCGACACTTCTGACATACGCACGCGTGCGGGGACACCTCCCCTACAACGCCAGACTCTCGGATAAGCCCGTGAGGTGTAAAGAAAAGTGTGGCGGACCGTCCAGTGAGGTCAGAGGTCAGAAAAGTGCAGTTTTCAGACAACGGTGGACACTGGACCGGCGCCGGCGGACACTGCCGACACTTCTGACATACGCACGCGTGCGGGGACACCTCCCCTACAACGCCAGACTCTCGGATAAGCCCGAGAGGTGTAAAGAAAAGTGTGGCGGACCGTCCAGTGAGGTCAGAGGTCAGATAAGTGCAGTTTTCAGACAACGGTGGACACTGGACCGGCGCCGGCGGACACTGCCGACACTTCTGACATACGCACGCGTGCGGGGACACCTCCCCTACAACGCCAGACTCTCGGATAAGCCCGAGAGGTGTAAAGAAAAGTGTGGCGGACCGTCCAGTGAGGTCAGATAAGTGCAGTTTTCAGACAACGGTGGACACTGGACCGGCGCCGGCGGACAGTGCCGACACTTCTGACATACGCACGCGTGCGGGGACACCTCCCCTACAACGCCACACTCTCGGATAAGCCCGAGAGATGTAAAAAAAAGTGTGGCGGGCCGTCCAGTGAGGTCAGAGGTCAGAAAAGTGCAGTTTTCAGACAACGGTGGACACTGGACCGGCGCCGGCCGACACTGCCGACACTTCTGACATACGCACGCGTGCGGGGACACCTCCCCTACAACGCCAGACTCTCGGATAAGCCCGAGAGGTGTAAAGAAAAGTGTGGCGGACCGTCCAGTGAGGTCAGAGGTCAGAAAAGTGCAGTTTTCAGACAACGGTGGACACTGGACCGGCGCCGGCGGACACTGCCGACACTTCTGACATACGCACGCGTGCGGGGACACCTCCCCTACAACGCCACACTCTCGGTTAAGCCCGAGAGATGTAAAAAAAAGTGTGGCGGACCGTCCAGTGAGGTCAGAGGTCAGAAAAGTGCAGTTTTCAGACAACGGTGGACACTGGACCGGCGCCGGCGGACACTGCCGACACTTCTGACATACGCACACGTGCGGGGAACCTCCCCTACAACGCCACACTCTCGGATAAGCCCGAGAGATGTAAAAAAAAGTGTGGCGGGCCGTCCAGTGAGGTCAGAGGTCAGAAAAGTGCAGTTTTCAGACAACGGTGGACACTGGACCGGCACCGGCGGACACTGCCGACACTTCTGACATACGCACGCGTGCGGGGACACCTCCCCTACAACGCCAGACTTTCGGATAAGCCCGAGAGGTGTAAAGAAAAGTGTGGCGGACCGTCCAGTGAGGTCAGATAAGTGCAGTTTTTAGACAACGGTGGACACTGGACCGGCGCCGGCGGACACTGCCGACACTTCTGACATACGCACGCGTGCGGGGACACCTCCCCTACAACGCCAGACTCTCGGTTAAGCCCGAGAGATGTAAAAAAAAGTGTGGCGGACCGTCCAGTGAGGTCAGAGGTCAGAAAAGTGCAGTTTTCAGACAACGGTGGACACTGGACCGGCGCCGGCGGACACTGCCGACACTTCTGACATACGCACGCGTGCGGGGACACCTCCCCTACAACGCCAGACTCTCGGATAAGCCCGAGAGGTTTAAAGAAAAGTGTGGCGGACCGTCCAGTGAGGTCAGAGGTCAGAAAAGTTCAGTTTTCAGACAACGGTGGACACTGGACCGGCGCCGGCGGACACTGCCGACACTTCTGACATACGCACGCGTGCGGGGACACCTCCCCTACAACGCCACACTCTCGGTTAAGCCCGAGAGATGTAAAAAAAAGTGTGGCGGACCGTCCAGTGAGGTCAGAGGTCAGAAAAGTGCAGTTTTCAGACAACGGTGGACACTGGACCGGCGCCGGCGGACACTGCCGACACTTCTGACATACGCACACGTGCGGGGACACCTCCCCTACAACGCCACACTCTCGGATAAGCCCGAGAGATGTAAAAAAAAGTGTGGCGGACCGTCCAGTGAGGTCAGAGGTCAGAAAAGTGCAGTTTTCAGACAACGGTGGACACTGGACCGGCGCCGGCGGACACTGCCGACACTTCTGACATACGCACGCGTGCGGGGACACCTCCCCTACAACGCCACACTCTCGGATAAGCCCGAGAGATGTAAAAAAAAGTGTGGCGTACCGTCCAGTGAGGTCAGAGGTCAGAAAAGTGCAGTTTTCAGACAACGGTGGACACTGGACCGGCGCCGGCGGACACTGCCGACACTTCTGACATACGCACGCGTGCGGGGACACCTCCCCTACAACGCCACACTCTCGGATAAGCCCGAGAGGTGTAAAAAAAAGTGTGGCGGACCGTCCAGTGAGGTCAGAGGTCAGAAAAGTGCCGTTTTCAGACAACAGTGGACACTGGACAGGCACCGGTGGACACTGCCGACACTTCTGACATACGCACGCGTGCGGGGACACCTCCCCTACAACGACACACTCTCGGATAAGCCCGAGAGGTGTAAAGAAAAGTGTGGCGGACCGTCCAGTGAGGTCAGAGGTCAGAAAAGTGCAGTTTTCAGACAACGGTGGACACTGGACCGGCGCCGGCGGACACTGCCGACACTTCTGACATACGCACGCGTGCGGGGACACCTCCCCTACAACGCCAGACTCTCGGATAAGCCCGAGAGGTGTAAAGAAAAGTGTGGCGGACCGTCCAGTGAGGTCAGAGGTCAGATAAGTGCAGTTTTCAGACAACGGTGGACACTGGACCGGCGCCGGCGGACACTGCCGACACTTCTGACATACGCACGCGTGCGGGGACACCTCCCCTACTACGCCACACTCTCGGATAAGCCCGAGAGATGTAAAAAAAAGTGTGGCGGACCGTCCAGTGAGGTCAGAGGTCAGAAAAGTGCAGTTTTCAGACAACGGTGGATACTGGACCGGCGCCGGCGGACACTGCCGACACTTATGACATACGCACGCGTGCGGGGACACCTCCCCTACAACGCCACACTCTCGGATAAGCCCGAGAGGTGTAAAGAAAAGTGTGGCGGACCGTCCAGTGAGGTCAGAGGTCAGAAAAGTGCAGTTTTCAGACAACGGTGGACACTGGACCGGCGCCGGCGGACACTGCCGACACTTCTGACATACGCACGCGTGCGGGGACACCTCCCCTACAACGCCACACTCTCGGATAAGCCCGAGAGATGTAAAAAAAAGTGTGGCGGACCGTCCAGTGAGGTCAGAGGTCAGAAAAGTGCAGTTTTCAGACAACGGTGGACACTGGACCGGCGCCGGCGGACACTGCCGACACTTCTGACATACGCACGCGTGCGGGGACACCTCCCCTACAACGCCACACTCTCGGATAAGCCCGAGAGGTGTAAAAAAAAGTGTGGCGGACCGTCCAGTGAGGTCAGAGGTCAGAAAAGTGCAGTTTTCAGACAACGGTGGATACTGGACCGGCGCCGGCGGACACTGCCGACACTTCTGACATACGCACGCGTGCGGGGACACCTCCCCTACAACGCCACACTCTCGGATAAGCCCGAGAGGTGTAAAGAAAAGTGTGGCGGACCGTCCAGTGAGGTCAGAGGTCAGAAAAGTGCAGTTTTCAGACAACGGTGGACACTGGACCGGCGCCGGCGGACACTGCCGACACTTCTGACATACGCACGCGTGCGGGGACACCTCCCCTACAACGCCAGACTCTCGGATAAGCCCGAGAGGTGTAAAGAAAAGTGTGGCGGACCGTCCAGTGAGGTCAGAGGTCAGAAAAGTGCAGTTTTCAGACAACGGTGGACACTGGACCGGCGCCGGCGGACACTGCCGACACTTCTGACATACGCACGCGTGCGGGGACACCTCCCCTACAACGCCACACTCTCGGATAAGCCCGAGAGATGTAAAAAAAAGTGTGGCGGACCGTCCAGTGAGGTCAGAGGTCAGAAAAGTGCAGTTTTCAGACAACGGTGGACACTGGACCGGCGCCGGCGGACACTGCCGACACTTCTGACATACGCACGCGTGCGGGGACACCTCCCCTACAACGCCACACTCTCGGATAAGCCCGAGAGGTGTAAAGAAAAGTGTGGCGGACCGTCCAGTGAGGTCAGAGGTCAGAAAAGTGCAGTTTTCAGACAACGGTGGACACTGGACCGGCGCCGGCGGACACTGCCGACACTTCTGACATACGCACGCGTGCGGGGACACCTCCCCTACAACGCCACACTCTCGGATAAGCCCGAGAGATGTAAAAAAAAGTGTGGCGGACCGTCCAGTGAGGTCAGAGGTCAGAAAAGTGCAGTTTTCAGACAACGGTGGACACTGGACCGGCGCCGGCGGACACTGCCGACACTTCTGACATACGCACGCGTGCGGGGACACCTCCCCTACAACGCCACACTCTCGGATAAGCCCGAGAGGTGTAAAAAAAAGTGTGGCGGACCGTCCAGTGAGGTCAGAGGTCAGAAAAGTGCAGTTTTCAGACAACGGTGGATACTGGACCGGCGCCGGCGGACACTGCCGACACTTCTGACATACGCACGCGTGCGGGGACACCTCCCCTACAACGCCACACTCTCGGATAAGCCCGAGAGGTGTAAAGAAAAGTGTGGCGGACCGTCCAGTGAGGTCAGAGGTCAGAAAAGTGCAGTTTTCAGACAACGGTGGACACTGGACCGGCGCCGGCGGACACTGCCGACACTTCTGACATACGCACGCGTGCGGGGACACCTCTCCTACAACGCCACACTCTCGGATAAGCCCGAGAGGTGTAAAAAAAAGTGTGGCGGACCGTCCAGTGAGGTCAGAGGTCAGAAAAGTGCAGTTTTCAGACAACGGTGGATACTGGACCGGCGCCGGCGGACACTGCCGACACTTCTGACATACGCACGCGTGCGGGGACACCACCCCTACAACGCCACACTCTCGGATAAGCCCGAGAGGTGTAAAGAAAAGTGTGGCGGACCGTCCAGTGAGGTCAGAGGTCAGAAAAGTGCCGTTTTCAGACAACAGTGGACACTGGACAGGCACCGGTGGACACTGCCGACACTTCTGACATACGCACGCGTGCGGGGACACCTCCCCTACAACGCCACACTCTCGGATAAGCCCGAGAGGTGTAAAGAAAAGTGTGGCGGACCGTCCAGTGAGGTCAGAGGTCAGAAAAGTGCAGTTTTCAGACAACGGTGGACACTGGACTGGCGCCGGCGGACACTGCCGACACTTCTGACATACGCACGTGTGCGGGGACACCTCCCCTACAACGCCAGACTCTCGGATAAGCCCGAGAGGTGTAAAGAAAAGTGTGGCGGACCGTCCAGTGAGGTCAGAGGTCAGAAAAGTGCAGTTTTCAGACAACGGTGGACACTGGACCGGCGCCGGCGGACACTGCCGACACTTCTGACATACGCACGCGTGCGGGGACACCTCCCCTACAACGCCACACTCTCGGATAAGCCCGAGAGATGTAAAAAAAAGTGTGGCGGACCGTCCAGTGAGGTCAGAGGTCAGAAAAGTGCAGTTTTCAGACAACGGTGGACACTGGACCGGCGCCGGCGGACACTGCCGACACTTCTGACATACGCACGCGTGCGGGGACACCTCCCCTACAACGCCACACTCTCGGATAAGCCCGAGAGGTGTAAAAAAAAGTGTGGCGGACCGTCCAGTGAGGTCAGAGGTCAGAAAAGTGCAGTTTTCAGACAACAGTGGAACTGGACCGGCGCCGGCGGACACTGCCGACACTTCTGACATACGCACGCGTGCGGGGACACCTCCCCTACAACGCCACACTCTCGGATAAGCCCGAGAGGTGTAAAAAAAAGTGTGGCGGACCGTCCAGTGAGGTCAGAGGTCAGAAAAGTGCCGTTTTCAGACAACAGTGGACACTGGACAGGCACCGGCGGACACTGCCGACACTTCTGACATACGCACGCGTGCGGGGACACCTCCCCTACAACGCCACACTCTCGGATAAGCCCGAGAGGTGTAAAGAAAAGTGTGGCGGACCGTCCAGTGAGGTCAGAGGTCAGAAAAGTGCAGTTTTCAGACAACGGTGGACACTGGACCGGCGCCGGCGGACACTGCCGACACTTCTGACATACGCACGCGTGCGGGGACACCTCCCCTACAACGCCAGACTCTCGGATAAGCCCGAGAGGTGTAAAGAAAAGTGTGGCGGACCGTCCAGTGAGGTCAGAGGTCAGAAAAATGCAGTTTTCAGACAACGGTGGACACTGGACCGGCGCCGGCGGACACTGCCGACACTTCTGACATACGCACGCGTGCGGGGACACCTCCCCTACAACGCCACACTCTCGGATAAGCCCGAGAGATGTAAAGAAAAGTGTGGCGGACCGTCCAGTGAGGTCAGAGGTCAGAAAAGTGCAGTTTTCAGACAACGGTGGACACTGGACCGGCGCCGGCGGACACTGCCGACACTTCTGACATACGCACGCGTGCGGGGACACCTCCCCTACAACGCCAGACTCTCGGATAAGCCAGAGAGGTGTAAAGAAAAGTGTGGCGGACCGTCCAGTGAGGTCAGAGGTCAGAAAAGTGCAGTTTTCAGACAACGGTGGACACTGGACCGGCGCCGGCGGACACTGCCGACACTTCTGACATACGCACGCGTGCGGGGACACCTCCCCTACAACGCCACACTCTTGGATAAGCCCGAGAGATGTAAAAAAAAGTGTGGCGGACCGTCCAGTGAGGTCAGAGGTCAGAAAAGTGCAGTTTTCAGACAACGGTGGACACTGGACCGGCGCCGGCGGACACTGCCGACACTTCTGACATACGCACGCGTGCGGGGACACCTCCCCTACAACGCCACACTCTCGGATAAGCCCGAGAGATGTAAAAAAAAGTGTGGCGGACCGTCCAGTGAGGTCAGAGGTCAGAAAAGTGCAGTTTTCAGACAACGGTGGACACTGGACCGGCGCCGGCCGACACTGCCGACACTTCTGACATACGCACGCGTGCGGGGACACCTCCCCTACAACGCCAGACTCTCGGATAAGCCCGAGAGGTGTAAAGAAAAGTGTGGCGGACCGTCCAGTGAGGTCAGAGGTCAGAAAAGTGCAGTTTTCAGACAACGGTGGACACTGGACCGGCGCCGGCGGACACTGCCGACACTTCTGACATACGCACGCGTGCGGGGACACCTCCCCTACAACGCCACACTCTCGGTTAAGCCCGAGAGATGTAAAAAAAAGTGTGGCGGACCGTCCAGTGAGGTCAGAGGTCAGAAAAGTGCAGTTTTCAGACAACGGTGGACACTGGACCGGCGCCGGCGGACACTGCCGACACTTCTGACATACGCACGCGTGCGGGGACACCTCCCCTACAACGCCACACTCTCGGATAAGCCCGAGAGATGTAAAAAAAAGTGTGGCGGACCGTCCAGTGAGGTCAGAGGTCAGAAAAGTGCAGTTTTCAGACAACGGTGGACACTGGACCGGCGCCGGCGGACACTGCCGACACTTCTGACATACGCACGCGTGCGGGGACACCTCCCCTACAACGCCACACTCTCGGATAAGCCCGAGAGATGTAAAGAAAAGTGTGGCGGACCGTCCAGTGAGGTCAGAGGTCAGAAAAGTGCAGTTTTCAGACAACGGTGGACACTGGACCGGCGCCGGCGGACACTGCCGACACTTCTGACATACGCACGCGTGCGGGGACACCTCCCCTACAACGCCAGACTCTCGGATAAGCCAGAGAGGTGTAAAGAAAAGTGTGGCGGACCGTCCAGTGAGGTCAGAGGTCAGAAAAGTGCAGTTTTCAGACAACGGTGGACACTGGACCGGCGCCGGCGGACACTGCCGACACTTCTGACATACGCACGCGTGCGGGGACACCTCCCCTACAACGCCACACTCTTGGATAAGCCCGAGAGATGTAAAAAAAAGTGTGGCGGACCGTCCAGTGAGGTCAGAGGTCAGAAAAGTGCAGTTTTCAGACAACGGTGGACACTGGACCGGCGCCGGCGGACACTGCCGACACTTCTGACATACGCACGCGTGCGGGGACACCTCCCCTACAACGCCACACTCTCGGATAAGCCCGAGAGATGTAAAAAAAAGTGTGGCGGACCGTCCAGTGAGGTCAGAGGTCAGAAAAGTGCAGTTTTCAGACAACGGTGGACACTGGACCGGCGCCGGCCGACACTGCCGACACTTCTGACATACGCACGCGTGCGGGGACACCTCCCCTACAACGCCAGACTCTCGGATAAGCCCGAGAGGTGTAAAGAAAAGTGTGGCGGACCGTCCAGTGAGGTCAGAGGTCAGAAAAGTGCAGTTTTCAGACAACGGTGGACACTGGACCGGCGCCGGCGGACACTGCCGACACTTCTGACATACGCACGCGTGCGGGGACACCTCCCCTACAACGCCACACTCTCGGTTAAGCCCGAGAGATGTAAAAAAAAGTGTGGCGGACCGTCCAGTGAGGTCAGAGGTCAGAAAAGTGCAGTTTTCAGACAACGGTGGACACTGGACCGGCGCCGGCGGACACTGCCGACACTTCTGACATACGCACACGTGCGGGGACACCTCCCCTACAACGCCACACTCTCGGATAAGCCCGAGAGATGTAAAAAAAAAGTGTGGCGGGCCGTCCAGTGAGGTCAGAGGTCAGAAAAGTGCAGTTTTCAGACAACGGTGGACACTGGACCGGCACCGGCGGACACTGCCGACACTTCTGACATACGCACGCGTGCGGGGACACCTCCCCTACAACGCCAGACTTTCGGATAAGCCCGAGAGGTGTAAAGAAAAGTGTGGCGGACCGTCCAGTGAGGTCAGATAAGTGCAGTTTTTAGACAACGGTGGACACTGGACCGGCGCCGGCGGACACTGCCGACACTTCTGACATACGCACGCGTGCGGGGACACCTCCCCTACAACGCCAGACTCTCGGTTAAGCCCGAGAGATGTAAAAAAAAGTGTGGCGGACCGTCCAGTGAGGTTAGAGGTCAGAAAAGTGCAGTTTTCAGACAACGGTGGACACTGGACCGGCGCCGGCGGACACTGCCGACACTTCTGACATACGCACGCGTGCGGGGACACCTCCCCTACAACGCCAGACTCTCGGATAAGCCCGAGAGGTTTAAAGAAAAGTGTGGCGGACCGTCCAGTGAGGTCAGAGGTCAGAAAAGTTCAGTTTTCAGACAACGGTGGACACTGGACCGGCGCCGGCGGACACTGCCGACACTTCTGACATACGCACGCGTGCGGGGACACCTCCCCTACAACGCCACACTCTCGGTTAAGCCCGAGAGATGTAAAAAAAAGTGTGGCGGACCGTCCAGTGAGGTCAGAGGTCAGAAAAGTGCAGTTTTCAGACAACGGTGGACACTGGACCGGCGCCGGCGGACACTGCCGACACTTCTGACATACGCACACGTGCGGGGACACCTCCCCTACAACGCCACACTCTCGGATAAGCCCGAGAGATGTAAAAAAAAGTGTGGCGGACCGTCCAGTGAGGTCAGAGGTCAGAAAAGTGCAGTTTTCAGACAACGGTGGACACTGGACCGGCGCCGGCGGACACTGCCGACACTTCTGACATACGCACGCGTGCGGGGACACCTCCCCTACAACGCCACACTCTCGGATAAGCCCGAGAGATGTAAAAAAAAGTGTGGCGTACCGTCCAGTGAGGTCAGAGGTCAGAAAAGTGCAGTTTTCAGACAACGGTGGACACTGGACCGGCGCCGGCGGACACTGCCGACACTTCTGACATACGCACGCGTGCGGGGACACCTCCCCTACAACGCCACACTCTCGGATAAGCCCGAGAGGTGTAAAAAAAAGTGTGGCGGACCGTCCAGTGAGGTCAGAGGTCAGAAAAGTGCCGTTTTCAGACAACAGTGGACACTGGACAGGCACCGGTGGACACTGCCGACACTTCTGACATACGCACGCGTGCGGGGACACCTCCCCTACAACGACACACTCTCGGATAAGCCCGAGAGGTGTAAAGAAAAGTGTGGCGGACCGTCCAGTGAGGTCAGAGGTCAGAAAAGTGCAGTTTTCAGACAACGGTGGACACTGGACCGGCGCCGGCGGACACTGCCGACACTTCTGACATACGCACGCGTGCGGGGACACCTCCCCTACAACGCCAGACTCTCGGATAAGCCCGAGAGGTGTAAAGAAAAGTGTGGCGGACCGTCCAGTGAGGTCAGAGGTCAGATAAGTGCAGTTTTCAGACAACGGTGGACACTGGACCGGCGCCGGCGGACACTGCCGACACTTCTGACATACGCACGCGTGCGGGGACACCTCCCCTACTACGCCACACTCTCGGATAAGCCCGAGAGATGTAAAAAAAAGTGTGGCGGACCGTCCAGTGAGGTCAGAGGTCAGAAAAGTGCAGTTTTCAGACAACGGTGGATACTGGACCGGCGCCGGCGGACACTGCCGACACTTATGACATACGCACGCGTGCGGGGACACCTCCCCTACAACGCCACACTCTCGGATAAGCCCGAGAGGTGTAAAGAAAAGTGTGGCGGACCGTCCAGTGAGGTCAGAGGTCAGAAAAGTGCAGTTTTCAGACAACGGTGGACACTGGACCGGCGCCGGCGGACACTGCCGACACTTCTGACATACGCACGCGTGCGGGGACACCTCCCCTACAACGCCACACTCTCGGATAAGCCCGAGAGATGTAAAAAAAAGTGTGGCGGACCGTCCAGTGAGGTCAGAGGTCAGAAAAGTGCAGTTTTCAGACAACGGTGGACACTGGACCGGCGCCGGCGGACACTGC
The DNA here is from genome assembly GCF_963280865.1 of Gymnoscopelus braueri. Lineage (NCBI taxonomy): Eukaryota > Metazoa > Chordata > Actinopteri > Myctophiformes > Myctophidae > Gymnoscopelus > Gymnoscopelus braueri. The sequence goes on along the minus strand of NW_027660577.1, from coordinate 346,802 downwards.
CGACACTTCTGACATACGCACGCGTGCGGGGACACCTCCCCTACAACGCCACACTCTCGGATAAGCCCGAGAGGTGTAAAAAAAAGTGTGGCGGACCGTCCAGTGAGGTCAGAGGTCAGAAAGGTGACGTTTTCAGACAACAGTGGACACTGGACAGGCACCGGTGGACACTGCCGACACTTCTGACATACGCACGCGTGCGGGGACACCTCCCCTACAACGCCACACTCTCGGATAAGCCCGAGAGGTGTAAAGAAAAGTGTGGCGGACCGTCCAGTGAGGTCAGAGGTCAGAAAAGTGCAGTTTTCAGACAACGGTGGACACTGGACCGGCGCCGGCGGACACTGCCGACACTTCTGACATACGCACGCGTGCGGGGACACCTCCCCTACAACGCCAGACTCTCGGATAAGCCCGAGAGGTGTAAAGAAAAGTGTGGCGGACCGTCCAGTGAGGTCAGAGGTCAGAAAAGTGCAGTTTTCAGACAACGGTGGACACTGGACCGGCGCCGGCGGACACTGCCGACACTTCTGACATACGCACGCGTGCGGGGACACCTCCCCTACAACGCCAGACTCTCGGTTAAGCCCGAGAGATGTAAAAAAAAGTGTGGCGGACCGTCCAGTGAGGTCAGAGGTCAGAAAAGTGCAGTTTTCAGACAACGGTGGACACTGGACCGGCGCCGGCGGACACTGCCGACACTTCTGACATACGCACGCGTGCGGGGACACCTCCCCTACAACGCCAGACTCTCGGATAAGCCCGAGAGGTGTAAAGAAAAGTGTGGCGGACCGTCCAGTGAGGTCAGAGGTCAGAAAAGTGCAGTTTTCAGACAACGGTGGACACTGGACCGGTGCCGGCGGACACTGCCGACACTTCTGACATACGCACGTGTGCGGGGACACCTCCCCTACAACGCCACACTCTCGGATAAGCCCGAGAGGTGTAAAGAAAAGTGTGGCGGACCGTCCAGTGAGGTTAGAGGTCAGAAAAGTGCAGTTTTCAGACAACGGTGGACACTGGACCGGCGCCGGCGGACACTGCCGACACTTCTGACATACGCACGCGTGCGGGGACACCTCCCCTACAACGCCAGACTCTCGGATAAGCCCGAGAGGTGTAAAGAAAAGTGTGGCGGACCGTCCTGTGAGGTCAGAGGTCAGAAAAGTGCAGTTTTCAGACAACGGTGGACACTGGACCGGCGCCGGCGGACACTGCCGACACTTCTGACATACGCACGCGTGCGGGGACACCTCCCCTACAACGCCAGACTCTCGGATAAGCCCGAGAGGTGTAAAGAAAAGTGTGGCGGACCGTCCAGTGAGGTCAGAGGTCAGAAAAGTGCAGTTTTCAGACAACGGTGGACACTGGACCGGCGCCGGCAGACACTGCCGACACTTCTGACATACGCACGCGTGCGGGGACACCTCCCCTACAACGCCAGACTCTCGGATAAGCCCGAGAGGTGTAAAGAAAAGTGTGGCGGACCGTCCAGTGAGGTCAGAGGTCAGAAAAGTGCAGTTTTCAGACAACGGTGGACACTGGACCGGCGCCGGCGGACACTGCCGACACTTCTGACATACGCACGCGTGCGGGGACACCTCCCCTACAACGCCACACTCTCGGATAAGCCCGAGAGATGTAAAAAAAAGTGTGGCGGACCGTCCAGTGAGGTCAGAGGTCAGAAAAGTGCAGTTTTCAGACAACGGTGGACACTGGACCGGCGCAGGCGGACACTGCCGACACTTCTGACATACGCACGCGTGCGGGGACACCTCCCCTACAACGCCACACTCTCGGATAAGCCTGAGAGGTGTAAAAAAAAGTGTGGTGGACCGTCCAGTGAGGTCAGAGGTCAGAAAAGTGCTGTTTTCAGACAACAGTGGACACTGGACAGGCACCGGTGGACACTGCCGACACTTCTGACATACGCACGCGTGCGGGGACACCTCCCCTACAACGCCACACTCTCGGATAAGCCCGAGAGGTGTAAAGAAAAGTGTGGCGGACCGTCCAGTGAGGTCAGAGGTCAGAAAAGTGCAGTTTTCAGACAACGGTGGACACTGGACCGGCGCTGGCGGACACTGCCGACACTTCTGACATACGCACGCGTGCGGGGACACCTCCCCTACAACGCCAGACTCTCGGATAAGCCCGAGAGGTGTAAAGAAAAGTGTGGCGGACCGTCCAGTGAGGTCAGATAAGTGCAGTTTTCAGACAACGGTGGACACTGGACCGGCGCCGGCGGACAGTGCCGACACTTCTGACATACGCACGCGTGCGGGGACACCTCCCCTACAACGCCACACTCTCGGATAAGCCCGAGAGATGTAAAAAAAAGTGTGGCGGGCCGTCCAGTGAGGTCAGAGGTCAGAAAAGTGCAGTTTTCAGACAACGGTGGACACTGGACCGGCGCCGGCGGACACTGCCGACACTTCTGACATACGCACGCGTGCGGGGACACCTCCCCTACAACGCCAGACTCTCGGATAAGCCCGAGAGGTGTAAAGAAAAGTGTGGCGGACCGTCCAGTGAGGTCAGAGGTCAGAAAAGTGCAGTTTTCAGACAACGGTGGACACTGGACCGGCGCCGGCGGACACTGCCGACACTTCTGACATACGCACGCGTGCGGGGACACCTCCCCTACAACGCCACACTCTCGGATAAGCCCGAGAGATGTAAAGAAAAGTGTGGCGGACCGTCCAGTGAGGTCAGAGGTCAGAAAAGTGCAGTTTTCAGACAACGGTGGACACTGGACCGGCGCCGGCGGACACTGCCGACACTTCTGACATACGCACGCGTGCGGGGACACCTCCCCTACAACGCCACACTCTCGGATAAGCCCGAGAGGTGTAAAAAAAAGTGTGGCGGACCGTCCAGTGAGGTCAGAGGTCAGAAAAGTGACGTTTTCAGACAACAGTGGACACTGGACAGGCACCGGTGGACACTGCCGACACTTCTGACATACGCACGCGTGCGGGGACACCTCCCCTACAACGCCACACTCTCGGATAAGCCCGAGAGGTGTAAAGAAAAGTGTGGCGGACCGTCCAGTGAGGTCAGAGGTCAGAAAAGTGCAGTTTTCAGACAACGGTGGACACTGGACCGGCGCCGGCGGACACTGCCGACACTTCTGACATACGCACGCGTGCGGGGACACCTCCCCTACAACGCCAGACTCTCGGATAAGCCCGAGAGGTGTAAAGAAAAGTGTGGCGGACCGTCCAGTGAGGTCAGAGGTCAGAAAAGTGCAGTTTTCAGACAACGGTGGACACTGGACCGGCGCCGGCGGACACTGCCGACACTTCTGACATACGCACGCGTGCGGGGACACCTCCCCTACAACGCCAGACTCTCGGTTAAGCCCGAGAGATGTAAAAAAAAGTGTGGCGGACCGTCCAGTGAGGTCAGAGGTCAGAAAAGTGCAGTTTTCAGACAACGGTGGACACTGGACCGGCGCCGGCGGACACTGCCGACACTTCTGACATACGCACGCGTGCGGGGACACCTCCCCTACAACGCCAGACTCTCGGATAAGCCCGAGAGGTTTAAAGAAAAGTGTGGCGGACCGTCCAGTGAGGTCAGAGGTCAGAAAAGTGCAGTTTTCAGACAACGGTGGACACTGGACCGGCGCCGGCGGACACTGCCGACACTTCTGACATACGCACGCGTGCGGGGACACCTCCCCTACAACGCCATACTCTCGGTTAAGCCCGAGAGATGTAAAAAAAAGTGTGGCGGACCGTCCAGTGAGGTCAGAGGTCAGAAAAGTGCAGTTTTCAGACAACGGTGGACACTGGACCGGCGCCGGCGGACACTGCCGACACTTCTGACATACGCACACGTGCGGGGACACCTCCCCTACAACGCCACACTCTCGGATAAGCCCGAGAGATGTAAAAAAAAGTGTGGCGGGCCGTCCAGTGAGGTCAGAGGTCAGAAAAGTGCAGTTTTCAGACAACGGTGGACACTGGACCGGCGCCGGCGGACACTGCCGACACTTCTGACATACGCACGCGTGCGGGGACACCTCCCCTACAACGCCAGACTCTCGGATAAGCCCGAGAGGTGTAAAGAAAAGTGTGGCGGACCGTCCAGTGAGGTCAGATAAGTGCAGTTTTCAGACAACGGTGGACACTGGACCGGCGCCGGCGGACACTGCCGACACTTCTGACAAACGCACGCGTGCGGGGACACCTCCCCTACAACGCCAGACTCTCGGTTAAGCCCGAGAGATGTAAAAAAAAGTGTGGCGGACCGTCCAGTGAGGTCAGAGGTCAGAAAAGTGCAGTTTTCAGACAACGGTGGACACTGGACCGGCGCCGGCGGACACTGCCGACACTTCTGACATACGCACGCGTGCGGGGACACCTCCCCTACAACGCCACACTCTCGGATAAGCCCGAGAGATGTAAAAAAAAGTGTGGCGTACCGTCCAGTGAGGTCAGAGGTCAGAAAAGTGCAGTTTTCAGACAACGGTGGACACTGGACCGGCGCCGGCGGACACTGCCGACACTTCTGACATACGCACGCGTGCGGGGACACCTCCCCTACAACGCCACACTCTCGGATAAGCCCGAGAGGTGTAAAAAAAAGTGTGGCGGACCGTCCAGTGAGGTCAGAGGTCAGAAAAGTGCCGTTTTCAGACAACAGTGGACACTGGACAGGCACCGGTGGACACTGCCGACACTTCTGACATACGCACGCGTGCGGGGACACCTCCCCTACAACGACACACTCTCGGATAAGCCCGAGAGGTGTAAAGAAAAGTGTGGCGGACCGTCCAGTGAGGTCAGAGGTCAGAAAAGTGCAGTTTTCAGACAACGGTGGACACTGGACCGGCGCCGGCGGACACTGCCGACACTTCTGACATACGCACGCGTGCGGGGACACCTCCCCTACAACGCCAGACTCTCGGATAAGCCCGAGAGGTGTAAAGAAAAGTGTGGCGGACCGTCCAGTGAGGTCAGAGGTCAGATAAGTGCAGTTTTCAGACAACGGTGGACACTGGACCGGCGCCGGCGGACACTGCCGACACTTCTGACATACGCACGCGTGCGGGGACACCTCCCCTACTACGCCACACTCTCGGATAAGCCCGAGAGATGTAAAAAAAAGTGTGGCGGACCGTCCAGTGAGGTCAGAGGTCAGAAAAGTGCAGTTTTCAGACAACGGTGGATACTGGACCGGCGCCGGCGGACACTGCCGACACTTATGACATACGCACGCGTGCGGGGACACCTCCCCTACAACGCCACACTCTCGGATAAGCCCGAGAGGTGTAAAGAAAAGTGTGGCGGACCGTCCAGTGAGGTCAGAGGTCAGAAAAGTGCAGTTTTCAGACAACGGTGGACACTGGACCGGCGCCGGCGGACACTGCCGACACTTCTGACATACGCACGCGTGCGGGGACACCTCCCCTACAACGCCACACTCTCGGATAAGCCCGAGAGATGTAAAAAAAAGTGTGGCGGACCGTCCAGTGAGGTCAGAGGTCAGAAAAGTGCAGTTTTCAGACAACGGTGGACACTGGACCGGCGCCGGCGGACACTGCCGACACTTCTGACATACGCACGCGTGCGGGGACACCTCCCCTACAACGCCACACTCTCGGATAAGCCCGAGAGGTGTAAAAAAAAGTGTGGCGGACCGTCCAGTGAGGTCAGAGGTCAGAAAGGTGACGTTTTCAGACAACAGTGGACACTGGACAGGCACCGGTGGACACTGCCGACACTTCTGACATACGCACGCGTGCGGGGACACCTCCCCTACAACGCCACACTCTCGGATAAGCCCGAGAGGTGTAAAGAAAAGTGTGGCGGACCGTCCAGTGAGGTCAGAGGTCAGAAAAGTGCAGTTTTCAGACAACGGTGGACACTGGACCGGCGCCGGCGGACACTGCCGACACTTCTGACATACGCACGCGTGCGGGGACACCTCCCCTACAACGCCAGACTCTCGGATAAGCCCGAGAGGTGTAAAGAAAAGTGTGGCGGACCGTCCAGTGAGGTCAGAGGTCAGAAAAGTGCAGTTTTCAGACAACGGTGGACACTGGACCGGCGCCGGCGGACACTGCCGACACTTCTGACATACGCACGCGTGCGGGGACACCTCCCCTACAACGCCAGACTCTCGGTTAAGCCCGAGAGATGTAAAAAAAAGTGTGGCGGACCGTCCAGTGAGGTCAGAGGTCAGAAAAGTGCAGTTTTCAGACAACGGTGGACACTGGACCGGCGCCGGCGGACACTGCCGACACTTCTGACATACGCACGCGTGCGGGGACACCTCCCCTACAACGCCAGACTCTCGGATAAGCCCGAGAGGTGTAAAGAAAAGTGTGGCGGACCGTCCAGTGAGGTCAGAGGTCAGAAAAGTGCAGTTTTCAGACAACGGTGGACACTGGACCGGTGCCGGCGGACACTGCCGACACTTCTGACATACGCACGTGTGCGGGGACACCTCCCCTACAACGCCACACTCTCGGATAAGCCCGAGAGGTGTAAAGAAAAGTGTGGCGGACCGTCCAGTGAGGTTAGAGGTCAGAAAAGTGCAGTTTTCAGACAACGGTGGACACTGGACCGGCGCCGGCGGACACTGCCGACACTTCTGACATACGCACGCGTGCGGGGACACCTCCCCTACAACGCCAGACTCTCGGATAAGCCCGAGAGGTGTAAAGAAAAGTGTGGCGGACCGTCCTGTGAGGTCAGAGGTCAGAAAAGTGCAGTTTTCAGACAACGGTGGACACTGGACCGGCGCCGGCGGACACTGCCGACACTTCTGACATACGCACGCGTGCGGGGACACCTCCCCTACAACGCCAGACTCTCGGATAAGCCCGAGAGGTGTAAAGAAAAGTGTGGCGGACCGTCCAGTGAGGTCAGAGGTCAGAAAAGTGCAGTTTTCAGACAACGGTGGACACTGGACCGGCGCCGGCAGACACTGCCGACACTTCTGACATACGCACGCGTGCGGGGACACCTCCCCTACAACGCCAGACTCTCGGATAAGCCCGAGAGGTGTAAAGAAAAGTGTGGCGGACCGTCCAGTGAGGTCAGAGGTCAGAAAAGTGCAGTTTTCAGACAACGGTGGACACTGGACCGGCGCCGGCGGACACTGCCGACACTTCTGACATACGCACGCGTGCGGGGACACCTCCCCTACAACGCCACACTCTCGGATAAGCCCGAGAGATGTAAAAAAAAGTGTGGCGGACCGTCCAGTGAGGTCAGAGGTCAGAAAAGTGCAGTTTTCAGACAACGGTGGACACTGGACCGGCGCAGGCGGACACTGCCGACACTTCTGACATACGCACGCGTGCGGGGACACCTCCCCTACAACGCCACACTCTCGGATAAGCCTGAGAGGTGTAAAAAAAAGTGTGGTGGACCGTCCAGTGAGGTCAGAGGTCAGAAAAGTGCTGTTTTCAGACAACAGTGGACACTGGACAGGCACCGGTGGACACTGCCGACACTTCTGACATACGCACGCGTGCGGGGACACCTCCCCTACAACGCCACACTCTCGGATAAGCCCGAGAGGTGTAAAGAAAAGTGTGGCGGACCGTCCAGTGAGGTCAGAGGTCAGAAAAGTGCAGTTTTCAGACAACGGTGGACACTGGACCGGCGCTGGCGGACACTGCCGACACTTCTGACATACGCACGCGTGCGGGGACACCTCCCCTACAACGCCAGACTCTCGGATAAGCCCGAGAGGTGTAAAGAAAAGTGTGGCGGACCGTCCAGTGAGGTCAGATAAGTGCAGTTTTCAGACAACGGTGGACACTGGACCGGCGCCGGCGGACAGTGCCGACACTTCTGACATACGCACGCGTGCGGGGACACCTCCCCTACAACGCCACACTCTCGGATAAGCCCGAGAGATGTAAAAAAAAGTGTGGCGGGCCGTCCAGTGAGGTCAGAGGTCAGAAAAGTGCAGTTTTCAGACAACGGTGGACACTGGACCGGCGCCGGCGGACACTGCCGACACTTCTGACATACGCACGCGTGCGGGGACACCTCCCCTACAACGCCAGACTCTCGGATAAGCCCGAGAGGTGTAAAGAAAAGTGTGGCGGACCGTCCAGTGAGGTCAGAGGTCAGAAAAGTGCAGTTTTCAGACAACGGTGGACACTGGACCGGCGCCGGCGGACACTGCCGACACTTCTGACATACGCACGCGTGCGGGGACACCTCCCCTACAACGCCACACTCTCGGATAAGCCCGAGAGATGTAAAGAAAAGTGTGGCGGACCGTCCAGTGAGGTCAGAGGTCAGAAAAGTGCAGTTTTCAGACAACGGTGGACACTGGACCGGCGCCGGCGGACACTGCCGACACTTCTGACATACGCACGCGTGCGGGGACACCTCCCCTACAACGCCACACTCTCGGATAAGCCCGAGAGGTGTAAAAAAAAGTGTGGCGGACCGTCCAGTGAGGTCAGAGGTCAGAAAAGTGACGTTTTCAGACAACAGTGGACACTGGACAGGCACCGGTGGACACTGCCGACACTTCTGACATACGCACGCGTGCGGGGACACCTCCCCTACAACGCCACACTCTCGGATAAGCCCGAGAGGTGTAAAGAAAAGTGTGGCGGACCGTCCAGTGAGGTCAGAGGTCAGAAAAGTGCAGTTTTCAGACAACGGTGGACACTGGACCGGCGCCGGCGGACACTGCCGACACTTCTGACATACGCACGCGTGCGGGGACACCTCCCCTACAACGCCAGACTCTCGGATAAGCCCGAGAGGTGTAAAGAAAAGTGTGGCGGACCGTCCAGTGAGGTCAGAGGTCAGAAAAGTGCAGTTTTCAGACAACGGTGGACACTGGACCGGCGCCGGCGGACACTGCCGACACTTCTGACATACGCACGCGTGCGGGGACACCTCCCCTACAACGCCAGACTCTCGGTTAAGCCCGAGAGATGTAAAAAAAAGTGTGGCGGACCGTCCAGTGAGGTCAGAGGTCAGAAAAGTGCAGTTTTCAGACAACGGTGGACACTGGACCGGCGCCGGCGGACACTGCCGACACTTCTGACATACGCACGCGTGCGGGGACACCTCCCCTACAACGCCACACTCTCGGATAAGCCCGAGAGATGTAAAAAAAAGTGTGGCGGACCGTCCAGTGAGGTCAGAGGTCAGAAAAGTGCAGTTTTCAGACAACGGTGGACACTGGACCGGCGCAGGCGGACACTGCCGACACTTCTGACATACGCACGCGTGCGGGGACACCTCCCCTACAACGCCACACTCTCGGATAAGCCTGAGAGGTGTAAAAAAAAGTGTGGTGGACCGTCCAGTGAGGTCAGAGGTCAGAAAAGTGCTGTTTTCAGACAACAGTGGACACTGGACAGGCACCGGTGGACACTGCCGACACTTCTGACATACGCACGCGTGCGGGGACACCTCCCCTACAACGCCACACTCTCGGATAAGCCCGAGAGGTGTAAAGAAAAGTGTGGCGGACCGTCCAGTGAGGTCAGAGGTCAGAAAAGTGCAGTTTTCAGACAACGGTGGACACTGGACCGGCGCTGGCGGACACTGCCGACACTTCTGACATACGCACGCGTGCGGGGACACCTCCCCTACAACGCCAGACTCTCGGATAAGCCCGAGAGGTGTAAAGAAAAGTGTGGCGGACCGTCCAGTGAGGTCAGATAAGTGCAGTTTTCAGACAACGGTGGACACTGGACCGGCGCCGGCGGACAGTGCCGACACTTCTGACATACGCACGCGTGCGGGGACACCTCCCCTACAACGCCACACTCTCGGATAAGCCCGAGAGATGTAAAAAAAAGTGTGGCGGGCCGTCCAGTGAGGTCAGAGGTCAGAAAAGTGCAGTTTTCAGACAACGGTGGACACTGGACCGGCGCCGGCGGACACTGCCGACACTTCTGACATACGCACGCGTGCGGGGACACCTCCCCTACAACGCCAGACTCTCGGATAAGCCCGAGAGGTGTAAAGAAAAGTGTGGCGGACCGTCCAGTGAGGTCAGAGGTCAGAAAAGTGCAGTTTTCAGACAACGGTGGACACTGGACCGGCGCCGGCGGACACTGCCGACACTTCTGACATACGCACGCGTGCGGGGACACCTCCCCTACAACGCCACACTCTCGGATAAGCCCGAGAGATGTAAAGAAAAGTGTGGCGGACCGTCCAGTGAGGTCAGAGGTCAGAAAAGTGCAGTTTTCAGACAACGGTGGACACTGGACCGGCGCCGGCGGACACTGCCGACACTTCTGACAAACGCACGCGTGCGGGGACACCTCCCCTACAACGCCACACTCTCGGATAAGCCCGAGAGGTGTAAAAAAAAGTGTGGCGGACCGTCCAGTGAGGTCAGAGGTCAGAAAAGTGACGTTTTCAGACAACAGTGGACACTGGACAGGCACCGGTGGACACTGCCGACACTTCTGACATACGCACGCGTGCGGGGACACCTCCCCTACAACGCCACACTCTCGGATAAGCCCGAGAGGTGTAAAGAAAAGTGTGGCGGACCGTCCAGTGAGGTCAGAGGTCAGAAAAGTGCAGTTTTCAGACAACGGTGGACACTGGACCGGCGCCGGCGGACACTGCCGACACTTCTGACATACGCACGCGTGCGGGGACACCTCCCCTACAACGCCAGACTCTCGGATAAGCCCGAGAGGTGTAAAGAAAAGTGTGGCGGACCGTCCAGTGAGGTCAGAGGTCAGAAAAGTGCAGTTTTCAGACAACGGTGGACACTGGACCGGCGCCGGCGGACACTGCCGACACTTCTGACATACGCACGCGTGCGGGGACACCTCCCCTACAACGCCAGACTCTCGGATAAGCCCGAGAGGTGTAAAGAAAAGTGTGGCGGACCGTCCAGTGAGGTCAGAGGTCAGAAAAGTGCAGTTTTCAGACAACGGTGGACACTGGACCGGCGCCGGCGGACACTGCCGACACTTCTGACATACGCACGCGTGCGGGGACACCTCCCCTACAACGCCACACTCTCGGATAAGCCCGAGAGATGTAAAAAAAAGTGTGGCGGACCGTCCAGTGAGGTCAGAGGTCAGAAAAGTGCAGTTTTCAGACAACGGTGGACACTGGACCGGTGCCGGCGGACACTGCCGACACTTCTGACATACGCACGTGTGCGGGGACACCTCCCCTACAACGCCACACTCTCGGATAAGCCCGAGAGGTGTAAAGAAAAGTGTGGCGGACCGTCCAGTGAGGTCAGAGGTCAGAAAAGTGCAGTTTTCAGACAACGGTGGACACTGGACCGGCGCCGGCGGACACTGCCGACACTTCTGACATACGCACGCGTGCGGGGACACCTCCCCTACAACGCCACACTCTCGGATAAGCCCGAGAGGTGTAAAAAAAAGTGTGGCGGACCGTCCAGTGAGGTCAGAGGTCAGAAAAGTGCCGTTTTCAGACAACGGTGGACACTGGACCGGCGCCGGCGGACACTGCCGACACTTCTGACATACGCACGCGTACGGGGACACCTCCCCTACAACGCCACACTCTCGGATAAGCCCGAGAGATGTAAAAAAAAGTGTGGCGGACCGTCCAGTGAGGTCAGAGGTCAGAAAAGTGCAGTTTTCAGACAACGGTGGACACTGGACCGGTGCCGGCGGACACTGCCGACACTTCTGACATACGCACGTGTGCGGGGACACCTCCCCTACAACGCCACACTCTCGGATAAGCCCGAGAGGTGTAAAGAAAAGTGTGGCGGACCGTCCAGTGAGGTTAGAGGTCAGAAAAGTGCAGTTTTCAGACAACGGTGGACACTGGACCGGCGCCGGCGGACACTGCCGACACTTCTGACATACGCACGTGTGCGGGGACACCTCCCCTACAACGCCACACTCTCGGATAAGCCCGAGAGGTGTAAAAAAAAGTGTGGCGGACCGTCCAGTGAGGTCAGAGGTCAGAAAAGTGCCGTTTTCAGACAACGGTGGACACTGGACCGGCGCCGGCGGACACTGCCGACACTTCTGACATACGCACGCGTACGGGGACACCTCCCCTACAACGCCACACTCTCGGATAAGCCCGAGAGATGTAAAAAAAAGTGTGGCGGACCGTCCAGTGAGGTCAGAGGTCAGAAAAGTGCAGTTTTCAGACAACGGTGGACACTGGACCGGCGCCGGCGGACACTGCCGACACTTCTGACATACGCACGCGTGCGGGGACACCTCCCCTACAACGCCAAACTCTCGGATAAGCCCGAGAGGTGTAAAAAAAAGTGTGGCGGACCGTCCAGTGAGGTCAGAGGTCAGAAAAGTGCCGTTTTCAGACAACAGTGGACACTGGACAGGCACCGGTGGACACTGCCGACACTTCTGACATACGCACGCGTGCGGGGACACCTCCCCTACAACGCCACACTCTCGGATAAGCCCGAGAGGTGTAAAGAAAAGTGTGGCGGACCGTCCAGTGAGGTCAGAGGTCAGAAAAGTGCAGTTTTCAGACAACGGTGGACACTGGACCGGCGCCGGCGGACACTGCCGACACTTCTGACATACGCACGCGTGCGGGGACACCTCCCCTACAACGCCAGACTTTCGGATAAGCCCGAGAGGTGTAAAGAAAAGTGTGGCGGACCGTCCAGTGAGGTCAGAGGTCAGAAAAGTGCAGTTTTCAGACAACGGTGGACACTGGACCGGCGCCGGCGGACACTGCCGACACTTCTGACATACGCACGCGTGCGGGGACACCTCCCCTACAACGCCACACTCTCGGATAAGCCCGAGAGATGTAAAAAAAAGTGTGGCGGACCGTCCAGTGAGGTCAGAGGTCAGAAAAGTGCAGTTTTCAGACAACGGTGGACACTGGACCGGTGCCGGCGGACACTGCCGACACTTCTGACATACGCACGTGTGCGGGGACACCTCCCCTACAACGCCACACTCTCGGATAAGCCCGAGAGGTGTAAAGAAAAGTGTGGCGGACCGTCCAGTGAGGTTAGAGGTCAGAAAAGTGCAGTTTTCAGACAACGGTGGACACTGGACCGGCGCCGGCGGACACTGCCGACACTTCTGACATACGCACGCGTGCGGGGACACCTCCCCTACAACGCCAGACTCTCGGATAAGCCCGAGAGGTGTAAAGAAAAGTGTGGCGGACCGTCCAGTGAGGTCAGAGGTCAGAAAAGTGCAGTTTTCAGACAACGGTGGACACTGGACCGGCGCCGGCGGACACTGCCGACACTTCTGACATACGCACGCGTGCGGGGACACCTCCCCTACAACGCCAGACTCTCGGATAAGCCCGAGAGGTGTAAAGAAAAGTGTGGCGGACCGTCCAGTGAGGTCAGAGGTCAGAAAAGTGCAGTTTTCAGACAACGGTGGACACTGGACCGGCGCCGGCAGACACTGCCGACACTTCTGACATACGCACGCGTGCGGGGACACCTCCCCTACAACGCCAGACTCTCGGATAAGCCCGAGAGGTGTAAAGAAAAGTGTGGCGGACCGTCCAGTGAGGTCAGAGGTCAGAAAAGTGCAGTTTTCAGACAACGGTGGACACTGGACCGGCGCCGGCAGACACTGCCGACACTTCTGACATACGCACGCGTGCGGGGACACCTCCCCTACAACGCCACACTCTCGGATAAGCCCGAGAGATGTAAAAAAAAGTGTGGCGGACCGTCCAGTGAGGTCAGAGGTCAGAAAAGTGCAGTTTTCAGACAACGGTGGACACTGGACCGGCGCAGGCGGACACTGCCGACACTTCTGACATACGCACGCGTGCGGGGACACCTCCCCTACAACGCCACACTCTCGGATAAGCCTGAGAGGTGTAAAAAAAAGTGTGGTGGACCGTCCAGTGAGGTCAGAGGTCAGAAAAGTGCTGTTTTCAGACAACAGTGGACACTGGACAGGCACCGGTGGACACTGCCGACACTTCTGACATACGCACGCGTGCGGGGACACCTCCCCTACAACGCCACACTCTCGGATAAGCCCGAGAGGTGTAAAGAAAAGTGTGGCGGACCGTCCAGTGAGGTCAGAGGTCAGAAAAGTGCAGTTTTCAGACAACGGTGGACACTGGACCGGCGCTGGCGGACACTGCCGACACTTCTGACATACGCACGCGTGCGGGGACACCTCCCCTACAACGCCAGACTCTCGGATAAGCCCGAGAGGTGTAAAGAAAAGTGTGGCGGACCGTCCAGTGAGGTCAGATAAGTGCAGTTTTCAGACAACGGTGGACACTGGACCGGCGCCGGCGGACAGTGCCGACACTTCTGACATACGCACGCGTGCGGGGACACCTCCCCTACAACGCCAGACTCTCGGATAAGCCCGAGAGGTGTAAAGAAAAGTGTGGCGGACCGTCCAGTGAGGTCAGAGGTCAGAAAAGTGCAGTTTTCAGACAACGGTGGACACTGGACCGGCGCCGGCGGACACTGCCGACACTTCTGACATACGCACGCGTGCGGGGACACCTCCCCTACAACGCCACACTCTCGGATAAGCCCGAGAGATGTAAAGAAAAGTGTGGCGGACCGTCCAGTGAGGTCAGAGGTCAGAAAAGTGCAGTTTTCAGACAACGGTGGACACTGGACCGGCGCCGGCGGACACTGCCGACACTTCTGACAAACGCACGCGTGCGGGGACACCTCCCCTACAACGCCACACTCTCGGATAAGCCCGAGAGGTGTAAAAAAAAGTGTGGCGGACCGTCCAGTGAGGTCAGAGGTCAGAAAAGTGACGTTTTCAGACAACAGTGGACACTGGACAGGCACCGGTGGACACTGCCGACACTTCTGACATACGCACGCGTGCGGGGACACCTCCCCTACAACGCCACACTCTCGGATAAGCCCGAGAGGTGTAAAGAAAAGTGTGGCGGACCGTCCAGTGAGGTCAGAGGTCAGAAAAGTGCAGTTTTCAGACAACGGTGGACACTGGACCGGCGCCGGCGGACACTGCCGACACTTCTGACATACGCACGCGTGCGGGGACACCTCCCCTACAACGCCAGACTCTCGGATAAGCCCGAGAGGTGTAAAGAAAAGTGTGGCGGACCGTCCAGTGAGGTCAGAGGTCAGAAAAGTGCAGTTTTCAGACAACGGTGGACACTGGACCGGCGCCGGCGGACACTGCCGACACTTCTGACATACGCACGCGTGCGGGGACACCTCCCCTACAACGCCAGACTCTCGGATAAGCCCGAGAGGTGTAAAGAAAAGTGTGGCGGACCGTCCAGTGAGGTCAGAGGTCAGAAAAGTGCAGTTTTCAGACAACGGTGGACACTGGACCGGCGCCGGCAGACACTGCCGACACTTCTGACATACGCACGCGTGCGGGGACACCTCCCCTACAACGCCAGACTCTCGGATAAGCCCGAGATGTGTAAAGAAAAGTGTGGCGGACCGTCCAGTGAGGTCAGAGGTCAGAAAAGTGCAGTTTTCAGACAACGGTGGACACTGGACCGGCGCCGGCAGACACTGCCGACACTTCTGACATACGCACGCGTGCGGGGACACCTCCCCTACAACGCCACACTCTCGGATAAGCCCGAGAGATGTAAAAAAAAGTGTGGCGGACCGTCCAGTGAGGTCAGAGGTCAGAAAAGTGCAGTTTTCAGACAACGGTGGACACTGGACCGGCGCAGGCGGACACTGCCGACACTTCTGACATACGCACGCGTGCGGGGACACCTCCCCTACAACGCCACACTCTCGGATAAGCCTGAGAGGTGTAAAAAAAAGTGTGGTGGACCGTCCAGTGAGGTCAGAGGTCAGAAAAGTGCTGTTTTCAGACAACAGTGGACACTGGACAGGCACCGGTGGACACTGCCGACACTTCTGACATACGCACGCGTGCGGGGACACCTCCCCTACAACGCCACACTCTCGGATAAGCCCGAGAGGTGTAAAGAAAAGTGTGGCGGACCGTCCAGTGAGGTCAGAGGTCAGAAAAGTGCAGTTTTCAGACAACGGTGGACACTGGACCGGCGCTGGCGGACACTGCCGACACTTCTGACATACGCACGCGTGCGGGGACACCTCCCCTACAACGCCAGACTCTCGGATAAGCCCGAGAGGTGTAAAGAAAAGTGTGGCGGACCGTCCAGTGAGGTCAGAGGTCAGAAAAGTGCAGTTTTCAGACAACGGTGGACACTGGACCGGCGCCGGCGGACACTGCCGACACTTCTGACATACGCACGCGTGCGGGGACACCTCCCCTACAACGCCAGACTCTCGGATAAGCCCGAGAGGTTTAAAGAAAAGTGTGGCGGACCGTCCAGTGAGGTCAGAGGTCAGAAAAGTGCAGTTTTCAGACAACGGTGGACACTGGACCGGCGCCGGCGGACACTGCCGACACTTCTGACATACGCACGCGTGCGGGGACACCTCCCCTACAACGCCAGACTCTCGGTTAAGCCCGAGAGATGTAAAAAAAAGTGTGGCGGACCGTCCAGTGAGGTCAGAGGTCAGAAAAGTGCAGTTTTCAGACAACGGTGGACACTGGACCGGCGCCGGCGGACACTGCCGACACTTCTGACATACGCACGCGTGCGGGGACACCTCCACTACAACGCCAGACTCTCGGATAAGCCCGAGAGGTTTAAAGAAAAGTGTGGCGGACCGTCCAGTGAGGTCAGAGGTCAGAAAAGTGCAGTTTTCAGACAACGGTGGACACTGGACCGGCGCCGGCGGACACTGCCGACACTTCTGACATACGCACGCATGCGGGGACACCTCCCCTACAACGCCACACTCTCGGTTAAGCCCGAGAGATGTAAAAAAAAGTGTGGCGGACCGTCCAGTGAGGTCAGAGGTCAGAAAAGTGCAGTTTTCAGACAACGGTGGACACTGGACCGGCGCCGGCGGACACTGCCGACACTTCTGACATACGCACACGTGCGGGGACACCTCCCCTACAACGCCACACTCTCGGATAAGCCCGAGAGATGTAAAAAAAAGTGTGGCGGGCCGTCCAGTGAGGTCAGAGGTCAGAAAAGTGCAGTTTTCAGACAACGGTGGACACTGGACCGGCGCCGGCGGACACTGCCGACACTTCTGACATACGCACGCGTGCGGGGACACCTCCCCTACAACGCCAGACTCTCGGATAAGCCCGAGAGGTTTAAAGAAAAGTGTGGCGGACCGTCCAGTGAGGTCAGAGGTCAGAAAAGTGCAGTTTTCAGACAACGGTGGACACTGGACCGGCGCCGGCGGACACTGCCGACACTTCTGACATACGCACGCGTGCGGGGACACCTCCCCTACAACGCCACACTCTCGGTTAAGCCCGAGAGGTGTAAAAAAAAGTGTGGCGGACCGTCCAGTGAGGTCAGAGGTCAGAAAAGTGCAGTTTTCAGACAACGGTGGACACTGGACCGGCGCCGGCGGACACTGCCGACACTTCTGACATACGCACACGTGCGGGGACACCTCCCCTACAACGCCACACTCTCGGATAAGCCCGAGAGATGTAAAAAAAAGTGTGGCGGGCCGTCCAGTGAGGTCAGAGGTCAGAAAAGTGCAGTTTTCAGACAACGGTGGACACTGGACCGGCGCCGGCGGACACTGCCGACACTTCTGACATACGCACGCGTGCGGGGACACCTCCCCTACAACGCCAGACTCTCGGATAAGCCCGAGAGGTGTAAAGAAAAGTGTGGCGGACCGTCCAGTGAGGTCAGATAAGTGCAGTTTTCAGACAACGGTGGACACTGGACCGGCGCCGGCGGACACTGCCGACACTTCTGACATACGCACGCGTGCGGGGACACCTCCCCTACAACGCCAGACTCTCGGTTAAGCCCGAGAGATGTAAAAAAAAGTATGGCGGACCGTCCAGTGAGGTCAGAGGTCAGAAAAGTGCAGTTTTCAGACAACGGTGGACACTGGACCGGCGCCGGCGGACACTGCCGACACTTCTGACATACGCACGCGTGCGGGGACACCTCCCCTACAACGCCAGACTCTCGGATAAGCCCGAGAGGTTTAAAGAAAAGTGTGGCGGACCGTCCAGTGAGGTCAGAGGTCAGAAAAGTGCAGTTTTCAGACAACGGTGGACACTGGACCGGCGCCGGCGGACACTGCCGACACTTCTGACATACGCACGCGTGCGGGGACACCTCCCCTACAACGCCACACTCTCGGTTAAGCCCGAGAGATGTAAAAAAAAGTGTGGCGGACCGTCCAGTGAGGTCAGAGGTCAGAAAAGTGCAGTTTTCAGACAACGGTGGACACTGGACCGGCGCCGGCGGACACTGCCGACACTTCTGACATACGCACACGTGCGGGGACACCTCCCCTACAACGCCACACTCTCGGATAAGCCCGAGAGATGTAAAAAAAAGTGTGGCGGACCGTCCAGTGAGGTCAGAGGTCAGAA
This sequence comes from Gymnoscopelus braueri, assembly GCF_963280865.1. NCBI lineage: Eukaryota > Metazoa > Chordata > Actinopteri > Myctophiformes > Myctophidae > Gymnoscopelus > Gymnoscopelus braueri. The sequence goes on along the minus strand of NW_027660577.1, from coordinate 328,453 downwards.
AAGTGCAGTTTTCAGACAACGGTGGACACTGGACCGGCGCCGGCGGACACTGCCGACACTTCTGACATACGCACGCGTGCGGGGACACCTCCCCTACAACGCCACACTCTCGGATAAGCCAGAGAGATGTAAAAAAAAGTGTGGCGGACCGTCCAGTGAGGTCAGAGGTCAGAAAAGTGCAGTTTTCAGACAACGGTGGACACTGGACCGGCGCCGGCGGACACTGCCGACACTTCTGACATACGAACGCGTGCGGGGACACCTCCCCTACAACGCCACACTCTCGGATAAGCCCGAGAGATGTAAAAAAAAGTGTGGCGGACCGTCCAGTGAGGTCAGAGGTCAGAAAAGTGCAGTTTTCAGACAACGGTGGACACTGGACCGGTGCCGGCGGACACTGCCGACACTTCTGACATACGCACGGGTGCGGGGACACCTCCCCTACAACGCCACACTCTCGGATAAGCCCGAGAGGTGTAAAGAAAAGTGTGGCGGACCGTCCAGTGAGGTCAGAGGTCAGAAAAGTGCAGTTTTCAGACAACGGTGGACACTGGACCGGCGCCGGCGGACACTGCCGACACTTCTGACATACGCACGCGTGCGGGGACACCTCCCCTACAACGCCAGACTCTCGGATAAGCCCGAGAGGTGTAAAGAAAAGTGTGGCGGACCGTCCAGTGAGGTCAGAGGTCAGAAAAGTGCAGTTTTCAGACAACGGTGGACACTGGACCGGCGCCGGCGGACACTGCCGACACTTCTGACATACGCACGCGTGCGGGGACACCTCCCCTACAACGCCACACTCTCGGATAGGCCCGAGAGGTGTAAAAAAAAGTGTGGCGGACCGTCCAGTGAGGTCAGAGGTCAGAAAAGTGCCGTTTTCAGACAACGGTGGACACTGGACCGGCGCCGGCGGACACTGCCGACACTTCTGACATACGCACACGTGCGGGGACACCTCCCCTACAACGCCACACTCTCGGATAAGCCCGAGAGATGTAAAAAAAAGTGTGGCGGGCCGTCCAGTGAGGTCAGAGGTCAGAAAAGTGCAGTTTTCAGACAACGGTGGACACTGGACCGGCGCCGGCGGACACTGCCGACACTTCTGACATACGCACGCGTGCGGGGACACCTCCCCTACAACGCCAGACTCTCGGATAAGCCCGAGAGGTGTAAAGAAAAGTGTGGCGGACCGTCCAGTGAGGTCAGATAAGTGCAGTTTTCAGACAACGGTGGACACTGGACCGGCGCCGGCGGACACTGCCGACACTTCTGACATACGCACGCGTGCGGGGACACCTCCCCTACAACGCCAGACTCTCGGTTAAGCCCGAGAGATGTAAAAAAAAGTATGGCGGACCGTCCAGTGAGGTCAGAGGTCAGAAAAGTGCAGTTTTCAGACAACGGTGGACACTGGACCGGCGCCGGCGGACACTGCCGACACTTCTGACATACGCACGCGTGCGGGGACACCTCCCCTACAACGCCAGACTCTCGGATAAGCCCGAGAGGTTTAAAGAAAAGTGTGGCGGACCGTCCAGTGAGGTCAGAGGTCAGAAAAGTGCAGTTTTCAGACAACGGTGGACACTGGACCGGCGCCGGCGGACACTGCCGACACTTCTGACATACGCACGCGTGCGGGGACACCTCCCCTACAACGCCACACTCTCGGTTAAGCCCGAGAGATGTAAAAAAAAGTGTGGCGGACCGTCCAGTGAGGTCAGAGGTCAGAAAAGTGCAGTTTTCAGACAACGGTGGACACTGGACCGGCGCCGGCGGACACTGCCGACACTTCTGACATACGCACACGTGCGGGGACACCTCCCCTACAACGCCACACTCTCGGATAAGCCCGAGAGATGTAAAAAAAAGTGTGGCGGACCGTCCAGTGAGGTCAGAGGTCAGAAAAGTGCAGTTTTCAGACAACGGTGGACACTGGACCGGCGCCGGCGGACACTGCCGACACTTCTGACATACGCACGCGTGCGGGGACACCTCCCCTACAACGCCACACTCTCGGATAAGCCAGAGAGATGTAAAAAAAAGTGTGGCGGACCGTCCAGTGAGGTCAGAGGTCAGAAAAGTGCAGTTTTCAGACAACGGTGGACACTGGACCGGCGCCGGCGGACACTGCCGACACTTCTGACATACGAACGCGTGCGGGGACACCTCCCCTACAACGCCACACTCTCGGATAAGCCCGAGAGATGTAAAAAAAAGTGTGGCGGACCGTCCAGTGAGGTCAGAGGTCAGAAAAGTGCAGTTTTCAGACAACGGTGGACACTGGACCGGTGCCGGCGGACACTGCCGACACTTCTGACAAACGCACGGGTGCGGGGACACCTCCCCTACAACGCCACACTCTCGGATAAGCCCGAGAGGTGTAAAGAAAAGTGTGGCGGACCGTCCAGTGAGGTCAGAGGTCAGAAAAGTGCAGTTTTCAGACAACGGTGGACACTGGACCGGCGCCGGCGGACACTGCCGACACTTCTGACATACGCACGCGTGCGGGGACACCTCCCCTACAACGCCAGACTCTCGGATAAGCCCGAGAGGTGTAAAGAAAAGTGTGGCGGACCGTCCAGTGAGGTCAGAGGTCAGAAAAGTGCAGTTTTCAGACAACGGTGGACACTGGACCGGCGCCGGCGGACACTGCCGACACTTCTGACATACGCACGCGTGCGGGGACACCTCCCCTACAACGCCAGACTCTCGGATAAGCCCGAGAGGTGTAAAGAAAAGTGTGGCGGACCGTCCAGTGAGGTCAGAGGTCAGAAAAGTGCAGTTTTCAGACAACGGTGGACACTGGACCGGCGCCGGCGGACACTGCCGACACTTCTGACATACGCACGCGTGCGGGGACACCTCCCCTACAACGCCACACTCTCGGATAAGCCCGAGAGATGTAAAAAAAAGTGTGGCGGACCGTCCAGTGAGGTCAGAGGTCAGAAAAGTGCCGTTTTCAGACAACAGTGGACACTGGACCGGCGCCAGCGGACACTGCCGACACTTCTGACATACGCACGCGTGCGGGGACACCTCCCCTACAACGCCAGACTCTCGGATAAGCCCGAGAGGTGTAAAGAAAAGTGTGGCGGACCGTCCAGTGAGGTCAGAGGTCAGAAAAGTGCAGTTTTCAGACAACGGTGGACACTGGACCGGCGCCGGCGGACACTGCCGACACTTTTGACATACGCACGCGTGCGGGGACACCTCCCCTACAACGCCATACTCTCGGATAAGCCCGAGAGATGTAAAAAAAAGTGTGGCGGACCGTCCAGTGAGGTCAGAGGTCAGAAAAGTGCAGTTTTCAGACAACGGTGGACACTGGACCGGCGCCGGCGGACACTGCCGACACTTCTGACATACGCACGCGTGCGGGGACACCTCCCCTACAACGCCACACTCTCGGATAGGCCCGAGAGGTGTAAAAAAAAGTGTGGCGGACCGTCCAGTGAGGTCAGAGGTCAGAAAAGTGCCGTTTTCAGACAACGGTGGACACTGGACCGGCGCCGGCGGACACTGCCGACACTTCTGACATACGCACGCGTACGGGGACACCTCCCCTACAACGCCAAACTCTCGGATAAGCCCGAGAGATGTAAAAAAAAGTGTGGCGGACCGTCCAGTGAGGTCAGAGGTCAGAAAAGTGCAGTTTTCAGACAACGGTGGACACTGGACCGGCGCCGGCGGACACTGCCGACACTTCTGACATACGCACGCGTGCGGGGACACCTCCCCTACAACGCCACACTCTCGGATAAGCCAGAGAGATGTAAAAAAAAGTGTGGCGGACCGTCCAGTGAGGTCAGAGGTCAGAAAAGTGCAGTTTTCAGACAACGGTGGACACTGGACCGGCGCCGGCGGACACTGCCGACACTTCTGACATACGCACGCGTGCGGGGACACCTCCCCTACAACGCCACACTCTCGGATAAGCCCGAGAGATGTAAAAAAAAGTGTGGCGGACCGTCCAGTGAGGTCAGAGGTCAGAAAAGTGCAGTTTTCAGACAACGGTGGACACTGGACCGGTGCCGGCGGACACTGCCGACACTTCTGACATACGCACGGGTGCGGGGACACCTCCCCTACAACGCCACACTCTCGGATAAGCCCGAGAGGTGTAAAGAAAAGTGTGGCGGACCGTCCAGTGAGGTCAGAGGTCAGAAAAGTGCAGTTTTCAGACAACGGTGGACACTGGACCGGCGCCGGCGGACACTGCCGACACTTCTGACATACGCACGCGTGCGGGGACACCTCCCCTACAACGCCAGACTCTCGGATAAGCCCGAGAGGTGTAAAGAAAAGTGTGGCGGACCGTCCAGTGAGGTCAGAGGTCAGAAAAGTGCAGTTTTCAGACAACGGTGGACACTGGACCGGCGCCGGCGGACACTGCCGACACTTCTGACATACGCACGCGTGCGGGGACACCTCCCCTACAACGCCACACTCTCGGATAAGCCCGAGAGATGTAAAAAAAAGTGTGGCGGACCGTCCAGTGAGGTCAGAGGTCAGAAAAGTGCCGTTTTCAGACAACAGTGGACACTGGACCGGCGCCAGCGGACACTGCCGACACTTCTGACATACGCACGCGTGCGGGGACACCTCCCCTACAACGCCAGACTCTCGGATAAGCCCGAGAGGTGTAAAGAAAAGTGTGGCGGACCGTCCAGTGAGGTCAGAGGTCAGAAAAGTGCAGTTTTCAGACAACGGTGGACACTGGACCGGCGCCGGCGGACACTGCCGACACTTTTGACATACGCACGCGTGCGGGGACACCTCCCCTACAACGCCATACTCTCGGATAAGCCCGAGAGATGTAAAAAAAAGTGTGGCGGACCGTCCAGTGAGGTCAGAGGTCAGAAAAGTGCAGTTTTCAGACAACGGTGGACACTGGACCGGCGCCGGCGGACACTGCCGACACTTCTGACATACGCACGCGTGCGGGGACACCTCCCCTACAACGCCACACTCTCGGATAGGCCCGAGAGGTGTAAAAAAAAGTTTGGCGGACCGTCCAGTGAGGTCAGAGGTCAGAAAAGTGCCGTTTTCAGACAACGGTGGACACTGGACCGGCGCCGGCGGACACTGCCGACACTTCTGACATACGCACGCGTACGGGGACACCTCCCCTACAACGCCACACTCTCGGATAAGCCCGAGAGATGTAAAAAAAAGTGTGGCGGACCGTCCAGTTAGGTCAGAGGTCAGAAAAGTGCAGTTTTCAGACAACGGTGGACACTGGACCGGCGCCGGCGGACACTGCCGACACTTCTGACATACGCACGCGTGCGGGGACACCTCCCCTACAACGCCACACTCTCGGATAAGCCCGAGAGGTGTAAAAAAAAGTGTGGCGGACCGTCCAGTGAGGTCAGAGGTCAGAAAAGTGCCGTTTTCAGACAACAGTGGACACTGGACAGGCACCGGTGGACACTGCCGACACTTCTGACATACGCACGCGTGCGGGGACACCTCCCCTACAACGCCACACTCTCGGATAAGCCCGAGAGGTGTAAAGAAAAGTGTGGCGGACCGTCCAGTGAGGTCAGAGGTCAGAAAAGTGCAGTTTTCAGACAACGGTGGACACTGGACCGGCGCCGGCGGACACTGCCGACACTTCTGACATACGCACGCGTGCGGGGACAACTCCCCTACAACGCCAGACTCTCGGATAAGCCCGAGAGGTGTAAAGAAAAGTGTGGCGGACCGTCCAGTGAGGTCAGAGGTCAGAAAAGTGCAGTTTTCAGACAACGGTGGACACTGGACCGGCGCCGGCGGACACTGCCGACACTTCTGACATACGCACGCGTGCGGGGACACCTCCCCTACAACGCCACACTCTCGGATAAGCCCGAGAGATGTAAAAAAAAGTGTGGCGGACCGTCCAGTGAGGTCAGAGGTCAGAAAAGTGCAGTTTTCAGACAACGGTGGACACTGGACCGGTGCCGGCGGACACTGCCGACACTTCTGACATACGCACGTGTGCGGGGACACCTCCCCTACAACGCCACACTCTCGGATAAGCCCGAGAGGTGTAAAGAAAAGTGTGGCGGACCGTCCAGTGAGGTTAGAGGTCAGAAAAGTGCAGTTTTCAGACAACGGTGGACACTGGACCGGCGCCGGCGGACACTGCCGACACTTCTGACATACGCACGCGTGCGGGGACACCTCCCCTACAACGCCAGACTCTCGGATAAGCCCGAGAGGTGTAAAGAAAAGTGTGGCGGACCGTCCAGTGAGGTCAGAGGTCAGAAAAGTGCAGTTTTCAGACAACGGTGGACACTGGACCGGCGCCGGCAGACACTGCCGACACTTCTGACATACGCACGCGTGCGGGGACACCTCCCCTACAACGCCAGACTCTCGGATAAGCCCGAGAGGTGTAAAGAAAAGTGTGGCGGACCGTCCAGTGAGGTCAGAGGTCAGAAAAGTGCAGTTTTCAGACAACGGTGGACACTGGACCGGCGCCGGCAGACACTGCCGACACTTCTGACATACGCACGCGTGCGGGGACACCTCCCCTACAACGCCAGACTCTCGGATAAGCCCGAGAGGTGTAAAGAAAAGTGTGGCGGACCGTCCAGTGAGGTCAGAGGTCAGAAAAGTGCAGTTTTCAGACAACGGTGGACACTGGACCGGCGCCGGCGGACACTGCCGACACTTCTGACATACGCACGCGTGCGGGGACACCTCCCCTACAACGCCACACTCTCGGATAAGCCCGAGAGATGTAAAAAAAAGTGTGGCGGACCGTCCAGTGAGGTCAGAGGTCAGAAAAGTGCAGTTTTCAGACAACGGTGGACACTGGACCGGTGCCGGCGGACACTGCCGACACTTCTGACATACGCACGGGTGCGGGGACACCTCCCCTACAACGCCACACTCTCGGATAAGCCCGAGAGGTGTAAAGAAAAGTGTGGCGGACCGTCCAGTGAGGTCAGAGGTCAGAAAAGTGCAGTTTTCAGACAACGGTGGACACTGGACCGGCGCCGGCGGACACTGCCGACACTTCTGACATACGCACGCGTGCGGGGACACCTCCCCTACAACGCCAGACTCTCGGATAAGCCCGAGAGGTGTAAAGAAAAGTGTGGCGGACCGTCCAGTGAGGTCAGAGGTCAGAAAAGTGCAGTTTTCAGACAACGGTGGACACTGGACCGGCGCCGGCGGACACTGCCGACACTTCTGACATACGCACGCGTGCGGGGACACCTCCCCTACAACGCCACACTCTCGGATAAGCCCGAGAGATGTAAAAAAAAGTGTGGCGGACCGTCCAGTGAGGTCAGAGGTCAGAAAAGTGCCGTTTTCAGACAACAGTGGACACTGGACCGGCGCCAGCGGACACTGCCGACACTTCTGACATACGCACGCGTGCGGGGACACCTCCCCTACAACGCCAGACTCTCGGATAAACCCGAGAGGTGTAAAGAAAAGTGTGGCGGACCGTCCAGTGAGGTCAGAGGTCAGAAAAGTGCAGTTTTCAGACAACGGTGGACACTGGACCGGCGCCGGCGGACACTGCCGACACTTTTGACATACGCACGCGTGCGGGGACACCTCCCCTACAACGCCATACTCTCGGATAAGCCCGAGAGATGTAAAAAAAAGTGTGGCGGACCGTCCAGTGAGGTCAGAGGTCAGAAAAGTGCAGTTTTCAGACAACGGTGGACACTGGACCGGCGCCGGCGGACACTGCCGACACTTCTGACATACGCACGCGTGCGGGGACACCTCCCCTACAACGCCTGACTCTCGGATAAGCCCGAGAGGTGTAAAAAAAAGTGTGGCGGACCGTCCAGTGAGGTCAGAGGTCAGAAAAGTGCCGTTTTCAGACAACGGTGGACACTGGACCGGCGCCGGCGGACACTGCCGACACTTCTGACATACGCACGCGTACGGGGACACCTCCCCTACAACGCCACACTCTCGGATAAGCCCGAGAGATGTAAAAAAAAGTGTGGCGGACCGTCCAGTGAGGTCAGAGGTCAGAAAAGTGCAGTTTTCAGACAACGGTGGACACTGGACCGGCGCCGGCGGACACTGCCGACACTTCTGACATACGCACGCGTGCGGGGACACCTCCCCTACAACGCCACACTCTCGGATAAGCCCGAGAGGTGTAAAAAAAAGTGTGGCGGACCGTCCAGTGAGGTCAGAGGTCAGAAAAGTGCCGTTTTCAGACAACAGTGGACACTGGACAGGCACCGGTGGACACTGCCGACACTTCTGACATACGCACGCGTACGGGGACACCTCCCCTACAACGCCACACTCTCGGATAAGCCCGAGAGATGTAAAAAAAAGTGTGGCGGACCGTCCAGTGAGGTCAGAGGTCAGAAAAGTGCAGTTTTCAGACAACGGTGGACACTGGACCGGCGCCGGCGGACACTGCCGACACTTCTGACATACGCACGCGTGCGGGGACACCTCCCCTACAACGCCACACTCTCGGATAAGCCCGAGAGGTGTAAAAAAAAGTGTGGCGGACCGTCCAGTGAGGTCAGAGGTCAGAAAAGTGCCGTTTTCAGACAACAGTGGACACTGGACAGGCACCGGTGGACACTGCCGACACTTCTGACATACGCACGCGTGCGGGGACACCTCCCCTACAACGCCACACTCTCGGATAAGCCCGAGAGGTGTAAAGAAAAGTGTGGCGGACCGTCCAGTGAGGTCAGAGGTCAGAAAAGTGCAGTTTTCAGACAACGGTGGACACTGGACCGGCGCCGGCGGACACTGCCGACACTTCTGACATACGCACGCGTGCGGGGACACCTCCCCTACAACGCCACACTCTCGGATAAGCCCGAGAGGTGTAAAAAAAAGTGTGGCGGACCGTCCAGTGAGGTCAGAGGTCAGAAAAGTGCCGTTTTCAGACAACAGTGGACACTGGACAGGCACCGGTGGACACTGCCGACACTTCTGACATACGCACGCGTGCGGGGACACCTCCCCTACAACGCCACACTCTCGGATAAGCCCGAGAGGTGTAAAGAAAAGTGTGGCGGACCGTCCAGTGAGGTCAGAGGTCAGAAAAGTGCAGTTTTCAGACAACGGTGGACACTGGACCGGCGCCGGCGGACACTGCCGACACTTCTGACATACGCACGCGTGCGGGGACAACTCCCCTACAACGCCAGACTCTCGGATAAGCCCGAGAGGTGTAAAGAAAAGTGTGGCGGACCGTCCAGTGAGGTCAGAGGTCAGAAAAGTGCAGTTTTCAGACAACGGTGGACACTGGACCGGCGCCGGCGGACACTGCCGACACTTCTGACATACGCACGCGTGCGGGGACACCTCCCCTACAACGCCACACTCTCGGATAAGCCCGAGAGATGTAAAAAAAAGTGTGGCGGACCGTCCAGTGAGGTCAGAGGTCAGAAAAGTGCAGTTTTCAGACAACGGTGGACACTGGACCGGTGCCGGCGGACACTGCCGACACTTCTGACATACGCACGTGTGCGGGGACACCTCCCCTACAACGCCACACTCTCGGATAAGCCCGAGAGGTGTAAAGAAAAGTGTGGCGGACCGTCCAGTGAGGTTAGAGGTCAGAAAAGTGCAGTTTTCAGACAACGGTGGACACTGGACCGGCGCCGGCGGACACTGCCGACACTTCTGACATACGCACGCGTGCGGGGACACCTCCCCTACAACGCCAGACTCTCGGATAAGCCCGAGAGGTGTAAAGAAAAGTGTGGCGGACCGTCCAGTGAGGTCAGAGGTCAGAAAAGTGCAGTTTTCAGACAACGGTGGACACTGGACCGGCGCCGGCAGACACTGCCGACACTTCTGACATACGCACGCGTGCGGGGACACCTCCCCTACAACGCCAGACTCTCGGATAAGCCCGAGAGGTGTAAAGAAAAGTGTGGCGGACCGTCCAGTGAGGTCAGAGGTCAGAAAAGTGCAGTTTTCAGACAACGGTGGACACTGGACCGGCGCCGGCGGACACTGCCGACACTTCTGACATACGCACGCGTGCGGGGACACCTCCCCTACAACGCCACACTCTCGGATAAGCCCGAGAGGTGTAAAAAAAAGTGTGGCGGACCGTCCAGTGAGGTCAGAGGTCAGAAAAGTGCCGTTTTCAGACAACAGTGGACACTGGACAGGCACCGGTGGACACTGCCGACACTTCTGACATACGCACGCGTGCGGGGACACCTCCCCTACAACGCCACACTCTCGGATAAGCCCGAGAGGTGTAAAGAAAAGTGTGGCGGACCGTCCAGTGAGGTTAGAGGTCAGAAAAGTGCAGTTTTCAGACAACGGTGGACACTGGACCGGCGCCGGCGGACACTGCCGACACTTCTGACATACGCACGCGTGCGGGGACACCTCCCCTACAACGCCAGACTCTCGGATAAGCCCGAGAGGTGTAAAGAAAAGTGTGGCGGACCGTCCAGTGAGGTCAGAGGTCAGAAAAGTGCAGTTTTCAGACAACGGTGGACACTGGACCGGCGCCGGCAGACACTGCCGACACTTCTGACATACGCACGCGTGCGGGGACACCTCCCCTACAACGCCAGACTCTCGGATAAGCCCGAGAGGTGTAAAGAAAAGTGTGGCGGACCGTCCAGTGAGGTCAGAGGTCAGAAAAGTGCAGTTTTCAGACAACGGTGGACACTGGACCGGCGCCGGCGGACACTGCCGACACTTCTGACATACGCACGCGTGCGGGGACACCTCCCCTACAACGCCACACTCTCGGATAAGCCCGAGAGGTGTAAAAAAAAGTGTGGCGGACCGTCCAGTGAGGTCAGAGGTCAGAAAAGTGCCGTTTTCAGACAACAGTGGACACTGGACAGGCACCGGTGGACACTGCCGACACTTCTGACATACGCACGCGTGCGGGGACACCTCCCCTACAACGCCACACTCTCGGATAAGCCCGAGAGGTGTAAAGAAAAGTGTGGCGGACCGTCCAGTGAGGTCAGAGGTCAGAAAAGTGCAGTTTTCAGACAACGGTGGACACTGGACCGGCGCCGGCGGACACTGCCGACACTTCTGACATACGCACGCGTGCGGGGACAACTCCCCTACAACGCCAGACTCTCGGATAAGCCCGAGAGGTGTAAAGAAAAGTGTGGCGGACCGTCCAGTGAGGTCAGAGGTCAGAAAAGTGCAGTTTTCAGACAACGGTGGACACTGGACCGGCGCCGGCGGACACTGCCGACACTTCTGACATACGCACGCGTGCGGGGACACCTCCCCTACAACGCCACACTCTCGGATAAGCCCGATAGATGTAAAAAAAAGTGTGGCGGACCGTCCAGTGAGGTCAGAGGTCAGAAAAGTGCAGTTTTCAGACAACGGTGGACACTGGACCGGTGCCGGCGGACACTGCCGACACTTCTGACATACGCACGTGTGCGGGGACACCTCCCCTACAACGCCACACTCTCGGATAAGCCCGAGAGGTGTAAAGAAAAGTGTGGCGGACCGTCCAGTGAGGTTAGAGGTCAGAAAAGTGCAGTTTTCAGACAACGGTGGACACTGGACCGGCGCCGGCGGACACTGCCGACACTTCTGACATACGCACGCGTGCGGGGACACCTCCCCTACAACGCCAGACTCTCGGATAAGCCCGAGAGGTGTAAAGAAAAGTGTGGCGGACCGTCCAGTGAGGTCAGAGGTCAGAAAAGTGCAGTTTTCAGACAACGGTGGACACTGGACCGGCGCCGGCAGACACTGCCGACACTTCTGACATACGCACGCGTGCGGGGACACCTCCCCTACAACGCCAGACTCTCGGATAAGCCCGAGAGGTGTAAAGAAAAGTGTGGCGGACCGTCCAGTGAGGTCAGAGGTCAGAAAAGTGCAGTTTTCAGACAACGGTGGACACTGGACCGGCGCCGGCAGACACTGCCGACACTTCTGACATACGCACGCGTGCGGGGACACCTCCCCTACAACGGAGGACTCTCGGATAAGCCCGAGAGGTGTAAAGAAAAGTGTGGCGGACCGTCCAGTGAGGTCAGAGGTCAGAAAAGTGCAGTTTTCAGACAACGGTGGACACTGGACCGGCGCCGGCGGACACTGCCGACACTTCTGACATACGCACGCGTGCGGGGACACCTCCCCTACAACGCCACACTCTCGGATAAGCCCGAGAGATGTAAAAAAAAGTGTGGCGGACCGTCCAGTGAGGTCAGAGGTCAGAAAAGTGCAGTTTTCAGACAACGGTGGACACTGGACCGGCGCAGGCGGACACTGCCGACACTTCTGACATACGCACGCGTGCGGGGACACCTCCCCTACAACGCCACACTCTCGGATAAGCCAGAGAGGTGTAAAGAAAAGTGTGGCGGACCGTCCAGTGAGGTCAGATAAGTGCAGTTTTCAGACAACGGTGGACACTGGACCGGCGCCGGCGGACACTGCCGACACTTCTGACATACGCACGCGTGCGGGGACACCTCCCCTACAACGCCAGACTCTCGGATAAGCCCGAGAGGTGTAAAGAAAAGTGTGGCGGACCGTCCAGTGAGGTCAGAGGTCAGAAAAGTGCAGTTTTCAGACAACGGTGGACACTGGACCGGCGCCGGCAGACACTGCCGACACTTCTGACATACGCACGCGTGCGGGGACACCTCCCCTACAACGCCAGACTCTCGGATAAGCCCGAGAGGTGTAAAGAAAAGTGTGGCGGACCGTCCAGTGAGGTCAGAGGTCAGAAAAGTGCAGTTTTCAGACAACGGTGGACACTGGACCGGCGCCGGCAGACACTGCCGACACTTCTGACATACGCACGCGTGCGGGGACACCTCCCCTACAACGGAGGACTCTCGGATAAGCCCGAGAGGTGTAAAGAAAAGTGTGGCGGACCGTCCAGTGAGGTCAGAGGTCAGAAAAGTGCAGTTTTCAGACAACGGTGGACACTGGACCGGCGCCGGCGGACACTGCCGACACTTCTGACATACGCACGCGTGCGGGGACACCTCCCCTACAACGCCACACTCTCGGATAAGCCCGAGAGATGTAAAAAAAAGTGTGGCGGACCGTCCAGTGAGGTCAGAGGTCAGAAAAGTGCAGTTTTCAGACAACGGTGGACACTGGACCGGCGCAGGCGGACACTGCCGACACTTCTGACATACGCACGCGTGCGGGGACACCTCCCCTACAACGCCACACTCTCGGATAAGCCAGAGAGGTGTAAAGAAAAGTGTGGCGGACCGTCCAGTGAGGTCAGATAAGTGCAGTTTTCAGACAACGGTGGACACTGGACCGGCGCCGGCGGACACTGCCGACACTTCTGACATACGCACGCGTGCGGGGACACCTCCCCTACAACGCCAGACTCTCGGTTAAGCCCGAGAGATGTAAAAAAAAGTGTGGCGGACCGTCCAGTGAGGTCAGAGGTCAGAAAAGTGCAGTTTTCAGACAACGGTGGACACTGGACCGGCGCCGGCGGACACTGCCGACACTTCTGACATACGCACGCGTGCGGGGACACCTCCCTTACAACGCCAGACTCTCGGATAAGCCCGAGAGGTTTAAAGAAAAGTGTGGCGGACCGTCCAGTGAGGTCAGAGGTCAGAAAAGTGCAGTTTTCAGACAACGGTGGACACTGGACCGGCGCCGGCGGACACTGCCGACACTTCTGACATACGCACGCGTGCGGGGACACCTCCCCTACAACGCCACACTCTCGGTTAAGCCCGAGAGATGTAAAAAAAAGTGTGGCGGACCGTCCAGTGAGGTCAGAGGTCAGAAAAGTGCAGTTTTCAGACAACGGTGGACACTGGACCGGCGCCGGCGGACACTGCCGACACTTCTGACATACGCACACGTGCGGGGACACCTCCCCTACAACGCCACACTCTCGGATAAGCCCGAGAGATGTAAAAAAAAGTGTGGCGGACCGTCCAGTGAGGTCAGAGGTCAGAAAAGTGCAGTTTTCAGACAACGGTGGACACTGGACCGGCGCCGGCGGACACTGCCGACACTTCTGACATACGCACGCGTGCGGGGACACCTCCCCTACAACGCCACACTCTCGGATAAGCCCGAGAGATGTAAAAAAAAGTGTGGCGTACCGTCCAGTGAGGTCAGAGGTCAGAAAAGTGCAGTTTTCAGACAACGGTGGACACTGGACCGGCGCCGGCGGACACTGCCGACACTTCTGACATACGCACGCGTGCGGGGACACCTCCCCTACAACGCCACACTCTCGGATAAGCCCGAGAGGTGTAAAAAAAAGTGTGGCGGACCGTCCAGTGAGGTCAGAGGTCAGAAAAGTGCAGTTTTCAGACAACGGTGGACACTGGACCGGCGCCGGCGGACACTGCCGACACTTCTGACATACGCACGCGTGCGGGGACACCTCCCCTACAACGCCACACTCTCGGATAAGCCCGAGAGATGTAAAAAAAAGTGTGGCGGACCGTCCAGTGAGGTCAGAGGTCAGAAAAGTGCAGTTTTCAGACAACGGTGGACACTGGACCGGCGCAGGCGGACACTGCCGACACTTCTGACATACGCACGCGTGCGGGGACACCTCCCCTACAACGCCACACTCTCGGATAAGCCCGAGAGGTGTAAAGAAAAGTGTGGCGGACCGTCCAGTGAGGTCAGATAAGTGCAGTTTTCAGACAACGGTGGACACTGGACCGGTGCCGGCGGACACTGCCGACACTTCTGACATACGCACGGGTGCGGGGACACCTCCCCTACAACGCCACACTCTCGGATAAGCCCGAGAGGTGTAAAGAAAAGTGTGGCGGACCGTCCAGTGAGGTCAGAGGTCAGAAAAGTGCAGTTTTCAGACAACGGTGGACACTGGACCGGCGCCGGCGGACACTGCCGACACTTCTGACATACGCACGCGTGCGGGGACACCTCCCCTACAACGCCAGACTCTCGGATAAGCCCGAGAGGTGTAAAGAAAAGTGTGGCGGACCGTCCAGTGAGGTCAGAGGTCAGAAAAGTGCAGTTTTCAGACAACGGTGGACACTGGACCGGCGCCGGCGGACACTGCCGACACTTCTGACATACGCACGCGTGCGGGGACACCTCCCCTACAACGCCACACTCTCGGATAAGCCCGAGAGATGTAAAAAAAAGTGTGGCGGACCGTCCAGTGAGGTCAGAGGTCAGAAAAGTGCCGTTTTCAGACAACGGTGGACACTGGACCGGCGCCGGCGGACACTGCCGACACTTCTGACATACGCACGCGTACGGGGACACCTCCCCTACAACGCCACACTCTCGGATAAGCCCGAGAGATGTAAAAAAAAGTGTGGCGGACCGTCCAGTGAGGTCAGAGGTCAGAAAAGTGCAGTTTTCAGACAACGGTGGACACTGGACCGGCGCCGGCGGACACTGCCGACACTTCTGACATACGCACGCGTGCGGGGACACCTCCCCTACAACGCCACACTCTCGGATAAGCCCGAGAGGTGTAAAGAAAAGTGTGGCGGACCGTCCAGTGAGGTCAGAGGTCAGAAAAGTGCCGTTTTCAGACAACGGTGGACACTGGACCGGCGCCGGCGGACACTGCCGACACTTCTGACATACGCACGCGTACGGGGACACCTCCCCTACAACGCCACACTCTCGGATAAGCCCGAGAGATGTAAAAAAAAGTGTGGCGGACCGTCCAGTGAGGTCAGAGGTCAGAAAAGTGCAGTTTTCAGACAACGGTGGACACTGGACCGGCGCCGGCGGACACTGCCGACACTTCTGACATACGCACGCGTGCGGGGACACCTCCCCTACAACGCCACACTCTCGGATAAGCCAGAGAGATGTAAAAAAAAGTGTGGCGGACCGTCCAGTGAGGTCAGAGGTCAGAAAAGTGCAGTTTTCAGACAACGGTGGACACTGGACCGGCGCCGGCGGACACTGCCGACACTTCTGACATACGCACGCGTGCGGGGACACCTCCCCTACAACGCCACACTCTCGGATAAGCCCGAGAGATGTAAAAAAAAGTGTGGCGGACCGTCCAGTGAGGTCAGAGGTCAGAAAAGTGCAGTTTTCAGACAACGGTGGACACTGGACCGGTGCCGGCGGACACTGCCGACACTTCTGACATACGCACGGGTGCGGGGACACCTCCCCTACAACGCCACACTCTCGGATAAGCCCGAGAGGTGTAAAGAAAAGTGTGGCGGACCGTCCAGTGAGGTCAGAGGTCAGAAAAGTGCAGTTTTCAGACAACGGTGGACACTGGACCGGCGCCGGCGGACACTGCCGACACTTCTGACATACGCATGCGTGCGGGGACACCTCCCCTACAACGCCAGACTCTCGGATAAGCCCGAGAGGTGTAAAGAAAAGTGTGGCGGACCGTCCAGTGAGGTCAGAGGTCAGAAAAGTGCAGTTTTCAGACAACGGTGGACACTGGACCGGCGCCGGCGGACACTGCCGACACTTCTGACATACGCACGCGTGCGGGGACACCTCCCCTACAACGCCACACTCTCGGATAAGCCCGAGAGATGTAAAAAAAAGTGTGGCGGACCGTCCAGTGAGGTCAGAGGTCAGAAAAGTGCCGTTTTCAGACAACAGTGGACACTGGACCGGCGCCAGCGGACACTGCCGACACTTCTGACATACGCACGCGTGCGGGGACACCTCCCCTACAACGCCAGACTCTCGGATAAGCCCGAGAGGTGTAAAGAAAAGTGTGGCGGACCGTCCAGTGAGGTCAGAGGTCAGAAAAGTGCAGTTTTCAGACAACGGTGGACACTGGACCGGCGCCGGCGGACACTGCCGACACTTTTGACATACGCACGCGTGCGGGGACACCTCCCCTACAACGCCATACTCTCGGATAAGCCCGAGAGATGTAAAAAAAAGTGTGGCGGACCGTCCAGTGAGGTCAGAGGTCAGAAAAGTGCAGTTTTCAGACAACGGTAGACACTGGACCGGCGCCGGCGGACACTGCCGACACTTCTGACATACGCACGCGTGCGGGGACACCTCCCCTACAACGCCACACTCTCGGATAGGCCCGAGAGGTGTAAAAAAAAGTTTGGCGGACCGTCCAGTGAGGTCAGAGGTCAGAAAAGTGCCGTTTTCAGACAACGGTGGACACTGGACCGGCGCCGGCGGACACTGCCGACACTTCTGACATACGCACGCGTACGGGGACACCTCCCCTACAACGCCACACTCTCGGATAAGCCCGAGAGATGTAAAAAAAAGTGTGGCGGACCGTCCAGTTAGGTCAGAGGTCAGAAAAGTGCAGTTTTCAGACAACGGTGGACACTGGACCGGCGCCGGCGGACACTGCCGACACTTCTGACATACGCACGCGTGCGGGGACACCTCCCCTACAACGCCACACTCTCGGATAAGCCCGAGAGGTGTAAAAAAAAGTGTGGCGGACCGTCCAGTGAGGTCAGAGGTCAGAAAAGTGCCGTTTTCAGACAACAGTGGACACTGGACAGGCACCGGTGGACACTGCCGACACTTCTGACATACGCACGCGTGCGGGGACACCTCCCCTACAACGCCACACTCTCGGATAAGCCCGAGAGGTGTAAAGAAAAGTGTGGCGGACCGTCCAGTGAGGTCAGAGGTCAGAAAAGTGCAGTTTTCAGACAACGGTGGACACTGGACCGGCGCCGGCGGACACTGCCGACACTTCTGACATACGCACGCGTGCGGGGACAACTCCCCTACAACGCCAGACTCTCGGATAAGCCCGAGAGGTGTAAAGAAAAGTGTGGCGGACCGTCCAGTGAGGTCAGAGGTCAGAAAAGTGCAGTTTTCAGACAACGGTGGACACTGGACCGGCGCCGGCGGACACTGCCGACACTTCTGACATACGCACGCGTGCGGGGACACCTCCCCTACAACGCCACACTCTCGGATAAGCCCGAGAGATGTAAAAAAAAGTGTGGCGGACCGTCCAGTGAGGTCAGAGGTCAGAAAAGTGCAGTTTTCAGACAACGGTGGACACTGGACCGGTGCCGGCGGACACTGCCGACACTTCTGACATACGCACGTGTGCGGGGACACCTCCCCTACAACGCCACACTCTCGGATAAGCCCGAGAGGTGTAAAGAAAAGTGTGGCGGACCGTCCAGTGAGGTTAGAGGTCAGAAAAGTGCAGTTTTCAGACAACGGTGGACACTGGACCGGCGCCGGCGGACACTGCCGACACTTCTGACATACGCACGCGTGCGGGGACACCTCCCCTACAACGCCAGACTCTCGGATAAGCCCGAGAGGTGTAAAGAAAAGTGTGGCGGACCGTCCAGTGAGGTCAGAGGTCAGAAAAGTGCAGTTTTCAGACAACGGTGGACACTGGACCGGCGCCGGCAGACACTGCCGACACTTCTGACATACGCACGCGTGCGGGGACACCTCCCCTACAACGCCAGACTCTCGGATAAGCCCGAGAGGTGTAAAGAAAAGTGTGGCGGACCGTCCAGTGAGGTCAGAGGTCAGAAAAGTGCAGTTTTCAGACAACGGTGGACACTGGACCGGCGCCGGCAGACACTGCCGACACTTCTGACATACGCACGCGTGCGGGGACACCTCCCCTACAACGCCAGACTCTCGGATAAGCCCGAGAGGTGTAAAGAAAAGTGTGGCGGACCGTCCAGTGAGGTCAGAGGTCAGAAAAGTGCAGTTTTCAGACAACGGTGGACACTGGACCGGCGCCGGCGGACACTGCCGACACTTCTGACATACGCACGCGTGCGGGGACACCTCCCCTACAACGCCACACTCTCGGATAAGCCCGAGAGATGTAAAAAAAAGTGTGGCGGACCGTCCAGTGAGGTCAGAGGTCAGAAAAGTGCAGTTTTCAGACAACGGTGGACACTGGACCGGTGCCGGCGGACACTGCCGACACTTCTGACATACGCACGGGTGCGGGGACACCTCCCCTACAACGCCACACTCTCGGATAAGCCCGAGAGGTGTAAAGAAAAGTGTGGCGGACCGTCCAGTGAGGTCAGAGGTCAGAAAAGTGCAGTTTTCAGACAACGGTGGACACTGGACCGGCGCCGGCGGACACTGCCGACACTTCTGACATACGCACGCGTGCGGGGACACCTCCCCTACAACGCCAGACTCTCGGATAAGCCCGAGAGGTGTAAAGAAAAGTGTGGCGGACCGTCCAGTGAGGTCAGAGGTCAGAAAAGTGCAGTTTTCAGACAACGGTGGACACTGGACCGGCGCCGGCGGACACTGCCGACACTTCTGACATACGCACGCGTGCGGGGACACCTCCCCTACAACGCCACACTCTCGGATAAGCCCGAGAGATGTAAAAAAAAGTGTGGCGGACCGTCCAGTGAGGTCAGAGGTCAGAAAAGTGCCGTTTTCAGACAACAGTGGACACTGGACCGGCGCCAGCGGACACTGCCGACACTTCTGACATACGCACGCGTGCGGGGACACCTCCCCTACAACGCCAGACTCTCGGATAAGCCCGAGAGGTGTAAAGAAAAGTGTGGCGGACCGTCCAGTGAGGTCAGAGGTCAGAAAAGTGCAGTTTTCAGACAACGGTGGACACTGGACCGGCGCCGGCGGACACTGCCGACACTTTTGACATACGCACGCGTGCGGGGACACCTCCCCTACAACGCCATACTCTCGGATAAGCCCGAGAGATGTAAAAAAAAGTGTGGCGGACCGTCCAGTGAGGTCAGAGGTCAGAAAAGTGCAGTTTTCAGACAACGGTGGACACTGGACCGGCGCCGGCGGACACTGCCGACACTTCTGACATACGCACGCGTGCGGGGACACCTCCCCTACAACGCCACACTCTCGGATAAGCCCGAGAGGTGTAAAAAAAAGTGTGGCGGACCGTCCAGTGAGGTCAGAGGTCAGAAAAGTGCCGTTTTCAGACAACGGTGGACACTGGACCGGCGCCGGCAGACACTGCCGACACTTCTGACATACGCACGCGTGCGGGGACACCTCCCCTACAACGGAGGACTCTCGGATAAGCCCGAGAGGTGTAAAGAAAAGTGTGGCGGACCGTCCAGTGAGGTCAGAGGTCAGAAAAGTGCAGTTTTCAGACAACGGTGGACACTGGACCGGCGCCGGCGGACACTGCCGACACTTCTGACATACGCACGCGTGCGGGGACACCTCCCCTACAACGCCACACTCTCGGATAAGCCCGAGAGATGTAAAAAAAAGTGTGGCGGACCGTCCAGTGAGGTCAGAGGTCAGAAAAGTGCAGTTTTCAGACAACGGTGGACACTGGACCGGCGCAGGCGGACACTGCCGACACTTCTGACATACGCACGCGTGCGGGGACACCTCCCCTACAACGCCACACTCTCGGATAAGCCCGAGAGGTGTAAAGAAAAGTGTGGCGGACCGTCCAGTGAGGTCAGATAAGTGCAGTTTTCAGACAACGGTGGACACTGGACCGGCGCCGGCGGACACTGCCGACACTTCTGACATACGCACGCGTGCGGGGACACCTCCCCTACAACGCCAGACTCTCGGTTAAGCCCGAGAGATGTAAAAAAAAGTGTGGCGGACCGTCCAGTGAGGTCAGAGGTCAGAAAAGTGCAGTTTTCAGACAACGGTGGACACTGGACCGGCGCCGGCGGACACTGCCGACACTTCTGACATACGCACGCGTGCGGGGACACCTCCCTTACAACGCCAGACTCTCGGATAAGCCCGAGAGGTTTAAAGAAAAGTGTGGCGGACCGTCCAGTGAGGTCAGAGGTCAGAAAAGTGCAGTTTTCAGACAACGGTGGACACTGGACCGGCGCCGGCGGACACTGCCGACACTTCTGACATACGCACGCGTGCGGGGACACCTCCCCTACAACGCCACACTCTCGGTTAAGCCCGAGAGATGTAAAAAAAAGTGTGGCGGACCGTCCAGTGAGGTCAGAGGTCAGAAAAGTGCAGTTTTCAGACAACGGTGGACACTGGACCGGCGCCGGCGGACACTGCCGACACTTCTGACATACGCACACGTGCGGGGACACCTCCCCTACAACGCCACACTCTCGGATAAGCCCGAGAGATGTAAAAAAAAGTGTGGCGGACCGTCCAGTGAGGTCAGAGGTCAGAAAAGTGCAGTTTTCAGACAACGGTGGACACTGGACCGGCGCCGGCGGACACTGCCGACACTTCTGACATACGCACGCGTGCGGGGACACCTCCCCTACAACGCCACACTCTCGGATAAGCCCGAGAGATGTAAAAAAAAGTGTGGCGTACCGTCCAGTGAGGTCAGAGGTCAGAAAAGTGCAGTTTTCAGACAACGGTGGACACTGGACCGGCGCCGGCGGACACTGCCGACACTTCTGACATACGCACGCGTGCGGGGACACCTCCCCTACAACGCCACACTCTCGGATAAGCCCGAGAGGTGTAAAAAAAAGTGTGGCGGACCGTCCAGTGAGGTCAGAGGTCAGAAAAGTGCAGTTTTCAGACAACGGTGGACACTGGACCGGCGCCGGCGGACACTGCCGACACTTCTGACATACGCACGCGTGCGGGGACACCTCCCCTACAACGCCACACTCTCGGATAAGCCCGAGAGATGTAAAAAAAAGTGTGGCGGACCGTCCAGTGAGGTCAGAGGTCAGAAAAGTGCAGTTTTCAGACAACGGTGGACACTGGACCGGCGCAGGCGGACACTGCCGACACTTCTGACATACGCACGCGTGCGGGGACACCTCCCCTACAACGCCACACTCTCGGATAAGCCTGAGAGGTGTAAAGAAAAGTGTGGCGGACCGTCCAGTGAGGTCAGATAAGTGCAGTTTTCAGACAACGGTGGACACTGGACCGGCGCCGGCGGACACTGCCGACACTTCTGACATACGCACGCGTGCGGGGACACCTCCCCTACAACGCCACACTCTCGGTTAAGCCCGAGAGATGTAAAAAAAAGTGTGGCGGACCGTCCAGTGAGGTCAGAGGTCAGAAAAGTGCAGTTTTCAGACAACGGTGGACACTGGACCGGCGCCGGCGGACACTGCCGACACTTCTGACATACGCACACGTGCGGGGACACCTCCCCTACAACGCCACACTCTCGGATAAGCCCGAGAGATGTAAAAAAAAGTGTGGCGGACCGTCCAGTGAGGTCAGAGGTCAGAAAAGTGCAGTTTTCAGACAACGGTGGACACTGGACCGGCGCCCGCGGACACTGCCGACACTTCTGACATACGCACGCGTGCGGGGACACCTCCCCTACAACGCCACACTCTCGGATAAGCCCGAGAGATGTAAAAAAAAGTGTGGCGTACCGTCCAGTGAGGTCAGAGGTCAGAAAAGTGCAGTTTTCAGACAACGGTGGACACTGGACCGGCGCCGGCGGACACTGCCGACACTTCTGACATACGCACGCGTGCGGGGACACCTCCCCTACAACGCCACACTCTCGGATAAGCCCGAGAGGTGTAAAAAAAAGTGTGGCGGACCGTCCAGTGAGGTCAGAGGTCAGAAAAGTGCAGTTTTCAGACAACGGTGGACACTGGACCGGCGCCGGCGGACACTGCCGACACTTCTGACATACGCACGCGTGCGGGGACACCTCCCCTACAACGCCACACTCTCGGATAAGCCCGAGAGATGTAAAAAAAAGTGTGGCGGACCGTCCAGTGAGGTCAGAGGTCAGAAAAGTGCAGTTTTCAGACAACGGTGGACACTGGACCGGTGCCGGCGGACACTGCCGACACTTCTGACATACGCACGGGTGCGGGGACACCTCCCCTACAACGCCACACTCTCGGATAAGCCCGAGAGGTGTAAAGAAAAGTGTGGCGGACCGTCCAGTGAGGTCAGAGGTCAGAAAAGTGCAGTTTTCAGACAACGGTGGACACTGGACCGGCGCCGGCGGACACTGCCGACACTTCTGACATACGCACGCGTGCGGGGACACCTCCCCTACAACGCCAGACTCTCGGATAAGCCCGAGAGGTGTAAAGAAAAGTGTGGCGGACCGTCCAGTGAGGTCAGAGGTCAGAAAAGTGCAGTTTTCAGACAACGGTGGACACTGGACCGGCGCCGGCGGACACTGCCGACACTTCTGACATACGCACGCGTGCGGGGACACCTCCCCTACAACGCCACACTCTCGGATAAGCCCGAGAGATGTAAAAAAAAGTGTGGCGGACCGTCCAGTGAGGTCAGAGGTCAGAAAAGTGCCGTTTTCAGACAACGGTGGACACTGGACCGGCGCCGGCGGACACTGCCGACACTTCTGACATACGCACGCGTACGGGGACACCTCCCCTACAACGCCACACTCTCGGATAAGCCCGAGAGATGTAAAAAAAAGTGTGGCGGACCGTCCAGTGAGGTCAGAGGTCAGAAAAGTGCAGTTTTCAGACAACGGTGGACACTGGACCGGCGCCGGCGGACACTGCCGACACTTCTGACATACGCACGCGTGCGGGGACACCTCCCCTACAACGCCACACTCTCGGATAAGCCCGAGAGGTGTAAAGAAAAGTGTGGCGGACCGTCCAGTGAGGTCAGAGGTCAGAAAAGTGCCGTTTTCAGACAACGGTGGACACTGGACCGGCGCCGGCGGACACTGCCGACACTTCTGACATACGCACGCGTACGGGGACACCTCCCCTACAACGCCACACTCTCGGATAAGCCCGAGAGATGTAAAAAAAAGTGTGGCGGACCGTCCAGTGAGGTCAGAGGTCAGAAAAGTGCAGTTTTCAGACAACGGTGGACACTGGACCGGCGCCGGCGGACACTGCCGACACTTCTGACATACGCACGCGTGCGGGGACACCTCCCCTACAACGCCACACTCTCGGATAAGCCAGAGAGATGTAAAAAAAAGTGTGGCGGACCGTCCAGTGAGGTCAGAGGTCAGAAAAGTGCAGTTTTCAGACAACGGTGGACACTGGACCGGCGCCGGCGGACACTGCCGACACTTCTGACATACGCACGCGTGCGGGGACACCTCCCCTACAACGCCACACTCTCGGATAAGCCCGAGAGATGTAAAAAAAAGTGTGGCGGACCGTCCAGTGAGGTCAGAGGTCAGAAAAGTGCAGTTTTCAGACAACGGTGGACACTGGACCGGTGCCGGCGGACACTGCCGACACTTCTGACATACGCACGGGTGCGGGGACACCTCCCCTACAACGCCACACTCTCGGATAAGCCCGAGAGGTGTAAAGAAAAGTGTGGCGGACCGTCCAGTGAGGTCAGAGGTCAGAAAAGTGCAGTTTTCAGACAACGGTGGACACTGGACCGGCGCCGGCGGACACTGCCGACACTTCTGACATACGCACGCGTGCGGGGACACCTCCCCTACAACGCCAGACTCTCGGATAAGCCCGAGAGGTGTAAAGAAAAGTGTGGCGGACCGTCCAGTGAGGTCAGAGGTCAGAAAAGTGCAGTTTTCAGACAACGGTGGACACTGGACCGGCGCCGGCGGACACTGCCGACACTTCTGACATACGCACGCGTGCGGGGACACCTCCCCTACAACGCCATACTCTCGGATAAGCCCGAGAGATGTAAAAAAAAGTGTGGCGGACCGTCCAGTGAGGTCAGAGGTCAGAAAAGTGCAGTTTTCAGACAACGGTGGACACTGGACCGGCGCCGGCGGACACTGCCGACACTTCTGACATACGCACGCGTGCGGGGACACCTCCCCTACAACGCCACACTCTCGGATAGGCCCGAGAGGTGTAAAAAAAAGTTTGGCGGACCGTCCAGTGAGGTCATAGGTCAGAAAAGTGCCGTTTTCAGACAACGGTGGACACTGGACCGGCGCCGGCGGACACTGCCGACACTTCTGACATACGCACGCGTACGGGGACACCTCCCCTACAACGCCACACTCTCGGATAAGCCCGAGAGATGTAAAAAAAAGTGTGGCGGACCGTCCAGTTAGGTCAGAGGTCAGAAAAGTGCAGTTTTCAGACAACGGTGGACACTGGACCGGCGCCGGCGGACACTGCCGACACTTCTGACATACGCACGCGTGCGGGGACACCTCCCCTACAACGCCACACTCTCGGATAAGCCCGAGAGGTGTAAAAAAAAGTGTGGCGGACCGTCCAGTGAGGTCAGAGGTCAGAAAAGTGCCGTTTTCAGACAACAGTGGACACTGGACAGGCACCGGTGGACACTGCCGACACTTCTGACATACGCACGCGTGCGGGGACACCTCCCCTACAACGCCACACTCTCGGATAAGCCCGAGAGGTGTAAAGAAAAGTGTGGCGGACCGTCCAGTGAGGTCAGAGGTCAGAAAAGTGCAGTTTTCAGACAACGGTGGACACTGGACCGGCGCCGGCGGACACTGCCGACACTTCTGACATACGCACGCGTGCGGGGACAACTCCCCTACAACGCCAGACTCTCGGATAAGCCCGAGAGGTGTAAAGAAAAGTGTGGCGGACCGTCCAGTGAGGTCAGAGGTCAGAAAAGTGCAGTTTTCAGACAACGGTGGACACTGGACCGGCGCCGGCGGACACTGCCGACACTTCTGACATACGCACGCGTGCGGGGACACCTCCCCTACAACGCCACACTCTCGGATAAGCCCGAGAGATGTAAAAAAAAGTGTGGCGGACCGTCCAGTGAGGTCAGAGGTCAGAAAAGTGCAGTTTTCAGACAACGGTGGACACTGGACCGGTGCCGGCGGACACTGCCGACACTTCTGACATACGCACGTGTGCGGGGACACCTCCCCTACAACGCCACACTCTCGGATAAGCCCGAGAGGTGTAAAGAAAAGTGTGGCGGACCGTCCAGTGAGGTTAGAGGTCAGAAAAGTGCAGTTTTCAGACAACGGTGGACACTGGACCGGCGCCGGCGGACACTGCCGACACTTCTGACATACGCACGCGTGCGGGGACACCTCCCCTACAACGCCAGACTCTCGGATAAGCCCGAGAGGTGTAAAGAAAAGTGTGGCGGACCGTCCAGTGAGGTCAGAGGTCAGAAAAGTGCAGTTTTCAGACAACGGTGGACACTGGACCGGCGCCGGCAGACACTGCCGACACTTCTGACATACGCACGCGTGCGGGGACACCTCCCCTACAACGCCAGACTCTCGGATAAGCCCGAGAGGTGTAAAGAAAAGTGTGGCGGACCGTCCAGTGAGGTCAGAGGTCAGAAAAGTGCAGTTTTCAGACAACGGTGGACACTGGACCGGCGCCGGCAGACACTGCCGACACTTCTGACATACGCACGCGTGCGGGGACACCTCCCCTACAACGCCAGACTCTCGGATAAGCCCGAGAGGTGTAAAGAAAAGTGTGGCGGACCGTCCAGTGAGGTCAGAGGTCAGAAAAGTGCAGTTTTCAGACAACGGTGGACACTGGACCGGCGCCGGCGGACACTGCCGACACTTCTGACATACGCACGCGTGCGGGGACACCTCCCCTACAACGCCACACTCTCGGATAAGCCCGAGAGATGTAAAAAAAAGTGTGGCGGACCGTCCAGTGAGGTCAGAGGTCAGAAAAGTGCAGTTTTCAGACAACGGTGGACACTGGACCGGTGCCGGCGGACACTGCCGACACTTCTGACATACGCACGGGTGCGGGGACACCTCCCCTACAACGCCACACTCTCGGATAAGCCCGAGAGGTGTAAAGAAAAGTGTGGCGGACCGTCCAGTGAGGTCAGAGGTCAGAAAAGTGCAGTTTTCAGACAACGGTGGACACTGGACCGGCGCCGGCGGACACTGCCGACACTTCTGACATACGCACGCGTGCGGGGACACCTCCCCTACAACGCCATACTCTCGGATAAGCCCGAGAGATGTAAAAAAAAGTGTGGCGGACCGTCCAGTGAGGTCAGAGGTCAGAAAAGTGCAGTTTTCAGACAACGGTGGACACTGGACCGGCGCCGGCGGACACTGCCGACACTTCTGACATACGCACGCGTGCGGGGACACCTCCCCTACAACGCCACACTCTCGGATAGGCCCGAGAGGTGTAAAAAAAAGTTTGGCGGACCGTCCAGTGAGGTCAGAGGTCAGAAAAGTGCCGTTTTCAGACAACGGTGGACACTGGACCGGCGCCGGCGGACACTGCCGACACTTCTGACATACGCACGCGTACGGGGACACCTCCCCTACAACGCCACACTCTCGGATAAGCCCGAGAGATGTAAAAAAAAGTGTGGCGGACCGTCCAGTTAGGTCAGAGGTCAGAAAAGTGCAGTTTTCAGACAACGGTGGACACTGGACCGGCGCCGGCGGACACTGCCGACACTTCTGACATACGCACGCGTGCGGGGACACCTCCCCTACAACGCCACACTCTCGGATAAGCCCGAGAGGTGTAAAAAAAAGTGTGGCGGACCGTCCAGTGAGGTCAGAGGTCAGAAAAGTGCCGTTTTCAGACAACAGTGGACACTGGACAGGCACCGGTGGACACTGCCGACACTTCTGACATACGCACGCGTGCGGGGACACCTCCCCTACAACGCCACACTCTCGGATAAGCCCGAGAGGTGTAAAGAAAAGTGTGGCGGACCGTCCAGTGAGGTCAGAGGTCAGAAAAGTGCAGTTTTCAGACAACGGTGGACACTGGACCGGCGCCGGCGGACACTGCCGACACTTCTGACATACGCACGCGTGCGGGGACAACTCCCCTACAACGCCAGACTCTCGGATAAGCCCGAGAGGTGTAAAGAAAAGTGTGGCGGACCGTCCAGTGAGGTCAGAGGTCAGAAAAGTGCAGTTTTCAGACAACGGTGGACACTGGACCGGCGCCGGCGGACACTGCCGACACTTCTGACATACGCACGCGTGCGGGGACACCTCCCCTACAACGCCACACTCTCGGATAAGCCCGAGAGATGTAAAAAAAAGTGTGGCGGACCGTCCAGTGAGGTCAGAGGTCAGAAAAGTGCAGTTTTCAGACAACGGTGGACACTGGACCGGTGCCGGCGGACACTGCCGACACTTCTGACATACGCACGTGTGCGGGGACACCTCCCCTACAACGCCACACTCTCGGATAAGCCCGAGAGGTGTAAAGAAAAGTGTGGCGGACCGTCCAGTGAGGTTAGTGGTCAGAAAAGTGCAGTTTTCAGACAACGGTGGACACTGGACCGGCGCCGGCGGACACTGCCGACACTTCTGACATACGCACGCGTGCGGGGACACCTCCCCTACAACGCCAGACTCTCGGATAAGCCCGAGAGGTGTAAAGAAAAGTGTGGCGGACCGTCCAGTGAGGTCAGAGGTCAGAAAAGTGCAGTTTTCAGACAACGGTGGACACTGGACCGGCGCCGGCAGACACTGCCGACACTTCTGACATACGCACGCGTGCGGGGACACCTCCCCTACAACGCCAGACTCTCGGATAAGCCCGAGAGGTGTAAAGAAAAGTGTGGCGGACCGTCCAGTGAGGTCAGAGGTCAGAAAAGTGCAGTTTTCAGACAACGGTGGACACTGGACCGGCGCCGGCAGACACTGCCGACACTTATGACATACGCACGCGTGCGGGGACACCTCCCCTACAACGCCAGACTCTCGGATAAGCCCGAGAGGTGTAAAGAAAAGTGTGGCGGACCGTCCAGTGAGGTCAGAGGTCAGAAAAGTGCAGTTTTCAGACAACGGTGGACACTGGACCGGCGCCGGCGGACACTGCCGACACTTCTGACATACGCACGCGTGCGGGGACACCTCCCCTACAACGCCACACTCTCGGATAAGCCCGAGAGATGTAAAAAAAAGTGTGGCGGACCGTCCAGTGAGGTCAGAGGTCAGAAAAGTGCAGTTTTCAGACAACGGTGGACACTGGACCGGTGCCGGCGGACACTGCCGACACTTCTGACATACGCACGGGTGCGGGGACACCTCCCCTACAACGCCACACTCTCGGATAAGCCCGAGAGGTGTAAAGAAAAGTGTGGCGGACCGTCCAGTGAGGTCAGAGGTCAGAAAAGTGCAGTTTTCAGACAACGGTGGACACTGGACCGGCGCAGGCGGACACTGCCGACACTTCTGACATACGCACGCGTGCGGGGACACCTCCCCTACAACGCCACACTCTCGGATAAGCCCGAGAGGTGTAAAGAAAAGTGTGGCGGACCGTCCAGTGAGGTCAGATAAGTGCAGTTTTCAGACAACGGTGGACACTGGACCGGCGCCGGCGGACACTGCCGACACTTCTGACATACGCACGCGTGCGGGGACACCTCCCCTACAACGCCAGACTCTCGGTTAAGCCCGAGAGATGTAAAAAAAAGTGTGGCGGACCGTCCAGTGAGGTCAGAGGTCAGAAAAGTGCAGTTTTCAGACAACGGTGGACACTGGACCGGCGCCGGCGGACACTGCCGACACTTCTGACATACGCACGCGTGCGGGGACACCTCCCTTACAACGCCAGACTCTCGGATAAGCCCGAGAGGTTTAAAGAAAAGTGTGGCGGACCGTCCAGTGAGGTCAGAGGTCAGAAAAGTGCAGTTTTCAGACAACGGTGGACACTGGACCGGCGCCGGCGGACACTGCCGACACTTCTGACATACGCACGCGTGCGGGGACACCTCCCCTACAACGCCACACTCTCGGTTAAGCCCGAGAGATGTAAAAAAAAGTGTGGCGGACCGTCCAGTGAGGTCAGAGGTCAGAAAAGTGCAGTTTTCAGACAACGGTGGACACTGGACCGGCGCCGGCGGACACTGCCGACACTTCTGACATACGCACACGTGCGGGGACACCTCCCCTACAACGCCACACTCTCGGATAAGCCCGAGAGATGTAAAAAAAAGTGTGGCGGACCGTCCAGTGAGGTCAGAGGTCAGAAAAGTGCAGTTTTCAGACAACGGTGGACACTGGACCGGCGCCGGCGGACACTGCCGACACTTCTGACATACGCACGCGTGCGGGGACACCTCCCCTACAACGCCACACTCTCGGATAAGCCCGAGAGATGTAAAAAAAAGTGTGGCGTACCGTCCAGTGAGGTCAGAGGTCAGAAAAGTGCAGTTTTCAGACAACGGTGGACACTGGACCGGCGCCGGCGGACACTGCCGACACTTCTGACATACGCACGCGTGCGGGGACACCTCCCCTACAACGCCACACTCTCGGATAAGCCCGAGAGGTGTAAAAAAAAGTGTGGCGGACCGTCCAGTGAGGTCAGAGGTCAGAAAAGTGCAGTTTTCAGACAACGGTGGACACTGGACCGGCGCCGGCGGACACTGCCGACACTTCTGACATACGCACGCGTGCGGGGACACCTCCCCTACAACGCCACACTCTCGGATAAGCCCGAGAGATGTAAAAAAAAGTGTGGCGGACCGTCCAGTGAGGTCAGAGGTCAGAAAAGTGCAGTTTTCAGACAACGGTGGACACTGGACCGGCGCAGGCGGACACTGCCGACACTTCTGACATACGCACGCGTGCGGGGACACCTCCCCTACAACGCCACACTCTCGGATAAGCCTGAGAGGTGTAAAGAAAAGTGTGGCGGACCGTCCAGTGAGGTCAGATAAGTGCAGTTTTCAGACAACGGTGGACACTGGACCGGCGCCGGCGGACACTGCCGACACTTCTGACATACGCACGCGTGCGGGGACACCTCCCCTACAACGCCACACTCGCGGTTAAGCCCGAGAGATGTATAAAAAAGTGTGGCGGACCGTCCAGTGAGGTCAGAGGTCAGAAAAGTGCAGTTTTCAGACAACGGTGGACACTGGACCGGCGCCGGCGGACACTGCCGACACTTCTGACATACGCACACGTGCGGGGACACCTCCCCTACAACGCCACACTCTCGGATAAGCCCGAGAGATGTAAAAAAAAGTGTGGCGGACCGTCCAGTGAGGTCAGAGGTCAGAAAAGTGCAGTTTTCAGACAACGGTGGACACTGGACCGGCGCCGGCGGACACTGCCGACACTTCTGACATACGCACGCGTGCGGGGACACCTCCCCTACAACGCCACACTCTCGGATAAGCCCGAGAGATGTAAAAAAAAGTGTGGCGTACCGTCCAGTGAGGTCAGAGGTCAGAAAAGTGCAGTTTTCAGACAACGGTGGACACTGGACCGGCGCCGGCGGACACTGCCGACACTTCTGACATACGCACGCGTGCGGGGACACCTCCCCTACAACGCCACACTCTCGGATAAGCCCGAGAGGTGTAAAAAAAAGTGTGGCGGACCGTCCAATGAGGTCAGAGGTCAGAAAAGTGCAGTTTTCAGACAACGGTGGACACTGGACCGGCGCCGGCGGACACTGCCGACACTTCTGACATACGCACGCGTGCGGGGACACCTCCCCTACAACGCCACACTCTCGGATAAGCCCGAGAGATGTAAAAAAAAGTGTGGCGGACCGTCCAGTGAGGTCAGAGGTCAGAAAAGTGCAGTTTTCAGACAACGGTGGACACTGGACCGGTGCCGGCGGACACTGCCGACACTTCTGACATACGCACGGGTGCGGGGACACCTCCCCTACAACGCCACACTCTCGGATAAGCCCGAGAGGTGTAAAGAAAAGTGTGGCGGACCGTCCAGTGAGGTCAGAGGTCAGAAAAGTGCAGTTTTCAGACAACGGTGGACACTGGACCGGCGCCGGCGGACACTGCCGACACTTCTGACATACGCACGCGTGCGGGGACACCTCCCCTACAACGCCAGACTCTCGGATAAGCCCGAGAGGTGTAAAGAAAAGTGTGGCGGACCGTCCAGTGAGGTCAGAGGTCAGAAAAGTGCAGTTTTCAGACAACGGTGGACACTGGACCGGCGCCGGCGGACACTGCCGACACTTCTGACATACGCACGCGTGCGGGGACACCTCCCCTACAACGCCACACTCTCGGATAAGCCCGAGAGATGTAAAAAAAAGTGTGGCGGACCGTCCAGTGAGGTCAGAGGTCAGAAAAGTGCCGTTTTCAGACAACGGTGGACACTGGACCGGCGCCGGCGGACACTGCCGACACTTCTGACATACGCACGCGTACGGGGACACCTCCCCTACAACGCCACACTCTCGGATAAGCCCGAGAGATGTAAAAAAAAGTGTGGCGGACCGTCCAGTGAGGTCAGAGGTCAGAAAAGTGCAGTTTTCAGACAACGGTGGACACTGGACCGGCGCCGGCGGACACTGCCGACACTTCTGACATACGCACGCGTGCGGGGACACCTCCCCTACAACGCCACACTCTCGGATAAGCCCGAGAGGTGTAAAGAAAAGTGTGGCGGACCGTCCAGTGAGGTCAGAGGTCAGAAAAGTGCCGTTTTCAGACAACGGTGGACACTGGACCGGCGCCGGCGGACACTGCCGACACTTCTGACATACGCACGCGTACGGGGACACCTCCCCTACAACGCCACACTCTCGGATAAGCCCGAGAGATGTAAAAAAAAGTGTGGCGGACCGTCCAGTGAGGTCAGAGGTCAGAAAAGTGCAGTTTTCAGACAACGGTGGACACTGGACCGGCGCCGGCGGACACTGCCGACACTTCTGACATACGCACGCGTGCGGGGACACCTCCCCTACAACGCCACACTCTCGGATAAGCCAGAGAGATGTAAAAAAAAGTGTGGCGGACCGTCCAGTGAGGTCAGAGGTCAGAAAAGTGCAGTTTTCAGACAACGGTGGACACTGGACCGGCGCCGGCGGACACTGCCGACACTTCTGACATACGCACGCGTGCGGGGACACCTCCCCTACAACGCCACACTCTCGGATAAGCCCGAGAGATGTAAAAAAAAGTGTGGCGGACCGTCCAGTGAGGTCAGAGGTCAGAAAAGTGCAGTTTTCAGACAACGGTGGACACTGGACCGGTGCCGGCGGACACTGCCGACACTTCTGACATACGCACGGGTGCGGGGACACCTCCCCTACAACGCCACACTCTCGGATAAGCCCGAGAGGTGTAAAGAAAAGTGTGGCGGACCGTCCAGTGAGGTCAGAGGTCAGAAAAGTGCAGTTTTCAGACAACGGTGGACACTGGACCGGCGCCGGCGGACACTGCCGACACTTCTGACATACGCACGCGTGCGGGGACACCTCCCCTACAACGCCAGACTCTCGGATAAGCCCGAGAGGTGTAAAGAAAAGTGTGGCGGACCGTCCAGTGAGGTCAGAGGTCAGAAAAGTGCAGTTTTCAGACAACGGTGGACACTGGACCGGCGCCGGCGGACACTGCCGACACTTCTGACATACGCACGCGTGCGGGGACACCTCC
Organism: Gymnoscopelus braueri; assembly: GCF_963280865.1. Taxonomy (NCBI): domain Eukaryota; kingdom Metazoa; phylum Chordata; class Actinopteri; order Myctophiformes; family Myctophidae; genus Gymnoscopelus; species Gymnoscopelus braueri. The sequence continues at coordinate 295,357 of NW_027660577.1, read as the reverse complement.
CCTACAACGCCACACTCTCGGATAAGCCCGAGAGGTGTAAAAAAAAGTGTGGCGGACCGTCCAGTGAGGTCAGAGGTCAGAAAAGTGCAGTTTTCAGACAACGGTGGACACTGGACCGGCGCCGGCGGACACTGCCGACACTTCTGACATACGCACGCGTGCGGGGACACCTCCCCTACAACGCCACACTCTCGGATAAGCCCGAGAGATGTAAAAAAAAGTGTGGCGGACCGTCCAGTGAGGTCAGAGGTCAGAAAAGTGCAGTTTTCAGACAACGGTGGACACTGGACCGGCGCAGGCGGACACTGCCGACACTTCTGACATACGCACGCGTGCGGGGACACCTCCCCTACAACGCCACACTCTCGGATAAGCCTGAGAGGTGTAAAGAAAAGTGTGGCGGACCGTCCAGTGAGGTCAGATAAGTGCAGTTTTCAGACAACGGTGGACACTGGACCGGCGCCGGCGGACACTGCCGACACTTCTGACATACGCACGCGTGCGGGGACACCTCCCCTACAACGCCACACTCTCGGTTAAGCCCGAGAGATGTAAAAAAAAGTGTGGCGGACCGTCCAGTGAGGTCAGAGGTCAGAAAAGTGCAGTTTTCAGACAACGGTGGACACTGGACCGGCGCCGGCGGACACTGCCGACACTTCTGACATACGCACACGTGCGGGGACACCTCCCCTACAACGCCACACTCTCGGATAAGCCCGAGAGATGTAAAAAAAAGTGTGGCGGACCGTCCAGTGAGGTCAGAGGTCAGAAAAGTGCAGTTTTCAGACAACGGTGGACACTGGACCGGCGCCGGCGGACACTGCCGACACTTCTGACATACGCACGCGTGCGGGGACACCTCCCCTACAACGCCACACTCTCGGATAAGCCCGAGAGATGTAAAAAAAAGTGTGGCGTACCGTCCAGTGAGGTCAGAGGTCAGAAAAGTGCAGTTTTCAGACAACGGTGGACACTGGACCGGCGCCGGCGGACACTGCCGACACTTCTGACATACGCACGCGTGCGGGGACACCTCCCCTACAACGCCACACTCTCGGATAAGCCCGAGAGGTGTAAAAAAAAGTGTGGCGGACCGTCCAGTGAGGTCAGAGGTCAGAAAAGTGCAGTTTTCAGACAACGGTGGACACTGGACCGGCGCCGGCGGACACTGCCGACACTTCTGACATACGCACGCGTGCGGGGACACCTCCCCTACAACGCCACACTCTCGGATAAGCCCGAGAGATGTAAAAAAAAGTGTGGCGGACCGTCCAGTGAGGTCAGAGGTCAGAAAAGTGCAGTTTTCAGACAACGGTGGACACTGGACCGGTGCCGGCGGACACTGCCGACACTTCTGACATACGCACGGGTGCGGGGACACCTCCCCTACAACGCCACACTCTCGGATAAGCCCGAGAGGTGTAAAGAAAAGTGTGGCGGACCGTCCAGTGAGGTCAGAGGTCAGAAAAGTGCAGTTTTCAGACAACGGTGGACACTGGACCGGCGCCGGCGGACACTGCCGACACTTCTGACATACGCACGCGTGCGGGGACACCTCCCCTACAACGCCAGACTCTCGGATAAGCCCGAGAGGTGTAAAGAAAAGTGTGGCGGACCGTCCAGTGAGGTCAGAGGTCAGAAAAGTGCAGTTTTCAGACAACGGTGGACACTGGACCGGCGCCGGCGGACACTGCCGACACTTCTGACATACGCACGCGTGCGGGGACACCTCCCCTACAACGCCACACTCTCGGATAAGCCCGAGAGATGTAAAAAAAAGTGTGGCGGACCGTCCAGTGAGGTCAGAGGTCAGAAAAGTGCCGTTTTCAGACAACGGTGGACACTGGACCGGCGCCGGCGGACACTGCCGACACTTCTGACATACGCACGCGTACGGGGACACCTCCCCTACAACGCCACACTCTCGGATAAGCCCGAGAGATGTAAAAAAAAGTGTGGCGGACCGTCCAGTGAGGTCAGAGGTCAGAAAAGTGCAGTTTTCAGACAACGGTGGACACTGGACCGGCGCCGGCGGACACTGCCGACACTTCTGACATACGCACGCGTGCGGGGACACCTCCCCTACAACGCCACACTCTCGGATAAGCCCGAGAGGTGTAAAGAAAAGTGTGGCGGACCGTCCAGTGAGGTCAGAGGTCAGAAAAGTGCCGTTTTCAGACAACGGTGGACACTGGACCGGCGCCGGCGGACACTGCCGACACTTCTGACATACGCACGCGTACGGGGACACCTCCCCTACAACGCCACACTCTCGGATAAGCCCGAGAGATGTAAAAAAAAGTGTGGCGGACCGTCCAGTGAGGTCAGAGGTCAGAAAAGTGCAGTTTTCAGACAACGGTGGACACTGGACCGGCGCCGGCGGACACTGCCGACACTTCTGACATACGCACGCGTGCGGGGACACCTCCCCTACAACGCCACACTCTCGGATAAGCCAGAGAGATGTAAAAAAAAGTGTGGCGGACCGTCCAGTGAGGTCAGAGGTCAGAAAAGTGCAGTTTTCAGACAACGGTGGACACTGGACCGGCGCCGGCGGACACTGCCGACACTTCTGACATACGCACGCGTGCGGGGACACCTCCCCTACAACGCCACACTCTCGGATAAGCCCGAGAGATGTAAAAAAAAGTGTGGCGGACCGTCCAGTGAGGTCAGAGGTCAGAAAAGTGCAGTTTTCAGACAACGGTGGACACTGGACCGGTGCCGGCGGACACTGCCGACACTTCTGACATACGCACGGGTGCGGGGACACCTCCCCTACAACGCCACACTCTCGGATAAGCCCGAGAGGTGTAAAGAAAAGTGTGGCGGACCGTCCAGTGAGGTCAGAGGTCAGAAAAGTGCAGTTTTCAGACAACGGTGGACACTGGACCGGCGCCGGCGGACACTGCCGACACTTCTGACATACGCACGCGTGCGGGGACACCTCCCCTACAACGCCAGACTCTCGGATAAGCCCGAGAGGTGTAAAGAAAAGTGTGGCGGACCGTCCAGTGAGGTCAGAGGTCAGAAAAGTGCAGTTTTCAGACAACGGTGGACACTGGACCGGCGCCGGCGGACACTGCCGACACTTCTGACATACGCACGCGTGCGGGGACACCTCCCCTACAACGCCACACTCTCGGATAAGCCCGAGAGATGTAAAAAAAAGTGTGGCGGACCGTCCAGTGAGGTCAGAGGTCAGAAAAGTGCAGTTTTCAGACAACGGTGGACACTGGACCGGTGCCGGCGGACACTGCCGACACTTCTGACATACGCACGTGTGCGGGGACACCTCCCCTACAACGCCACACTCTCGGATAAGCCCGAGAGGTGTAAAGAAAAGTGTGGCGGACCGTCCAGTGAGGTTAGAGGTCAGAAAAGTGCAGTTTTCAGACAACGGTGGACACTGGACCGGCGCCGGCGGACACTGCCGACACTTCTGACATACGCACGCGTGCGGGGACACCTCCCCTACAACGCCAGACTCTCGGATAAGCCCGAGAGGTGTAAAGAAAAGTGTGGCGGACCGTCCAGTGAGGTCAGAGGTCAGAAAAGTGCAGTTTTCAGACAACGGTGGACACTGGACCGGCGCCGGCAGACACTGCCGACACTTCTGACATACGCACGCGTGCGGGGACACCTCCCCTACAACGCCAGACTCTCGGATAAGCCCGAGAGGTGTAAAGAAAAGTGTGGCGGACCGTCCAGTGAGGTCAGAGGTCAGAAAAGTGCAGTTTTCAGACAACGGTGGACACTGGACCGGCGCCGGCAGACACTGCCGACACTTCTGACATACGCACGCGTGCGGGGACACCTCCCCTACAACGCCAGACTCTCGGATAAGCCCGAGAGGTGTAAAGAAAAGTGTGGCGGACCGTCCAGTGAGGTCAGAGGTCAGAAAAGTGCAGTTTTCAGACAACGGTGGACACTGGACCGGCGCCGGCGGACACTGCCGACACTTCTGACATACGCACGCGTGCGGGGACACCTCCCCTACAACGCCACACTCTCGGATAAGCCCGAGAGATGTAAAAAAAAGTGTGGCGGACCGTCCAGTGAGGTCAGAGGTCAGAAAAGTGCAGTTTTCAGACAACGGTGGACACTGGACCGGTGCCGGCGGACACTGCCGACACTTCTGACATACGCACGGGTGCGGGGACACCTCCCCTACAACGCCACACTCTCGGATAAGCCCGAGAGGTGTAAAGAAAAGTGTGGCGGACCGTCCAGTGAGGTCAGAGGTCAGAAAAGTGCAGTTTTCAGACAACGGTGGACACTGGACCGGCGCCGGCGGACACTGCCGACACTTCTGACATACGCACGCGTGCGGGGACACCTCCCCTACAACGCCATACTCTCGGATAAGCCCGAGAGATGTAAAAAAAAGTGTGGCGGACCGTCCAGTGAGGTCAGAGGTCAGAAAAGTGCAGTTTTCAGACAACGGTGGACACTGGACCGGCGCCGGCGGACACTGCCGACACTTCTGACATACGCACGCGTGCGGGGACACCTCCCCTACAACGCCACACTCTCGGATAGGCCCGAGAGGTGTACAAAAAAGTTTGGCGGACCGTCCAGTGAGGTCAGAGGTCAGAAAAGTGCCGTTTTCAGACAACGGTGGACACTGGACCGGCGCCGGCGGACACTGCCGACACTTCTGACATACGCACGCGTACGGGGACACCTCCCCTACAACGCCACACTCTCGGATAAGCCCGAGAGATGTAAAAAAAAGTGTGGCGGACCGTCCAGTTAGGTCAGAGGTCAGAAAAGTGCAGTTTTCAGACAACGGTGGACACTGGACCGGCGCCGGCGGACACTGCCGACACTTCTGACATACGCACGCGTGCGGGGACACCTCCCCTACAACGCCACACTCTCGGATAAGCCCGAGAGGTGTAAAAAAAAGTGTGGCGGACCGTCCAGTGAGGTCAGAGGTCAGAAAAGTGCCGTTTTCAGACAACAGTGGACACTGGACAGGCACCGGTGGACACTGCCGACACTTCTGACATACGCACGCGTGCGGGGACACCTCCCCTACAACGCCACACTCTCGGATAAGCCCGAGAGGTGTAAAGAAAAGTGTGGCGGACCGTCCAGTGAGGTCAGAGGTCAGAAAAGTGCAGTTTTCAGACAACGGTGGACACTGGACCGGCGCCGGCGGACACTGCCGACACTTCTGACATACGCACGCGTGCGGGGACAACTCCCCTACAACGCCAGACTCTCGGATAAGCCCGAGAGGTGTAAAGAAAAGTGTGGCGGACCGTCCAGTGAGGTCAGAGGTCAGAAAAGTGCAGTTTTCAGACAACGGTGGACACTGGACCGGCGCCGGCGGACACTGCCGACACTTCTGACATACGCACGCGTGCGGGGACACCTCCCCTACAACGCCACACTCTCGGATAAGCCCGAGAGATGTAAAAAAAAGTGTGGCGGACCGTCCAGTGAGGTCAGAGGTCAGAAAAGTGCAGTTTTCAGACAACGGTGGACACTGGACCGGTGCCGGCGGACACTGCCGACACTTCTGACATACGCACGTGTGCGGGGACACCTCCCCTACAACGCCACACTCTCGGATAAGCCCGAGAGGTGTAAAGAAAAGTGTGGCGGACCGTCCAGTGAGGTTAGAGGTCAGAAAAGTGCAGTTTTCAGACAACGGTGGACACTGGACCGGCGCCGGCGGACACTGCCGACACTTCTGACATACGCACGCGTGCGGGGACACCTCCCCTACAACGCCAGACTCTCGGATAAGCCCGAGAGGTGTAAAGAAAAGTGTGGCGGACCGTCCAGTGAGGTCAGAGGTCAGAAAAGTGCAGTTTTCAGACAACGGTGGACACTGGACCGGCGCCGGCGGACACTGCCGACACTTCTGACATACGCACGCGTGCGGGGACACCTCCCCTACAACGCCACACTCTCGGATAAGCCCGAGAGATGTAAAAAAAAGTGTGGCGGACCGTCCAGTGAGGTCAGAGGTCAGAAAAGTGCAGTTTTCAGACAACGGTGGACACTGGACCGGTGCCGGCGGACACTGCCGACACTTCTGACATACGCACGTGTGCGGGGACACCTCCCCTACAACGCCACACTCTCGGATAAGCCCGAGAGGTGTAAAGAAAAGTGTGGCGGACCGTCCAGTGAGGTTAGAGGTCAGAAAAGTGCAGTTTTCAGACAACGGTGGACACTGGACCGGCGCCGGCGGACACTGCCGACACTTCTGACATACGCACGCGTGCGGGGACACCTCCCCTACAACGCCAGACTCTCGGATAAGCCCGAGAGGTGTAAAGAAAAGTGTGGCGGACCGTCCAGTGAGGTCAGAGGTCAGAAAAGTGCAGTTTTCAGACAACGGTGGACACTGGACCGGCGCCGGCAGACACTGCCGACACTTCTGACATACGCACGCGTGCGGGGACACCTCCCCTACAACGCCAGACTCTCGGATAAGCCCGAGAGGTGTAAAGAAAAGTGTGGCGGACCGTCCAGTGAGGTCAGAGGTCAGAAAAGTGCAGTTTTCAGACAACGGTGGACACTGGACCGGCGCCGGCAGACACTGCCGACACTTCTGACATACGCACGCGTGCGGGGACACCTCCCCTACAACGCCAGACTCTCGGATAAGCCCGAGAGGTGTAAAGAAAAGTGTGGCGGACCGTCCAGTGAGGTCAGAGGTCAGAAAAGTGCAGTTTTCAGACAACGGTGGACACTGGACCGGCGCCGGCGGACACTGCCGACACTTCTGACATACGCACGCGTGCGGGGACACCTCCCCTACAACGCCACACTCTCGGATAAGCCCGAGAGATGTAAAAAAAAGTGTGGCGGACCGTCCAGTGAGGTCAGAGGTCAGAAAAGTGCAGTTTTCAGACAACGGTGGACACTGGACCGGTGCCGGCGGACACTGCCGACACTTCTGACATACGCACGGGTGCGGGGACACCTCCCCTACAACGCCAAACTCTCGGATAAGCCCGAGAGGTGTAAAGAAAAGTGTGGCGGACCGTCCAGTGAGGTCAGAGGTCAGAAAAGTGCAGTTTTCAGACAACGGTGGACACTGGACCGGCGCCGGCGGACACTGCCGACACTTCTGACATACACACGCGTGCGGGGACACCTCCCCTACAACGCCATACTCTCGGATAAGCCCGAGAGATGTAAAAAAAAGTGTGGCGGACCGTCCAGTGAGGTCAGAGGTCAGAAAAGTGCAGTTTTCAGACAACGGTGGACACTGGACCGGCGCCGGCGGACACTGCCGACACTTCTGACATACGCACGCGTGCGGGGACACCTCCCCTACAACGCCACACTCTCGGATAGGCCCGAGAGGTGTAAAAAAAAGTTTGGCGGACCGTCCAGTGAGGTCAGAGGTCAGAAAAGTGCCGTTTTCAGACAACGGTGGACACTGGACCGGCGCCGGCGGACACTGCCGACACTTCTGACATACGCACGCGTACGGGGACACCTCCCCTACAACGCCACACTCTCGGATAAGCCCGAGAGATGTAAAAAAAAGTGTGGCGGACCGTCCAGTTAGGTCAGAGGTCAGAAAAGTGCAGTTTTCAGACAACGGTGGACACTGGACCGGCGCCGGCGGACACTGCCGACACTTCTGACATACGCACGCGTGCGGGGACACCTCCCCTACAACGCCACACTCTCGGATAAGCCCGAGAGGTGTAAAAAAAAGTGTGGCGGACCGTCCAGTGAGGTCAGAGGTCAGAAAAGTGCCGTTTTCAGACAACAGTGGACACTGGACAGGCACCGGTGGACACTGCCGACACTTCTGACATACGCACGCGTGCGGGGACACCTCCCCTACAACGCCACACTCTCGGATAAGCCCGAGAGGTGTAAAGAAAAGTGTGGCGGACCGTCCAGTGAGGTCAGAGGTCAGAAAAGTGCAGTTTTCAGACAACGGTGGACACTGGACCGGCGCCGGCGGACACTGCCGACACTTCTGACATACGCACGCGTGCGGGGACAACTCCCCTACAACGCCAGACTCTCGGATAAGCCCGAGAGGTGTAAAGAAAAGTGTGGCGGACCGTCCAGTGAGGTCAGAGGTCAGAAAAGTGCAGTTTTCAGACAACGGTGGACACTGGACCGGCGCCGGCGGACACTGCCGACACTTCTGACATACGCACGCGTGCGGGGACACCTCCCCTACAACGCCACACTCTCGGATAAGCCCGAGAGATGTAAAAAAAAGTGTGGCGGACCGTCCAGTGAGGTCAGAGGTCAGAAAAGTGCAGTTTTCAGACAACGGTGGACACTGGACCGGTGCCGGCGGACACTGCCGACACTTCTGACATACGCACGTGTGCGGGGACACCTCCCCTACAACGCCACACTCTCGGATAAGCCCGAGAGGTGTAAAGAAAAGTGTGGCGGACCGTCCAGTGAGGTTAGAGGTCAGAAAAGTGCAGTTTTCAGACAACGGTGGACACTGGACCGGCGCCGGCGGACACTGCCGACACTTCTGACATACGCACGCGTGCGGGGACACCTCCCCTACAACGCCAGACTCTCGGATAAGCCCGAGAGGTGTAAAGAAAAGTGTGGCGGACCGTCCAGTGAGGTCAGAGGTCAGAAAAGTGCAGTTTTCAGACAACGGTGGACACTGGACCGGCGCCGGCAGACACTGCCGACACTTCTGACATACGCACGCGTGCGGGGACACCTCCCCTACAACGCCAGACTCTCGGATAAGCCCGAGAGGTGTAAAGAAAAGTGTGGCGGACCGTCCAGTGAGGTCAGAGGTCAGAAAAGTGCAGTTTTCAGACAACGGTGGACACTGGACCGGCGCCGGCAGACACTGCCGACACTTATGACATACGCACGCGTGCGGGGACACCTCCCCTACAACGCCAGACTCTCGGATAAGCCCGAGAGGTGTAAAGAAAAGTGTGGCGGACCGTCCAGTGAGGTCAGAGGTCAGAAAAGTGCAGTTTTCAGACAACGGTGGACACTGGACCGGCGCCGGCGGACACTGCCGACACTTCTGACATACGCACGCGTGCGGGGACACCTCCCCTACAACGCCACACTCTCGGATAAGCCCGAGAGATGTAAAAAAAAGTGTGGCGGACCGTCCAGTGAGGTCAGAGGTCAGAAAAGTGCAGTTTTCAGACAACGGTGGACACTGGACCGGTGCCGGCGGACACTGCCGACACTTCTGACATACGCACGGGTGCGGGGACACCTCCCCTACAACGCCACACTCTCGGATAAGCCCGAGAGGTGTAAAGAAAAGTGTGGCGGACCGTCCAGTGAGGTCAGAGGTCAGAAAAGTGCAGTTTTCAGACAACGGTGGACACTGGACCGGCGCCGGCGGACACTGCCGACACTTCTGACATACGCACGCGTGCGGGGACACCTCCCCTACAACGCCAGACTCTCGGATAAGCCCGAGAGGTGTAAAGAAAAGTGTGGCGGACCGTCCAGTGAGGTCAGAGGTCAGAAAAGTGCAGTTTTCAGACAACGGTGGACACTGGACCGGCGCCGGCGGACACTGCCGACACTTCTGACATACGCACGCGTGCGGGGACACCTCCCCTACAACGCCACACTCTCGGATAAGCCCGAGAGATGTAAAAAAAAGTGTGGCGGACCGTCCAGTGAGGTCAGAGGTCAGAAAAGTGCCGTTTTCAGACAACAGTGGACACTGGACCGGCGCCAGCGGACACTGCCGACACTTCTGACATACGCACGCGTGCGGGGACACCTCCCCTACAACGCCAGACTCTCGGATAAGCCCGAGAGGTGTAAAGAAAAGTGTGGCGGACCGTCCAGTGAGGTCAGAGGTCAGAAAAGTGCAGTTTTCAGACAACGGTGGACACTGGACCGGCGCCGGCGGACACTGCCGACACTTTTGACATACGCACGCGTGCGGGGACACCTCCCCTACAACGCCATACTCTCGGATAAGCCCGAGAGATGTAAAAAAAAGTGTGGCGGACCGTCCAGTGAGGTCAGAGGTCAGAAAAGTGCAGTTTTCAGACAACGGTGGACACTGGACCGGCGCCGGCGGACACTGCCGACACTTCTGACATACGCACGCGTGCGGGGACACCTCCCCTACAACGCCACACTCTCGGATAAGCCCGAGAGGTGTAAAAAAAAGTGTGGCGGACCGTCCAGTGAGGTCAGAGGTCAGAAAAGTGCCGTTTTCAGACAACGGTGGACACTGGACCGGCGCCGGCGGACACTGCCGACACTTCTGACATACGCACGCGTACGGGGACACCTCCCCTACAACGCCACACTCTCGGATAAGCCCGAGAGATGTAAAAAAAAGTGTGGCGGACCGTCCAGTGAGGTCAGAGGTCAGAAAAGTGCAGTTTTCAGACAACGGTGGACACTGGACCGGCGCCGGCGGACACTGCCGACACTTCTGACATACGCACGCGTGCGGGGACACCTCCCCTACAACGCCACACTCTCGGATAAGCCCGAGAGGTGTAAAAAAAAGTGTGGCGGACCGTCCAGTGAGGTCAGAGGTCAGAAAAGTGCCGTTTTCAGACAACAGTGGACACTGGACAGGCACCGGTGGACACTGCCGACACTTCTGACATACGCACGCGTGCGGGGACACCTCCCCTACAACGCCACACTCTCGGATAAGCCCGAGAGGTGTAAAGAAAAGTGTGGCGGACCGTCCAGTGAGGTCAGAGGTCAGAAAAGTGCAGTTTTCAGACAACGGTGGACACTGGACCGGCGCCGGCGGACACTGCCGACACTTCTGACATACGCACGCGTGCGTGCGGGGACAACTCCCCTACAACGCCAGACTCTCGGATAAGCCCGAGAGGTGTAAAGAAAAGTGTGGCGGACCGTCCAGTGAGGTCAGAGGTCAGAAAAGTGCAGTTTTCAGACAACGGTGGACACTGGACCGGCGCCGGCGGACACTGCCGACACTTCTGACATACGCACGCGTGCGGGGACACCTCCCCTACAACGCCACACTCTCGGATAAGCCCGAGAGATGTAAAAAAAAGTGTGGCGGACCGTCCAGTGAGGTCAGAGGTCAGAAAAGTGCAGTTTTCAGACAACGGTGGACACTGGACCGGTGCCGGCGGACACTGCCGACACTTCTGACATACGCACGTGTGCGGGGACACCTCCCCTACAACGCCACACTCTCGGATAAGCCCGAGAGGTGTAAAGAAAAGTGTGGCGGACCGTCCAGTGAGGTTAGAGGTCAGAAAAGTGCAGTTTTCAGACAACGGTGGACACTGGACCGGCGCCGGCGGACACTGCCGACACTTCTGACATACGCACGCGTGCGGGGACACCTCCCCTACAACGCCAGACTCTCGGATAAGCCCGAGAGGTGTAAAGAAAAGTGTGGCGGACCGTCCAGTGAGGTCAGAGGTCAGAAAAGTGCAGTTTTCAGACAACGGTGGACACTGGACCGGCGCCGGCAGACACTGCCGACACTTCTGACATACGCACGCGTGCGGGGACACCTCCCCTACAACGCCAGACTCTCGGATAAGCCCGAGAGGTGTAAAGAAAAGTGTGGCGGACCGTCCAGTGAGGTCAGAGGTCAGAAAAGTGCAGTTTTCAGACAACGGTGGACACTGGACCGGCGCCGGCGGACACTGCCGACACTTCTGACATACGCACGCGTGCGGGGACACCTCCCCTACAACGCCACACTCTCGGATAAGCCCGAGAGGTGTAAAAAAAAGTGTGGCGGACCGTCCAGTGAGGTCAGAGGTCAGAAAAGTGCCGTTTTCAGACAACAGTGGACACTGGACAGGCACCGGTGGACACTGCCGACACTTCTGACATACGCACGCGTGCGGGGACACCTCCCCTACAACGCCACACTCTCGGATAAGCCCGAGAGGTGTAAAGAAAAGTGTGGCGGACCGTCCAGTGAGGTCAGAGGTCAGAAAAGTGCAGTTTTCAGACAACGGTGGACACTGGACCGGCGCCGGCGGACACTGCCGACACTTCTGACATACGCACGCGTGCGGGGACAACTCCCCTACAACGCCAGACTCTCGGATAAGCCCGAGAGGTGTAAAGAAAAGTGTGGCGGACCGTCCAGTGAGGTCAGAGGTCAGAAAAGTGCAGTTTTCAGACAACGGTGGACACTGGACCGGCGCCGGCGGACACTGCCGACACTTCTGACATACGCACGCGTGCGGGGACACCTCCCCTACAACGCCACACTCTCGGATAAGCCCGATAGATTTAAAAAAAAGTGTGGCGGACCGTCCAGTGAGGTCAGAGGTCAGAAAAGTGCAGTTTTCAGACAACGGTGGACACTGGACCGGTGCCGGCGGACACTGCCGACACTTCTGACATACGCACGTGTGCGGGGACACCTCCCCTACAACGCCACACTCTCGGATAAGCCCGAGAGGTGTAAAGAAAAGTGTGGCGGACCGTCCAGTGAGGTTAGAGGTCAGAAAAGTGCAGTTTTCAGACAACGGTGGACACTGGACCGGCGCCGGCGGACACTGCCGACACTTCTGACATACGCACGCGTGCGGGGACACCTCCCCTACAACGCCAGACTCTCGGATAAGCCCGAGAGGTGTAAAGAAAAGTGTGGCGGACCGTCCAGTGAGGTCAGAGGTCAGAAAAGTGCAGTTTTCAGACAACGGTGGACACTGGACCGGCGCCGGCAGACACTGCCGACACTTCTGACATACGCACGCGTGCGGGGACACCTCCCCTACAACGCCAGACTCTCGGATAAGCCCGAGAGGTGTAAAGAAAAGTGTGGCGGACCGTCCAGTGAGGTCAGAGGTCAGAAAAGTGCAGTTTTCAGACAACGGTGGACACTGGACCGGCGCCGGCAGACACTGCCGACACTTCTGACATACGCACGCGTGCGGGGACACCTCCCCTACAACGGAGGACTCTCGGATAAGCCCGAGAGGTGTAAAGAAAAGTGTGGCGGACCGTCCAGTGAGGTCAGAGGTCAGAAAAGTGCAGTTTTCAGACAACGGTGGACACTGGACCGGCGCCGGCGGACACTGCCGACACTTCTGACATACGCACGCGTGCGGGGACACCTCCCCTACAACGCCACACTCTCGGATAAGCCCGAGAGATGTAAAAAAAAGTGTGGCGGACCGTCCAGTGAGGTCAGAGGTCAGAAAAGTGCAGTTTTCAGACAACGGTGGACACTGGACCGGCGCAGGCGGACACTGCCGACACTTCTGACATACGCACGCGTGCGGGGACACCTCCCCTACAACGCCACACTCTCGGATAAGCCCGAGAGGTGTAAAGAAAAGTGTGGCGGACCGTCCAGTGAGGTCAGATAAGTGCAGTTTTCAGACAACGGTGGACACTGGACCGGCGCCGGCGGACACTGCCGACACTTCTGACATACGCACGCGTGCGGGGACACCTCCCCTACAACGCCAGACTCTCGGTTAAGCCCGAGAGATGTAAAAAAAAGTGTGGCGGACCGTCCAGTGAGGTCAGAGGTCAGAAAAGTGCAGTTTTCAGACAACAGTGGACACTGGACCGGCGCCGGCGGACACTGCCGACACTTCTGACATACGCACGCGTGCGGGGACACCTCCCTTACAACGCCAGACTCTCGGATAAGCCCGAGAGGTTTAAAGAAAAGTGTGGCGGACCGTCCAGTGAGGTCAGAGGTCAGAAAAGTGCAGTTTTCAGACAACGGTGGACACTGGACCGGCGCCGGCGGACACTGCCGACACTTCTGACATACGCACGCGTGCGGGGACACCTCCCCTACAACGCCACACTCTCGGTTAAGCCCGAGAGATGTAAAAAAAAGTGTGGCGGACCGTCCAGTGAGGTCAGAGGTCAGAAAAGTGCAGTTTTCAGACAACGGTGGACACTGGACCGGCGCCGGCGGACACTGCCGACACTTCTGACATACGCACACGTGCGGGGACACCTCCCCTACAACGCCACACTCTCGGATAAGCCCGAGAGATGTAAAAAAAAGTGTGGCGGACCGTCCAGTGAGGTCAGAGGTCAGAAAAGTGCAGTTTTCAGACAACGGTGGACACTGGACCGGCGCCGGCGGACACTGCCGACACTTCTGACATACGCACGCGTGCGGGGACACCTCCCCTACAACGCCACACTCTCGGATAAGCCCGAGAGATGTAAAAAAAAGTGTGGCGTACCGTCCAGTGAGGTCAGAGGTCAGAAAAGTGCAGTTTTCAGACAACGGTGGACACTGGACCGGCGCCGGCGGACACTGCCGACACTTCTGACATACGCACGCGTGCGGGGACACCTCCCCTACAACGCCACACTCTCGGATAAGCCCGAGAGGTGTAAAAAAAAGTGTGGCGGACCGTCCAGTGAGGTCAGAGGTCAGAAAAGTGCAGTTTTCAGACAACGGTGGACACTGGACCGGCGCCGGCGGACACTGCCGACACTTCTGACATACGCACGCGTGCGGGGACACCTCCCCTACAACGCCACACTCTCGGATAAGCCCGAGAGATGTAAAAAAAAGTGTGGCGGACCGTCCAGTGAGGTCAGAGGTCAGAAAAGTGCAGTTTTCAGACAACGGTGGACACTGGACCGGCGCAGGCGGACACTGCCGACACTTCTGACATACGCACGCGTGCGGGGACACCTCCCCTACAACGCCACACTCTCGGATAAGCCCGAGAGGTGTAAAGAAAAGTGTGGCGGACCGTCCAGTGAGGTCAGATAAGTGCAGTTTTCAGACAACGGTGGACACTGGACCGGCGCCGGCGGACACTGCCGACACTTCTGACATACGCACGCGTGCGGGGACACCTCCCCTACAACGCCAGACTCTCGGTTAAGCCCGAGAGATGTAAAAAAAAGTGTGGCGGACCGTCCAGTGAGGTCAGAGGTCAGAAAAGTGCAGTTTTCAGACAACGGTGGACACTGGACCGGCGCCGGCGGACACTGCCGACACTTCTGACATACGCACGCGTGCGGGGACACCTCCCTTACAACGCCAGACTCTCGGATAAGCCCGAGAGGTTTAAAGAAAAGTGTGGCGGACCGTCCAGTGAGGTCAGAGGTCAGAAAAGTGCAGTTTTCAGACAACGGTGGACACTGGACCGGCGCCGGCGGACACTGCCGACACTTCTGACATACGCACGCGTGCGGGGACACCTCCCCTACAACGCCACACTCTCGGTTAAGCCCGAGAGATGTAAAAAAAAGTGTGGCGGACCGTCCAGTGAGGTCAGAGGTCAGAAAAGTGCAGTTTTCAGACAACGGTGGACACTGGACCGGCGCCGGCGGACACTGCCGACACTTCTGACATACGCACACGTGCGGGGACACCTCCCCTACAACGCCACACTCTCGGATAAGCCCGAGAGATGTAAAAAAAAGTGTGGCGGACCGTCCAGTGAGGTCAGAGGTCAGAAAAGTGCAGTTTTCAGACAACGGTGGACACTGGACCGGCGCCGGCGGACACTGCCGACACTTCTGACATACGCACGCGTGCGGGGACACCTCCCCTACAACGCCACACTCTCGGATAAGCCCGAGAGATGTAAAAAAAAGTGTGGCGTACCGTCCAGTGAGGTCAGAGGTCAGAAAAGTGCAGTTTTCAGACAACGGTGGACACTGGACCGGCGCCGGCGGACACTGCCGACACTTCTGACATACGCACGCGTGCGGGGACACCTCCCCTACAACGCCACACTCTCGGATAAGCCCGAGAGGTGTAAAAAAAAGTGTGGCGGACCGTCCAGTGAGGTCAGAGGTCAGAAAAGTGCAGTTTTCAGACAACGGTGGACACTGGACCGGCGCCGGCGGACACTGCCGACACTTCTGACATACGCACGCGTGCGGGGACACCTCCCCTACAACGCCACACTCTCGGATAAGCCCGAGAGATGTAAAAAAAAGTGTGGCGGACCGTCCAGTGAGGTCAGAGGTCAGAAAAGTGCAGTTTTCAGACAACGGTGGACACTGGACCGGCGCAGGCGGACACTGCCGACACTTCTGACATACGCACGCGTGCGGGGACACCTCCCCTACAACGCCACACTCTCGGATAAGCCCGAGAGGTGTAAAGAAAAGTGTGGCGGACCGTCCAGTGAGGTCAGATAAGTGCAGTTTTCAGACAACGGTGGACACTGGACCGGCGCCGGCGGACACTGCCGACACTTCTGACATACGCACGCGTGCGGGGACACCTCCCCTACAACGCCAGACTCTCGGTTAAGCCCGAGAGATGTAAAAAAAAGTGTGGCGGACCGTCCAGTGAGGTCAGAGGTCAGAAAAGTGCAGTTTTCAGACAACGGTGGACACTGGACCGGCGCCGGCGGACACTGCCGACACTTCTGACATACGCACGCGTGCGGGGACACCTCCCTTACAACGCCAGACTCTCGGATAAGCCCGAGAGGTTTAAAGAAAAGTGTGGCGGACCGTCCAGTGAGGTCAGAGGTCAGAAAAGTGCAGTTTTCAGACAACGGTGGACACTGGACCGGCGCCGGCGGACACTGCCGACACTTCTGACATACGCACGCGTGCGGGGACACCTCCCCTACAACGCCACACTCTCGGTTAAGCCCGAGAGATGTAAAAAAAAGTGTGGCGGACCGTCCAGTGAGGTCAGAGGTCAGAAAAGTGCAGTTTTCAGACAACGGTGGACACTGGACCGGCGCCGGCGGACACTGCCGACACTTCTGACATACGCACACGTGCGGGGACACCTCCCCTACAACGCCACACTCTCGGATAAGCCCGAGAGATGTAAAAAAAAGTGTGGCGGACCGTCCAGTGAGGTCAGAGGTCAGAAAAGTGCAGTTTTCAGACAACGGTGGACACTGGACCGGCGCCGGCGGACACTGCCGACACTTCTGACATACGCACGCGTGCGGGGACACCTCCCCTACAACGCCACACTCTCGGATAAGCCCGAGAGATGTAAAAAAAAGTGTGGCGTACCGTCCAGTGAGGTCAGAGGTCAGAAAAGTGCAGTTTTCAGACAACGGTGGACACTGGACCGGCGCCGGCGGACACTGCCGACACTTCTGACATACGCACGCGTGCGGGGACACCTCCCCTACAACGCCACACTCTCGGATAAGCCCGAGAGGTGTAAAAAAAAGTGTGGCGGACCGTCCAGTGAGGTCAGAGGTCAGAAAAGTGCAGTTTTCAGACAACGGTGGACACTGGACCGGCGCCGGCGGACACTGCCGACACTTCTGACATACGCACGCGTGCGGGGACACCTCCCCTACAACGCCACACTCTCGGATAAGCCCGAGAGATGTAAAAAAAAGTGTGGCGGACCGTCCAGTGAGGTCAGAGGTCAGAAAAGTGCAGTTTTCAGACAACGGTGGACACTGGACCGGTGCCGGCGGACACTGCCGACACTTCTGACATACGCACGGGTGCGGGGACACCTCCCCTACAACGCCACACTCTCGGATAAGCCCGAGAGGTGTAAAGAAAAGTGTGGCGGACCGTCCAGTGAGGTCAGAGGTCAGAAAAGTGCAGTTTTCAGACAACGGTGGACACTGGACCGGCGCCGGCGGACACTGCCGACACTTCTGACATACGCACGCGTGCGGGGACACCTCCCCTACAACGCCAGACTCTCGGATAAGCCCGAGAGGTGTAAAGAAAAGTGTGGCGGACCGTCCAGTGAGGTCAGAGGTCAGAAAAGTGCAGTTTTCAGACAACGGTGGACACTGGACCGGCGCCGGCGGACACTGCCGACACTTCTGACATACGCACGCGTGCGGGGACACCTCCCCTACAACGCCACACTCTCGGATAAGCCCGAGAGATGTAAAAAAAAGTGTGGCGGACCGTCCAGTGAGGTCAGAGGTCAGAAAAGTGCCGTTTTCAGACAACGGTGGACACTGGACCGGCGCCGGCGGACACTGCCGACACTTCTGACATACGCACGCGTACGGGGACACCTCCCCTACAACGCCACACTCTCGGATAAGCCCGAGAGATGTAAAAAAAAGTGTGGCGGACCGTCCAGTGAGGTCAGAGGTCAGAAAAGTGCAGTTTTCAGACAACGGTGGACACTGGACCGGCGCCGGCGGACACTGCCGACACTTCTGACATACGCACGCGTGCGGGGACACCTCCCCTACAACGCCACACTCTCGGATAAGCCCGAGAGGTGTAAAGAAAAGTGTGGCGGACCGTCCAGTGAGGTCAGAGGTCAGAAAAGTGCCGTTTTCAGACAACGGTGGACACTGGACCGGCGCCGGCGGACACTGCCGACACTTCTGACATACGCACGCGTACGGGGACACCTCCCCTACAACGCCACACTCTCGGATAAGCCCGAGAGATGTAAAAAAAAGTGTGGCGGACCGTCCAGTGAGGTCAGAGGTCAGAAAAGTGCAGTTTTCAGACAACGGTGGACACTGGACCGGCGCCGGCGGACACTGCCGACACTTCTGACATACGCACGCGTGCGGGGACACCTCCCCTACAACGCCACACTCTCGGATAAGCCCGAGAGGTGTAAAAAAAAGTGTGGCGGACCGTCCAGTGAGGTCAGAGGTCAGAAAAGTGCCGTTTTCAGACAACAGTGGACACTGGACAGGCACCGGTGGACACTGCCGACACTTCTGACATACGCACGCGTGCGGGGACACCTCCCCTACAATGCCACACTCTCGGATAAGCCCGAGAGGTGTAAAGAAAAGTGTGGCGGACCGTCCAGTGAGGTCAGAGGTCAGAAAAGTGCAGTTTTCAGACAACGGTGGACACTGGACCGGCGCCGGCGGACACTGCCGACACTTCTGACATACGCACGCGTGCGGGGACACCTCCCCTACAACGCCAGACTCTCGGATAAGCCCGAGAGGTGTAAAGAAAAGTGTGGCGGACCGTCCAGTGAGGTCAGAGGTCAGAAAAGTGCAGTTTTCAGACAACGGTGGACACTGGACCGGCGCCGGCGGACACTGCCGACACTTCTGACATACGCACGCGTGCGGGGACACCTCCCCTACAACGCCACACTCTCGGATAAGCCCGAGAGATGTAAAAAAAAGTGTGGCGGACCGTCCAGTGAGGTCAGAGGTCAGAAAAGTGCAGTTTTCAGACAACGGTGGACACTGGACCGGTGCCGGCGGACACTGCCGACACTTCTGACATACGCACGTGTGCGGGGACACCTCCCCTACAACGCCACACTCTCGGATAAGCCCGAGAGGTGTAAAGAAAAGTGTGGCGGACCGTCCAGTGAGGTTAGAGGTCAGAAAAGTGCAGTTTTCAGACAACGGTGGACACTGGACCGGCGCCGGCGGACACTGCCGACACTTCTGACATACGCACGCGTGCGGGGACACCTCCCCTACAACGCCAGACTCTCGGATAAGCCCGAGAGGTGTAAAGAAAAGTGTGGCGGACCGTCCAGTGAGGTCAGAGGTCAGAAAAGTGCAGTTTTCAGACAACGGTGGACACTGGACCGGCGCCGGCAGACACTGCCGACACTTCTGACATACGCACGCGTGCGGGGACACCTCCCCTACAACGCCAGACTCTCGGATAAGCCCGAGAGGTGTAAAGAAAAGTGTGGCGGACCGTCCAGTGAGGTCAGAGGTCAGAAAAGTGCAGTTTTCAGACAACGGTGGACACTGGACCGGCGCCGGCAGACACTGCCGACACTTCTGACATACGCACGCGTGCGGGGACACCTCCCCTACAACGCCAGACTCTCGGATAAGCCCGAGAGGTGTAAAGAAAAGTGTGGCGGACCGTCCAGTGAGGTCAGAGGTCAGAAAAGTGCAGTTTTCAGACAACGGTGGACACTGGACCGGCGCCGGCGGACACTGCCGACACTTCTGACATACGCACGCGTGCGGGGACACCTCCCCTACAACGCCACACTCTCGGATAAGCCCGAAAGATGTAAAAAAAAGTGTGGCGGACCGTCCAGTGAGGTCAGAGGTCAGAAAAGTGCAGTTTTCAGACAACGGTGGACACTGGACCGGCGCAGGCGGACACTGCCGACACTTCTGACATACGCACGCGTGCGGGGACACCTCCCCTACAACGCCACACTCTCGGATAAGCCTGAGAGGTGTAAAAAAAAGTGTGGTGGACCGTCCAGTGAGGTCAGAGGTCAGAAAAGTGCTGTTTTCAGACAACAGTGGACACTGGACAGGCACCGGTGGACACTGCCGACACTTCTGACATACGCACGCGTGCGGGGACACCTCCCCTACAACGCCACACTCTCGGATAAGCCCGAGAGGTGTAAAGAAAAGTGTGGCGGACCGTCCAGTGAGGTCAGAGGTCAGAAAAGTGCAGTTTTCAGACAACGGTGGACACTGGACCGGCGCTGGCGGACACTGCCGACACTTCTGACATACGCACGCGTGCGGGGACACCTCCCCTACAACGCCAGACTCTCGGATAAGCCCGAGAGGTGTAAAGAAAAGTGTGGCGGACCGTCCAGTGAGGTCAGAGGTCAGAAAAGTGCAGTTTTCAGACAACGGTGGACACTGGACCGGCGCCGGCGGACACTGCCGACACTTTTGACATACGCACGCGTGCGGGGACACCTCCCCTACAACGCCATACTCTCGGATAAGCCCGAGAGATGTAAAAAAAAGTGTGGCGGACCGTCCAGTGAGGTCAGAGGTCAGAAAAGTGCAGTTTTCAGACAACGGTGGACACTGGACCGGCGCCGGCGGACACTGCCGACACTTCTGACATACGCACGCGTGCGGGGACACCTCCCCTACAACGCCACACTCTCGGATAAGCCCGAGAGGTGTAAAAAAAAGTGTGGCGGACCGTCCAGTGAGGTCAGAGGTCAGAAAAGTGCCGTATTCAGACAACAGTGGACACTGGACAGGCACCGGTGGACACTGCCGACACTTCTGACATACGCGTGCGGGGACACCTCCCCTACAACGCCACACTCTCGGATAAGCCCGAGAGGTGTAAAGAAAAGTGTGGCGGACCGTCCAGTGAGGTCAGAGGTCAGAAAAGTGCAGTTTTCAGACAACGGTGGACACTGGACCGGCGCCCGCAGACACTGCCGACACTTCTGACATACGCACGCGTGCGGGGACACCTCCCCTACAACGCCAGACTCTCGGATAAGCCCGAGAGGTGTAAAGAAAAGTGTGGCGGACCGTCCAGTGAGGTCAGAGGTCAGAAAAGTGCAGTTTTCAGACAACGGTGGACACTGGACCGGCGCCGGCGGACACTGCCGACACTTCTGACATACGCACGCGTGCGGGGACACCTCCCCTACAACGCCACACTCTCGGATAAGCCCGAGAGGTGTAAAAAAAAGTGTGGCGGACCGTCCAGTGAGGTCAGAGGTCCGAAAAGTGCAGTTTTCAGACAACAGTGGACACTGGACAGGCACCGGTGGACACTGCCGACACTTCTGACATACGCACGCGTGCGGGGACACCTCCCCTACAACGCCACACTCTCGGATAAGCCCGAGAGATGTAAAAAAAAGTGTGGCGGACCGTCCAGTGAGGTCAGAGGTAAAAAAAAGTGCAGTTTTCAGACAACGGTGGACACTGGACCGGCGCCGGCGGACACTGCCGACACTTCTGACATACGCACGCGTGCGGGGACACCTCCCCTACAACGCCACACTCTCGGATAAGCCCGAGAGGTGTAAAGAAAAGTGTGGCGGACCGTCCAGTGAGGTCAGAGGTCAGAAAAGTGCAGTTTTCAGACAACGGTGGACACTGGACCGGCGCCGGCGGACACTGCCGACACTTCTGACATACGCACGCGTGCGGGGACACCTCCCCTACAACGCCACACTCTCGGATAAGCCCGAGAGATGTAAAAAAAAGTGTGGCGGACCGTCCAGTGAGGTCAGAGGTCAGAAAAGTGCAGTTTTCAGACAACGGTGGACACTGGACCGGCGCCGGCGGACACTGCCGACACTTCTGACATACGCACGCGTGCGGGGACACCTCCCCTACAACGCCACACTCTCGGATAAGCCCGAGAGATGTAAAAAAAAGTGTGGCGGACCGTCCAGTGAGGTCAGAGGTCAGAAAAGTGCAGTTTTCAGACAACGGTGGATACTGGACCGGCGCCGGCGGACACTGCCGACACTTCTGACATACGCACGCGTGCGGGGACACCTCCCCTACAACGCCACACTCTCGGATAAGCCCGAGAGGTGTAAAGAAAAGTGTGGCGGACCGTCCAGTGAGGTCAGAGGTCAGAAAAGTGCAGTTTTCAGACAACGGTGGACACTGGACCGGCGCCGGCGGACACTGCCGACACTTCTGACATACGCACGCGTGCGGGGACACCTCCCCTACAACGCCAGACTCTCGGATAAGCCCGAGAGGTGTAAAGAAAAGTGTGGCGGACCGTCCAGTGAGGTCAGAGGTCAGAAAAGTGCAGTTTTCAGACAACGGTGGACACTGGACCGGCGCCGGCGGACACTGCCAACACTTCTGACATACGCACGCGTGCGGGGACACCTCCCCTACAACGCCACACTCTCGGATAAGCCCGAGAGATGTAAAAAAAAGTGTGGCGGACCGTCCAGTGAGGTCAGAGATCAGAAAAGTGCCGTTTTCAGACAACAGTGGACACTGGACCGGCGCCAGCGGACACTGCCGACACTTCTGACATACGCACGCGTGCGGGGACACCTCCCCTACAACGCCAGACTCTCGGATAAGCCCGAGAGGTGTAAAGAAAAGTGTGGCGGACCGTCCAGTGAGGTCAGAGGTCAGAAAAGTGCAGTTTTCAGACAACGGTGGACACTGGACCGGCGCCGGCGGACACTGCCGACACTTTTGACATACGCACGCGTGCGGGGACACCTCCCCTACAACGCCATACTCTCGGATAAGCCCGAGAGATGTAAAAAAAAGTGTGGCGGACCGTCCAGTGAGGTCAGAGGTCAGAAAAGTGCAGTTTTCAGACAACGGTGGACACTGGACCGGCGCCGGCGGACACTGCCGACACTTCTGACATACGCACGCGTGCGGGGACACCTCCCCTACAACGCCACACTCTCGGTTAAGCCCGAGAGATGTAAAAAAAAGTGTGGCGGACCGTCCAGTGAGGTCAGTGGTCAGAAAAGTGCAGTTTTCAGACAACGGTGGACACTGGACCGGCGCCGGCGGACACTGCCGACACTTCTGACATACGCACGAGGTCAGAAAAGTGCCGACACTTCTGACATACGCAGAGGTCAGAAAAGTGCAGTTTTCAGACAACGGTGGACACTGGACCGGCGCCGGCGGACACTGCCGACACTTCTGACATACGCACGCGTGCGGGGACACCTCCCCTACAACGCCACACTCTCGGATAAGCCCGAGAGATGTAAAAAAAAGTGTGGCGGACCGTCCAGTGAGGTCAGAGGTAAAAAAAAGTGCAGTTTTCAGACAACGGTGGACACTGGACCGGCGCCGGCGGACACTGCCGACACTTCTGACATACGCACGCGTGCGGGGACACCTCCCCTACAACGCCACACTCTCGGATAAGCCCGAGAGGTGTAAAGAAAAGTGTGGCGGACCGTCCAGTGAGGTCAGAGGTCAGAAAAGTGCAGTTTTCAGACAACGGTGGACACTGGACCGGCGCCGGCGGACACTGCCGACACTTCTGACATACGCACGCGTGCGGGGACACCTCCCCTACAACGCCACACTCTCGGATAAGCCCGAGAGATGTAAAAAAAAGTGTGGCGGACCGTCCAGTGAGGTCAGAGGTCAGAAAAGTGCAGTTTTCAGACAACGGTGGACACTGGACCGGCGCCGGCGGACACTGCCGACACTTCTGACATACAAACGCGTGCGGGGACACCTCCCCTACAACGCCACACTCTCGGATAAGCCCGAGAGGTGTAAAGAAAAGTGTGGCGGACCGTCCAGTGAGGTCAGAGGTCAGAAAAGTGCAGTTTTCAGACAACGGTGGACACTGGACCGGCGCCGGCGGACACTGCCGACACTTCTGACATACGCACGCGTGCGGGGACACCTCCCCTACAACGCCACACTCTCGGATAAGCCCGAGAGATGTAAAAAAAAGTGTGGCGGACCGTCCAGTGAGGTCAGAGGTCAGAAAAGTGCAGTTTTCAGACAACGGTGGACACTGGACCGGCGCCGGCGGACACTGCCGACACTTCTGACATACGCACGCGTGCGGGGACACCTCCCCTACAACGCCACACTCTCGGATAAGCCCGAGAGATGTAAAAAAAAGTGTGGCGGACCGTCCAGTGAGGTCAGAGGTCAGAAAAGTGCAGTTTTCAGACAACGGTGGATACTGGACCGGCGCCGGCGGACACTGCCGACACTTCTGACATACGCACGCGTGCGGGGACACCTCCCCTACAACGCCACACTCTCGGATAAGCCCGAGAGGTGTAAAGAAAAGTGTGGCGGACCGTCCAGTGAGGTCAGAGGTCAGAAAAGTGCAGTTTTCAGACAACGGTGGACACTGGACCGGCGCCGGCGGACACTGCCGACACTTCTGACATACGCACGCGTGCGGGGACACCTCCCCTACAACGCCAGACTCTCGGATAAGCCCGAGAGGTGTAAAGAAAAGTGTGGCGGACCGTCCAGTGAGGTCAGAGGTCAGAAAAGTGCAGTTTTCAGACAACGGTGGACACTGGACCGGCGCCGGCGGACACTGCCAACACTTCTGACATACGCACGCGTGCGGGGACACCTCCCCTACAACGCCACACTCTCGGATAAGCCCGAGAGATGTAAAAAAAAGTGTGGCGGACCGTCCAGTGAGGTCAGAGATCAGAAAAGTGCCGTTTTCAGACAACAGTGGACACTGGACCGGCGCCAGCGGACACTGCCGACACTTCTGACATACGCACGCGTGCGGGGACACCTCCCCTACAACGCCAGACTCTCGGATAAGCCCGAGAGGTGTAAAGAAAAGTGTGGCGGACCGTCCAGTGAGGTCAGAGGTCAGAAAAGTGCAGTTTTCAGACAACGGTGGACACTGGACCGGCGCCGGCGGACACTGCCGACACTTTTGACATACGCACGCGTGCGGGGACACCTCCCTTACAACGCCATACTCTCGGATAAGCCCGAGAGATGTAAAAAAAAGTGTGGCGGACCGTCCAGTGAGGTCAGAGGTCAGAAAAGTGCAGTTTTCAGACAACGGTGGACACTGGACCGGCGCCGGCGGACACTGCCGACACTTCTGACATACGCACGCGTGCGGGGACACCTCCCCTACAACGCCACACTCTCGGATAAGCCCGAGAGGTGTAAAAAAAAGTGTGGCGGACCGTCCAGTGAGGTCAGAGGTCAGAAAAGTGCCGTATTCAGACAACAGTGGACACTGGACAGGCACCGGTGGACACTGCCGACACTTCTGACATACGCGTGAGGGGACACCTCCCCTACAACGCCACACTCTCGGATAAGCCCGAGAGGTGTAAAGAAAAGTGTGGCGGACCGTCCAGTGAGGTCAGAGGTCAGAAAAGTGCAGTTTTCAGACAACGGTGGACACTGGACCGGCGCCCGCAGACACTGCCGACACTTCTGACATACGCACGCGTGCGGGGACACCTCCCCTACAACGCCAGACTCTCGGATAAGCCCGAGAGGTGTAAAGAAAAGTGTGGCGGACCGTCCAGTGAGGTCAGAGGTCAGAAAAGTGCAGTTTTCAGACAACGGTGGACACTGGACCGGCGCCGGCGGACACTGCCGACACTTCTGACATACGCACGCGTGCGGGGACACCTCCCCTACAACGCCACACTCTCGGATAAGCCCGAGAGGTGTAAAAAAAAGTGTGGCGGACCGTCCAGTGAGGTCAGAGGTCAGAAAAGTGCAGTTTTCAGACAACAGTGGACACTGGACAGGCACCGGTGGACACTGCCGACACTTCTGACATACGCACGCGTGCGGGGACACCTCCCCTACAACGCCACACTCTCGGATAAGCCCGAGAGGTGTAAAGAAAAGTGTGGCGGACCGTCCAGTGAGGTCAGAGGTCAGAAAAGTGCAGTTTTCAGACAACGGTGGACACTGGACCGGCGCCGGCGGACACTGCCGACACTTCTGACATACGCACGCGTGCGGGGACACCTCCCCTACAACGCCAGACTCTCGGATAAGCCCGAGAGGTGTAAAGAAAAGTGTGGCGGACCGTCCAGTGAGGTCAGAGGTCAGAAAAGTGCAGTTGTCAGACAACGGTGGACACTGGACCGGCGCCGGCGGACACTGCCGACACTTCTGACATACGCACGCGTGCGGGGACACCTCCCCTACAACGCCAAACTCTCGGATAAGCCCGAGAGATGTAAAGAAAAGTGTGGCGGACCGTCCAGTGAGGTCAGAGGTCAGAAAAGTGCAGTTTTCAGACAACGGTGGACACTGGACCGGTGCCGGCGGACACTGCCGACACTTCTGACATACGCACGCGTGCGGGGACACCTCCCCTACAACGCCACACTCTCGGTTAAGCCCGAGAGATGTAAAAAAAAGTGTGGCGGACCGTCCAGTGAGGTCAGAGGTCAGAAAAGTGCAGTTTTCAGACAACGGTGGACACTGGACCGGCGCCGGCGGACACTGCCGACACTTCTGACATACGCACGAGGTCAGAAAAGTGCCGACACTTCTGACATACGCAGAGGTCAGAAAAGTGCAGTTTTCAGACAACGGTGGACACTGGACCGGCGCCGGCGGACACTGCCGACACTTCTGACATACGCACGCGTGCGGGGACACCTCCCCTACAACGCCACACTCTCGGATAAGCCCGAGAGATGTAAAAAAAAGTGTGGCGGACCGTCCAGTGAGGTCAGAGGTAAAAAAAAGTGCAGTTTTCAGACAACGGTGGACACTGGACCGGCGCCGGCGGACACTGCCGACACTTCTGACATACGCACGCGTGCGGGGACACCTCCCCTACAACGCCACACTCTCGGATAAGCCCGAGAGGTGTAAAGAAAAGTGTGGCGGACCGTCCAGTGAGGTCAGAGGTCAGAAAAGTGCAGTTTTCAGACAACGGTGGACACTGGACCGGTGCCGGCGGACACTGCCGACACTTCTGACATACGCACGCGTGCGGGGACACCTCCCCTACAACGCCACACTCTCGGTTAAGCCCGAGAGATGTAAAAAAAAGTGTGGCGGACCGTCCAGTGAGGTCAGAGGTCAGAAAAGTGCAGTTTTCAGACAACGGTGGACACTGGACCGGCGCCGGCGGACACTGCCGACACTTCTGACATACGCACGAGGTCAGAAAAGTGCCGACACTTCTGACATACGCAGAGGTCAGAAAAGTGCAGTTTTCAGACAACGGTGGACACTGGACCGGCGCCGGCGGACACTGCCGACACTTCTGACATACGCACGCGTGCGGGGACACCTCCCCTACAACGCCACACTCTCGGATAAGCCTGAGAGGTGTAAAAAAAAGTGTGGTGGACCGTCCAGTGAGGTCAGAGGTCAGAAAAGTGCTGTTTTCAGACAACGGTGGACACTGGACCGGCGCAGGCGGACACTGCCGACACTTCTGACATACGCACGCGTGCGGGGACACCTCCCCTACAACGCCACACTCTCGGATAAGCCTGAGAGGTGTAAAAAAAAGTGTGGTGGACCGTCCAGTGAGGTCAGAGGTCAGAAAAGTGCTGTTTTCAGACAACAGTGGACACTGGACAGGCACCGGTGGACACTGCCGACACTTCTGACATACGCACGCGTGCGGGGACACCTCCCCTACAACGCCACACTCTCGGATAAGCCCGAGAGGTGTAAAGAAAAGTGTGGCGGACCGTCCAGTGAGGTCAGAGGTCAGAAAAGTGCAGTTTTCAGACAACGGTGGACACTGGACCGGCGCTGGCGGACACTGCCGACACTTCTGACATACGCACGCGTGCGGGGACACCTCCCCTACAACGCCAGACTCTCGGATAAGCCCGAGAGGTGTAAAGAAAAGTGTGGCGGACCGTCCAGTGAGGTCAGAGGTCAGAAAAGTGCAGTTTTCAGACAACGGTGGACACTGGACCGGCGCCGGCGGACACTGCCGACACTTTTGACATACGCACGCGTGCGGGGACACCTCCCCTACAACGCCATACTCTCGGATAAGCCCGAGAGATGTAAAAAAAAGTGTGGCGGACCGTCCAGTGAGGTCAGAGGTCAGAAAAGTGCAGTTTTCAGACAACGGTGGACACTGGACCGGCGCCGGCGGACACTGCCGACACTTCTGACATACGCACGCGTGCGGGGACACCTCCCCTACAACGCCACACTCTCGGATAAGCCCGAGAGGTGTAAAAAAAAGTGTGGCGGACCGTCCAGTGAGGTCAGAGGTCAGAAAAGTGCCGTATTCAGACAACAGTGGACACTGGACAGGCACCGGTGGACACTGCCGACACTTCTGACATACGCGTGCGGGGACACCTCCCCTACAACGCCACACTCTCGGATAAGCCCGAGAGGTGTAAAGAAAAGTGTGGCGGACCGTCCAGTGAGGTCAGAGGTCAGAAAAGTGCAGTTTTCAGACAACGGTGGACACTGGACCGGCGCCCGCAGACACTGCCGACACTTCTGACATACGCACGCGTGCGGGGACACCTCCCCTACAACGCCAGACTCTCGGATAAGCCCGAGAGGTGTAAAGAAAAGTGTGGCGGACCGTCCAGTGAGGTCAGAGGTCAGAAAAGTGCAGTTTTCAGACAACGGTGGACACTGGACCGGCGCCGGCGGACACTGCCGACACTTCTGACATACGCACGCGTGCGGGGACACCTCCCCTACAACGCCACACTCTCGGATAAGCCCGAGAGGTGTAAAAAAAAGTGTGGCGGACCGTCCAGTGAGGTCAGAGGTCAGAAAAGTGCAGTTTTCAGACAACAGTGGACACTGGACAGGCACCGGTGGACACTGCCGACACTTCTGACATACGCACGCGTGCGGGGACACCTCCCCTACAACGCCACACTCTCGGATAAGCCCGAGAGATGTAAAAAAAAGTGTGGCGGACCGTCCAGTGAGGTCAGAGGTAAAAAAAAGTGCAGTTTTCAGACAACGGTGGACACTGGACCGGCGCCGGCGGACACTGCCGACACTTCTGACATACGCACGCGTGCGGGGACACCTCCCCTACAACGCCACACTCTCGGATAAGCCCGAGAGGTGTAAAGAAAAGTGTGGCGGACCGTCCAGTGAGGTCAGAGGTCAGAAAAGTGCAGTTTTCAGACAACGGTGGACACTGGACCGGCGCCGGCGGACACTGCCGACACTTCTGACATACGCACGCGTGCGGGGACACCTCCCCTACAACGCCACACTCTCGGATAAGCCCGAGAGATGTAAAAAAAAGTGTGGCGGACCGTCCAGTGAGGTCAGAGGTCAGAAAAGTGCAGTTTTCAGACAACGGTGGACACTGGACCGGCGCCGGCGGACACTGCCGACACTTCTGACATACGCACGCGTGCGGGGACACCTCCCCTACAACGCCACACTCTCGGATAAGCCCGAGAGATGTAAAAAAAAGTGTGGCGGACCGTCCAGTGAGGTCAGAGGTCAGAAAAGTGCAGTTTTCAGACAACGGTGGATACTGGACCGGCGCCGGCGGACACTGCCGACACTTCTGACATACGCACGCGTGCGGGGACACCTCCCCTACAACGCCACACTCTCGGATAAGCCCGAGAGGTGTAAAGAAAAGTGTGGCGGACCGTCCAGTGAGGTCAGAGGTCAGAAAAGTGCAGTTTTCAGACAACGGTGGACACTGGACCGGCGCCGGCGGACACTGCCGACACTTCTGACATACGCACGCGTGCGGGGACACCTCCCCTACAACGCCAGACTCTCGGATAAGCCCGAGAGGTGTAAAGAAAAGTGTGGCGGACCGTCCAGTGAGGTCAGAGGTCAGAAAAGTGCAGTTTTCAGACAACGGTGGACACTGGACCGGCGCCGGCGGACACTGCCAACACTTCTGACATACGCACGCGTGCGGGGACACCTCCCCTACAACGCCACACTCTCGGATAAGCCCGAGAGATGTAAAAAAAAGTGTGGCGGACCGTCCAGTGAGGTCAGAGATCAGAAAAGTGCCGTTTTCAGACAACAGTGGACACTGGACCGGCGCCAGCGGACACTGCCGACACTTCTGACATACGCACGCGTGCGGGGACACCTCCCCTACAACGCCAGACTCTCGGATAAGCCCGAGAGGTGTAAAGAAAAGTGTGGCGGACCGTCCAGTGAGGTCAGAGGTCAGAAAAGTGCAGTTTTCAGACAACGGTGGACACTGGACCGGCGCCGGCGGACACTGCCGACACTTTTGACATACGCACGCGTGCGGGGACACCTCCCCTACAACGCCATACTCTCGGATAAGCCCGAGAGATGTAAAAAAAAGTGTGGCGGACCGTCCAGTGAGGTCAGAGGTCAGAAAAGTGCAGTTTTCAGACAACGGTGGACACTGGACCGGCGCCGGCGGACACTGCCGACACTTCTGACATACGCACGCGTGCGGGGACACCTCCCCTACAACGCCACACTCTCGGTTAAGCCCGAGAGATGTAAAAAAAAGTGTGGCGGACCGTCCAGTGAGGTCAGTGGTCAGAAAAGTGCAGTTTTCAGACAACGGTGGACACTGGACCGGCGCCGGCGGACACTGCCGACACTTCTGACATACGCACGAGGTCAGAAAAGTGCCGACACTTCTGACATACGCAGAGGTCAGAAAAGTGCAGTTTTCAGACAACGGTGGACACTGGACCGGCGCCGGCGGACACTGCCGACACTTCTGACATACGCACGCGTGCGGGGACACCTCCCCTACAACGCCACACTCTCGGATAAGCCCGAGAGATGTAAAAAAAAGTGTGGCGGACCGTCCAGTGAGGTCAGAGGTAAAAAAAAGTGCAGTTTTCAGACAACGGTGGACACTGGACCGGCGCCGGCGGACACTGCCGACACTTCTGACATACGCACGCGTGCGGGGACACCTCCCCTACAACGCCACACTCTCGGATAAGCCCGAGAGGTGTAAAGAAAAGTGTGGCGGACCGTCCAGTGAGGTCAGAGGTCAGAAAAGTGCAGTTTTCAGACATCGGTGGACACTGGACCGGCGCCGGCGGACACTGCCGACACTTCTGACATACGCACGCGTGCGGGGACACCTCCCCTACAACGCCACACTCTCGGATAAGCCCGAGAGATGTAAAAAAAAGTGTGGCGGACCGTCCAGTGAGGTCAGAGGTCAGAAAAGTGCAGTTTTCAGACAACGGTGGACACTGGACCGGCGCCGGCGGACACTGCCGACACTTCTGACATACGCACGCGTGCGGGGACACCTCCCCTACAACGCCACACTCTCGGATAAGCCCGAGAGGTGTAAAGAAAAGTGTGGCGGACCGTCCAGTGAGGTCAGAGGTCAGAAAAGTGCAGTTTTCAGACAACGGTGGACACTGGACCGGCGCCGGCGGACACTGCCGACACTTCTGACATACGCACGCGTGCGGGGACACCTCCCCTACAACGCCACACTCTCGGATAAGCCCGAGAGATGTAAAAAAAAGTGTGGCGGACCGTCCAGTGAGGTCAGAGGTCAGAAAAGTGCAGTTTTCAGACAACGGTGGACACTGGACCGGCGCCGGCGGACACTGCCGACACTTCTGACATACGCACGCGTGCGGGGACACCTCCCCTACAACGCCACACTCTCGGATAAGCCCGAGAGATGTAAAAAAAAGTGTGGCGGACCGTCCAGTGAGGTCAGAGGTCAGAAAAGTGCAGTTTTCAGACAACGGTGGATACTGGACCGGCGCCGGCGGACACTGCCGACACTTCTGACATACGCACGCGTGCGGGGACACCTCCCCTACAACGCCACACTCTCGGATAAGCCCGAGAGGTGTAAAGAAAAGTGTGGCGGACCGTCCAGTGAGGTCAGAGGTCAGAAAAGTGCAGTTTTCAGACAACGGTGGACACTGGACCGGCGCCGGCGGACACTGCCGACACTTCTGACATACGCACGCGTGCGGGGACACCTCCCCTACAACGCCAGACTCTCGGATAAGCCCGAGAGGTGTAAAGAAAAGTGTGGCGGACCGTCCAGTGAGGTCAGAGGTCAGAAAAGTGCAGTTTTCAGACAACGGTGGACACTGGACCGGCGCCGGCGGACACTGCCAACACTTCTGACATACGCACGCGTGCGGGGACACCTCCCCTACAACGCCACACTCTCGGATAAGCCCGAGAGATGTAAAAAAAAGTGTGGCGGACCGTCCAGTGAGGTCAGAGATCAGAAAAGTGCCGTTTTCAGACAACAGTGGACACTGGACCGGCGCCAGCGGACACTGCCGACACTTCTGACATACGCACGCGTGCGGGGACACCTCCCCTACAACGCCAGACTCTCGGATAAGCCCGAGAGGTGTAAAGAAAAGTGTGGCGGACCGTCCAGTGAGGTCAGAGGTCAGAAAAGTGCAGTTTTCAGACAACGGTGGACACTGGACCGGCGCCGGCGGACACTGCCGACACTTTTGACATACGCACGCGTGCGGGGACACCTCCCCTACAACGCCATACTCTCGGATAAGCCCGAGAGATGTAAAAAAAAGTGTGGCGGACCGTCCAGTGAGGTCAGAGGTCAGAAAAGTGCAGTTTTCAGACAACGGTGGACACTGGACCGGCGCCGGCGGACACTGCCGACACTTCTGACATACGCACGCGTGCGGGGACACCTCCCCTACAACGCCACACTCTCGGATAAGCCCGAGAGGTGTAAAAAAAAGTGTGGCGGACCGTCCAGTGAGGTCAGAGGTCAGAAAAGTGCCGTATTCAGACAACAGTGGACACTGGACAGGCACCGGTGGACACTGCCGACACTTCTGACATACGCGTGCGGGGACACCTCCCCTACAACGCCACACTCTCGGATAAGCCCGAGAGGTGTAAAGAAAAGTGTGGCGGACCGTCCAGTGAGGTCAGAGGTCAGAAAAGTGCAGTTTTCAGACAACGGTGGACACTGGACCGGCGCCCGCAGACACTGCCGACACTTCTGACATACGCACGCGTGCGGGGACACCTCCCCTACAACGCCAGACTCTCGGATAAGCCCGAGAGGTGTAAAGAAAAGTGTGGCGGACCGTCCAGTGAGGTCAGAGGTCAGAAAAGTGCAGTTTTCAGACAACGGTGGACACTGGACCGGCGCCGGCGGACACTGCCGACACTTCTGACATACGCACGCGTGCGGGGACACCTCCCCTACAACGCCACACTCTCGGATAAGCCCGAGAGGTGTAAAAAAAAGTGTGGCGGACCGTCCAGTGAGGTCAGAGGTCAGAAAAGTGCAGTTTTCAGACAACAGTGGACACTGGACAGGCACCGGTGGACACTGCCGACACTTCTGACATACGCACGCGTGCGGGGACACCTCCCCTACAACGCCACACTCTCGGATAAGCCCGAGAGGTGTAAAGAAAAGTGTGGCGGACCGTCCAGTGAGGTCAGAGGTCAGAAAAGTGCAGTTTTCAGACAACGGTGGACACTGGACCGGCGCCGGCGGACACTGCCGACACTTCTGACATACGCACGCGTGCGGGGACACCTCCCCTACAACGCCAGACTCTCGGATAAGCCCGAGAGGTGTAAAGAAAAGTGTGGCGGACCGTCCAGTGAGGTCAGAGGTCAGAAAAGTGCAGTTGTCAGACAACGGTGGACACTGGACCGGCGCCGGCGGACACTGCCGACACTTCTGACATACGCACGCGTGCGGGGACACCTCCCCTACAACGCCAAACTCTCGGATAAGCCCGAGAGATGTAAAGAAAAGTGTGGCGGACCGTCCAGTGAGGTCAGAGGTCAGAAAAGTGCAGTTTTCAGACAACGGTGGACACTGGACCGGTGCCGGCGGACACTGCCGACACTTCTGACATACGCACGCGTGCGGGGACACCTCCCCTACAACGCCACACTCTCGGTTAAGCCCGAGAGATGTAAAAAAAAGTGTGGCGGACCGTCCAGTGAGGTCAGAGGTCAGAAAAGTGCAGTTTTCAGACAACGGTGGACACTGGACCGGCGCCCGCAGACACTGCCGACACTTCTGACATACGCACGAGGTCAGAAAAGTGCCGACACTTCTGACATACGCAGAGGTCAGAAAAGTGCAGTTTTCAGACAACGGTGGACACTGGACCGGCGCCGGCGGACACTGCCGACACTTCTGACATACGCACGCGTGCGGGGACACCTCCCCTACAACGCCACACTCTCGGATAAGCCCGAGAGATGTAAAAAAAAGTGTGGCGGACCGTCCAGTGAGGTCAGAGGTAAAAAAAAGTGCAGTTTTCAGACAACGGTGGACACTGGACCGGCGCCGGCGGACACTGCCGACACTTCTGACATACGCACGCGTGCGGGGACACCTCCCCTACAACGCCACACTCTCGGATAAGCCCGAGAGGTGTAAAGAAAAGTGTGGCGGACCGTCCAGTGAGGTCAGAGGTCAGAAAAGTGCAGTTTTCAGACAACGGTGGACACTGGACCGGTGCCGGCGGACACTGCCGACACTTCTGACATACGCACGCGTGCGGGGACACCTCCCCTACAACGCCACACTCTCGGTTAAGCCCGAGAGATGTAAAAAAAAGTGTGGCGGACCGTCCAGTGAGGTCAGAGGTCAGAAAAGTGCAGTTTTCAGACAACGGTGGACACTGGACCGGCGCCGGCGGACACTGCCGACACTTCTGACATACGCACGAGGTCAGAAAAGTGCCGACACTTCTGACATACGCAGAGGTCAGAAAAGTGCAGTTTTCAGACAACGGTGGACACTGGACCGGCGCCGGCGGACACTGCCGACACTTCTGACATACGCACGCGTGCGGGGACACCTCCCCTACAACGCCACACTCTCGGATAAGCCCGAGAGATGTAAAAAAAAGTGTGGCGGACCGTCCAGTGAGGTCAGAGGTAAAAAAAAGTGCAGTTTTCAGACAACGGTGGACACTGGACCGGCGCCGGCGGACACTGCCGACACTTCTGACATACGCACGCGTGCGGGGACACCTCCCCTACAACGCCACACTCTCGGATAAGCCCGAGAGGTGTAAAGAAAAGTGTGGCGGACCGTCCAGTGAGGTCAGAGGTCAGAAAAGTGCAGTTTTCAGACAACGGTGGACACTGGACCGGCGCCGGCGGACACTGCCGACACTTCTGACATACGCACGCGTGCGGGGACACCTCCCCTACAACGCCACACTCTCGGATAAGCCCGAGAGATGTAAAAAAAAGTGTGGCGGACCGTCCAGTGAGGTCAGAGGTCAGAAAAGTGCAGTTTTCAGACAACGGTGGACACTGGACCGGCGCCGGCGGACACTGCCGACACTTCTGACATACGCACGCGTGCGGGGACACCTCCCCTACAACGCCACACTCTCGGATAAGCCCGAGAGATGTAAAAAAAAGTGTGGCGGACCGTCCAGTGAGGTCAGAGGTCAGAAAAGTGCAGTTTTCAGACAACGGTGGATACTGGACCGGCGCCGGCGGACACTGCCGACACTTCTGACATACGCACGCGTGCGGGGACACCTCCCCTACAACGCCACACTCTCGGATAAGCCCGAGAGGTGTAAAGAAAAGTGTGGCGGACCGTCCAGTGAGGTCAGAGGTCAGAAAAGTGCAGTTTTCAGACAACGGTGGACACTGGACCGGCGCCGGCGGACACTGCCGACACTTCTGACATACGCACGCGTGCGGGGACACCTCCCCTACAACGCCAGACTCTCGGATAAGCCCGAGAGGTGTAAAGAAAAGTGTGGCGGACCGTCCAGTGAGGTCAGAGGTCAGAAAAGTGCAGTTTTCAGACAACGGTGGACACTGGACCGGCGCCGGCGGACACTGCCAACACTTCTGACATACGCACGCGTGCGGGGACACCTCCCCTACAACGCCACACTCTCGGATAAGCCCGAGAGATGTAAAAAAAAGTGTGGCGGACCGTCCAGTGAGGTCAGAGATCAGAAAAGTGCCGTTTTCAGACAACAGTGGACACTGGACCGGCGCCAGCGGACACTGCCGACACTTCTGACATACGCACGCGTGCGGGGACACCTCCCCTACAACGCCAGACTCTCGGATAAGCCCGAGAGGTGTAAAGAAAAGTGTGGCGGACCGTCCAGTGAGGTCAGAGGTCAGAAAAGTGCAGTTTTCAGACAACGGTGGACACTGGACCGGCGCCGGCGGACACTGCCGACACTTTTGACATACGCACGCGTGCGGGGACACCTCCCCTACAACGCCATACTCTCGGATAAGCCCGAGAGATGTAAAAAAAAGTGTGGCGGACCGTCCAGTGAGGTCAGAGGTCAGAAAAGTGCAGTTTTCAGACAACGGTGGACACTGGACCGGCGCCGGCGGACACTGCCGACACTTCTGACATACGCACGCGTGCGGGGACACCTCCCCTACAACGCCACACTCTCGGATAAGCCCGAGAGGTGTAAAAAAAAGTGTGGCGGACCGTCCAGTGAGGTCAGAGGTCAGAAAAGTGCCGTATTCAGACAACAGTGGACACTGGACAGGCACCGGTGGACACTGCCGACACTTCTGACATACGCGTGCGGGGACACCTCCCCTACAACGCCACACTCTCGGATAAGCCCGAGAGGTGTAAAGAAAAGTGTGGCGGACCGTCCAGTGAGGTCAGAGGTCAGAAAAGTGCAGTTTTCAGACAACGGTGGACACTGGACCGGCGCCCGCAGACACTGCCGACACTTCTGACATACGCACGCGTGCGGGGACACCTCCCCTACAACGCCAGACTCTCGGATAAGCCCGAGAGGTGTAAAGAAAAGTGTGGCGGACCGTCCAGTGAGGTCAGAGGTCAGAAAAGTGCAGTTTTCAGACAACGGTGGACACTGGACCGGCGCCGGCGGACACTGCCGACACTTCTGACATACGCACGCGTGCGGGGACACCTCCCCTACAACGCCACACTCTCGGATAAGCCCGAGAGATGTAAAAAAAAGTGTGCCGGACCGTCCAGTGAGGTCAGAGGTCAGAAAAGTGCAGTTTTCAGACAACGGTGGACACTGGACCGGCGCCGGCGGACACACGCGTGCGGGGACACCTCCCCTACAACGCCAGACTCTCGGATAAGCCCGAGAGGTTTAAAGAAAAGTGTGGCGCACCGTCCAGTGAGGTCAGAGGTCAGAAAAGTGCAGTTTTCAGACAACGGTGGACACTGGACCGGCGCCGGCGGACACTGCCGACACTTCTGACATACGCACGCGTGCGGGGACACCTCCCCTACAACGCCACACTCTCGGTTAAGCCCGAGAGATGTAAAAAAAAGTGTGGCGGACCGTCCAGTGAGGTCAGAGGTCAGAAAAGTGCAGTTTTCAGACAACGGTGGACACTGGACCGGCGCCGGCGGACACTGCCGACACTTCTGACATACGCACGCGTGCGGGGACACCTCCCCTACAACGCCACACTCTCGGATAAGCCCGAGAGGTGTAAAGAAAAGTGTGGCGGACCGTCCAGTGAGGTCAGAGGTCAGAAAAGTGCAGTTTTCAGACAACGGTGGACACTGGACCGGCGCCGGCGGACACTGCCGACACTTCTGACATACGCACGCGTGCGGGGACACCTCCCCTACAACGCCACACTCTCGGATAAGCCCGAGAGATGTAAAAAAAAGTGTGGCGGACCGTCTAGTGAGGTCAGAGGTCAGAAAAGTGCAGTTTTCAGACAACGGTGGACACTGGACCGGCGCCGGCGGACACACGCGTGCGGGGACACCTCCCCTACAACGCCAGACTCTCGGATAAGCCTGAGAGGTTTAAAGAAAAGTGTGGCGGACCGTCCAGTGAGGTCAGAGGTCAGAAAAGTGCAGTTTTCAGACAACGGTGGACACTGGACCGGCGCCGGCGGACACTGCCGACACTTCTGACATACGCACGCGTGCGGGGACACCTCCCCTACAACGCCACACTCTCGGTTAAGCCCGAGAGATGTAAAAAAAAGTGTGGCGGACCGTCCAGTGAGGTCAGAGGTCAGAAAAGTGCAGTTTTCAGACAACGGTGGACACTGGACCGGCGCCGGCGGACACTGCCGACACTTCTGACATACGCACGAGGTCAGAAAAGTGCCGACACTTCTGACATACGCAGAGGTCAGAAAAGTGCAGTTTTCAGACAACGGTGGACACTGGACCGGCGCCGGCGGACACTGCCGACACTTCTGACATACGCACGCGTGCGGGGACACCTCCCCTACAACGCCACACTCTCGGATAAGCCCGAGAGATGTAAAAAAAAGTGTGGCGGACCGTCCAGTGAGGTCAGAGGTAAAAAAAAGTGCAGTTTTCAGACAACGGTGGACACTGGACCGGCGCCGGCGGACACTGCCGACACTTCTGACATACGCACGCGTGCGGGGACACCTCCCCTACAACGCCACACTCTCGGATAAGCCCGAGAGGTGTAAAGAAAAGTGTGGCGGACCGTCCAGTGAGGTCAGAGGTCAGAAAAGTGCAGTTTTCAGACAACGGTGGACACTGGACCGGCGCCGGCGGACACTGCCGACACTTCTGACATACGCACGCGTGCGGGGACACCTCCCCTACAACGCCACACTCTCGGATAAGCCCGAGAGATGTAAAAAAAAGTGTGGCGGACCGTCCAGTGAGGTCAGAGGTCAGAAAAGTGCAGTTTTCAGACAACGGTGGACACTGGACCGGCGCCGGCGGACACTGCCGACACTTCTGACATACGCACGCGTGCGGGGACACCTCCCCTACAACGCCACACTCTCGGATAAGCCCGAGAGATGTAAAAAAAAGTGTGGCGGACCGTCCAGTGAGGTCAGAGGTCAGAAAAGTGCAGTTTTCAGACAACGGTGGATACTGGACCGGCGCCGGCGGACACTGCCGACACTTCTGACATACGCACGCGTGCGGGGACACCTCCCCTACAACGCCACACTCTCGGATAAGCCCGAGAGGTGTAAAGAAAAGTGTGGCGGACCGTCCAGTGAGGTCAGAGGTCAGAAAAGTGCAGTTTTCAGACAACGGTGGACACTGGACCGGCGCCGGCGGACACTGCCGACACTTCTGACATACGCACGCGTGCGGGGACACCTCCCCTACAACGCCAGACTCTCGGATAAGCCCGAGAGGTGTAAAGAAAAGTGTGGCGGACCGTCCAGTGAGGTCAGAGGTCAGAAAAGTGCAGTTTTCAGACAACGGTGGACACTGGACCGGCGCCGGCGGACACTGCCAACACTTCTGACATACGCACGCGTGCGGGGACACCTCCCCTACAACGCCACACTCTCGGATAAGCCCGAGAGATGTAAAAAAAAGTGTGGCGGACCGTCCAGTGAGGTCAGAGATCAGAAAAGTGCCGTTTTCAGACAACAGTGGACACTGGACCGGCGCCAGCGGACACTGCCGACACTTCTGACATACGCACGCGTGCGGGGACACCTCCCCTACAACGCCAGACTCTCGGATAAGCCCGAGAGGTGTAAAGAAAAGTGTGGCGGACCGTCCAGTGAGGTCAGAGGTCAGAAAAGTGCAGTTTTCAGACAACGGTGGACACTGGACCGGCGCCGGCGGACACTGCCGACACTTTTGACATACGCACGCGTGCGGGGACACCTCCCCTACAACGCCATACTCTCGGATAAGCCCGAGAGATGTAAAAAAAAGTGTGGCGGACCGTCCAGTGAGGTCAGAGGTCAGAAAAGTGCAGTTTTCAGACAACGGTGGACACTGGACCGGCGCCGGCGGACACTGCCGACACTTCTGACATACGCACGCGTGCGGGGACACCTCCCCTACAACGCCACACTCTCGGATAAGCCCGAGAGGTGTAAAAAAAAGTGTGGCGGACCGTCCAGTGAGGTCAGAGGTCAGAAAAGTGCCGTATTCAGACAACAGTGGACACTGGACAGGCACCGGTGGACACTGCCGACACTTCTGACATACGCGTGCGGGGACACCTCCCCTACAACGCCACACTCTCGGATAAGCCCGAGAGGTGTAAAGAAAAGTGTGGCGGACCGTCCAGTGAGGTCAGAGGTCAGAAAAGTGCAGTTTTCAGACAACGGTGGACACTGGACCGGCGCCCGCAGACACTGCCGACACTTCTGACATAAGCACGCGTGCGGGGACACCTCCCCTACAACGCCAGACTCTCGGATAAGCCCGAGAGGTGTAAAGAAAAGTGTGGCGGACCGTCCAGTGAGGTCAGAGGTCAGAAAAGTGCAGTTTTCAGACAACGGTGGACACTGGACCGGCGCCGGCGGACACTGCCGACACTTCTGACATACGCACGCGTGCGGGGACACCTCCCCTACAACGCCACACTCTCGGATAAGCCCGAGAGGTGTAAAAAAAAGTGTGGCGGACCGTCCAGTGAGGTCAGAGGTCAGAAAAGTGCAGTTTTCAGACAACAGTGGACACTGGACAGGCACCGGTGGACACTGCCGACACTTCTGACATACGCACGCGTGCGGGGACACCTCCCCTACAACGCCACACTCTCGGATAAGCCCGAGAGGTGTAAAGAAAAGTGTGGCGGACCGTCCAGTGAGGTCAGAGGTCAGAAAAGTGCAGTTTTCAGACAACGGTGGACACTGGACCGGCGCCGGCGGACACTGCCGACACTTCTGACATACGCACGCGTGCGGGGACACCTCCCCTACAACGCCAGACTCTCGGATAAGCCCGAGAGGTGTAAAGAAAAGTGTGGCGGACCGTCCAGTGAGGTCAGAGGTCAGAAAAGTGCAGTTGTCAGACAACGGTGGACACTGGACCGGCGCCGGCGGACACTGCCGACACTTCTGACATACGCACGCGTGCGGGGACACCTCCCCTACAACGCCAAACTCTCGGATAAGCCCGAGAGATGTAAAGAAAAGTGTGGCGGACCGTCCAGTGAGGTCAGAGGTCAGAAAAGTGCAGTTTTCAGACAACGGTGGACACTGGACCGGTGCCGGCGGACACTGCCGACACTTCTGACATACGCACGCGTGCGGGGACACCTCCCCTACAACGCCACACTCTCGGTTAAGCCCGAGAGATGTAAAAAAAAGTGTGGCGGACCGTCCAGTGAGGTCAGAGGTCAGAAAAGTGCAGTTTTCAGACAACGGTGGACACTGGACCGGCGCCGGCGGACACTGCCGACACTTCTGACATACGCACGAGGTCAGA
Source organism: Gymnoscopelus braueri (assembly GCF_963280865.1). Classification (NCBI taxonomy): domain Eukaryota; kingdom Metazoa; phylum Chordata; class Actinopteri; order Myctophiformes; family Myctophidae; genus Gymnoscopelus; species Gymnoscopelus braueri. The sequence continues at coordinate 254,242 of NW_027660577.1, read as the reverse complement.
AAAGTGCCGACACTTCTGACATACGCAGAGGTCAGAAAAGTGCAGTTTTCAGACAACGGTGGACACTGGACCGGCGCCGGCGGACACTGCCGACACTTCTGACATACGCACGCGTGCGGGGACACCTCCCCTACAACGCCACACTCTCGGATAAGCCCGAGAGATGTAAAAAAAAGTGTGGCGGACCGTCCAGTGAGGTCAGAGGTAAAAAAAAGTGCAGTTTTCAGACAACGGTGGACACTGGACCGGCGCCGGCGGACACTGCCGACACTTCTGACATACGCACGCGTGCGGGGACACCTCCCCTACAACGCCACACTCTCGGATAAGCCCGAGAGGTGTAAAGAAAAGTGTGGCGGACCGTCCAGTGAGGTCAGAGGTCAGAAAAGTGCAGTTTTCAGACAACGGTGGACACTGGACCGGTGCCGGCGGACACTGCCGACACTTCTGACATACGCACGCGTGCGGGGACACCTCCCCTACAACGCCACACTCTCGGTTAAGCCCGAGAGATGTAAAAAAAAGTGTGGCGGACCGTCCAGTGAGGTCAGAGGTCAGAAAAGTGCAGTTTTCAGACAACGGTGGACACTGGACCGGCGCCGGCGGACACTGCCGACACTTCTGACATACGCACGAGGTCAGAAAAGTGCCGACACTTCTGACATACGCAGAGGTCAGAAAAGTGCAGTTTTCAGACAACGGTGGACACTGGACCGGCGCCGGCGGACACTGCCGACACTTCTGACATACGCACGCGTGCGGGGACACCTCCCCTACAACGCCACACTCTCGGATAAGCCTGAGAGGTGTAAAAAAAAGTGTGGTGGACCGTCCAGTGAGGTCAGAGGTCAGAAAAGTGCTGTTTTCAGACAACGGTGGACACTGGACCGGCGCAGGCGGACACTGCCGACACTTCTGACATACGCACGCGTGCGGGGACACCTCCCCTACAACGCCACACTCTCGGATAAGCCTGAGAGGTGTAAAAAAAAGTGTGGTGGACCGTCCAGTGAGGTCAGAGGTCAGAAAAGTGCTGTTTTCAGACAACAGTGGACACTGGACAGGCACCGGTGGACACTGCCGACACTTCTGACATACGCACGCGTGCGGGGACACCTCCCCTACAACGCCACACTCTCGGATAAGCCCGAGAGGTGTAAAGAAAAGTGTGGCGGACCGTCCAGTGAGGTCAGAGGTCAGAAAAGTGCAGTTTTCAGACAACGGTGGACACTGGACCGGCGCTGGCGGACACTGCCGACACTTCTGACATACGCACGCGTGCGGGGACACCTCCCCTACAACGCCAGACTCTCGGATAAGCCCGAGAGGTGTAAAGAAAAGTGTGGCGGACCGTCCAGTGAGGTCAGAGGTCAGAAAAGTGCAGTTTTCAGACAACGGTGGACACTGGACCGGCGCCGGCGGACACTGCCGACACTTTTGACATACGCACGCGTGCGGGGACACCTCCCCTACAACGCCATACTCTCGGATAAGCCCGAGAGATGTAAAAAAAAGTGTGGCGGACCGTCCAGTGAGGTCAGAGGTCAGAAAAGTGCAGTTTTCAGACAACGGTGGACACTGGACCGGCGCCGGCGGACACTGCCGACACTTCTGACATACGCACGCGTGCGGGGACACCTCCCCTACAACGCCACACTCTCGGATAAGCCCGAGAGGTGTAAAAAAAAGTGTGGCGGACCGTCCAGTGAGGTCAGAGGTCAGAAAAGTGCCGTATTCAGACAACAGTGGACACTGGACAGGCACCGGTGGACACTGCCGACACTTCTGACATACGCGTGCGGGGACACCTCCCCTACAACGCCACACTCTCGGATAAGCCCGAGAGGTGTAAAGAAAAGTGTGGCGGACCGTCCAGTGAGGTCAGAGGTCAGAAAAGTGCAGTTTTCAGACAACGGTGGACACTGGACCGGCGCCCGCAGACACTGCCGACACTTCTGACATACGCACGCGTGCGGGGACACCTCCCCTACAACGCCAGACTCTCGGATAAGCCCGAGAGGTGTAAAGAAAAGTGTGGCGGACCGTCCAGTGAGGTCAGAGGTCAGAAAAGTGCAGTTTTCAGACAACGGTGGACACTGGACCGGCGCCGGCGGACACTGCCGACACTTCTGACATACGCACGCGTGCGGGGACACCTCCCCTACAACGCCACACTCTCGGATAAGCCCGAGAGGTGTAAAAAAAAGTGTGGCGGACCGTCCAGTGAGGTCAGAGGTCAGAAAAGTGCAGTTTTCAGACAACAGTGGACACTGGACAGGCACCGGTGGACACTGCCGACACTTCTGACATACGCACGCGTGCGGGGACACCTCCCCTACAACGCCACACTCTCGGATAAGCCCGAGAGATGTAAAAAAAAGTGTGGCGGACCGTCCAGTGAGGTCAGAGGTAAAAAAAAGTGCAGTTTTCAGACAACGGTGGACACTGGACCGGCGCCGGCGGACACTGCCGACACTTCTGACATACGCACGCGTGCGGGGACACCTCCCCTACAACGCCACACTCTCGGATAAGCCCGAGAGGTGTAAAGAAAAGTGTGGCGGACCGTCCAGTGAGGTCAGAGGTCAGAAAAGTGCAGTTTTCAGACAACGGTGGACACTGGACCGGCGCCGGCGGACACTGCCGACACTTCTGACATACGCACGCGTGCGGGGACACCTCCCCTACAACGCCACACTCTCGGATAAGCCCGAGAGATGTAAAAAAAAGTGTGGCGGACCGTCCAGTGAGGTCAGAGGTCAGAAAAGTGCAGTTTTCAGACAACGGTGGACACTGGACCGGCGCCGGCGGACACTGCCGACACTTCTGACATACGCACGCGTGCGGGGACACCTCCCCTACAACGCCACACTCTCGGATAAGCCCGAGAGATGTAAAAAAAAGTGTGGCGGACCGTCCAGTGAGGTCAGAGGTCAGAAAAGTGCAGTTTTCAGACAACGGTGGATACTGGACCGGCGCCGGCGGACACTGCCGACACTTCTGACATACGCACGCGTGCGGGGACACCTCCCCTACAACGCCACACTCTCGGATAAGCCCGAGAGGTGTAAAGAAAAGTGTGGCGGACCGTCCAGTGAGGTCAGAGGTCAGAAAAGTGCAGTTTTCAGACAACGGTGGACACTGGACCGGCGCCGGCGGACACTGCCGACACTTCTGACATACGCACGCGTGCGGGGACACCTCCCCTACAACGCCAGACTCTCGGATAAGCCCGAGAGGTGTAAAGAAAAGTGTGGCGGACCGTCCAGTGAGGTCAGAGGTCAGAAAAGTGCAGTTTTCAGACAACGGTGGACACTGGACCGGCGCCGGCGGACACTGCCAACACTTCTGACATACGCACGCGTGCGGGGACACCTCCCCTACAACGCCACACTCTCGGATAAGCCCGAGAGATGTAAAAAAAAGTGTGGCGGACCGTCCAGTGAGGTCAGAGATCAGAAAAGTGCCGTTTTCAGACAACAGTGGACACTGGACCGGCGCCAGCGGACACTGCCGACACTTCTGACATACGCACGCGTGCGGGGACACCTCCCCTACAACGCCAGACTCTCGGATAAGCCCGAGAGGTGTAAAGAAAAGTGTGGCGGACCGTCCAGTGAGGTCAGAGGTCAGAAAAGTGCAGTTTTCAGACAACGGTGGACACTGGACCGGCGCCGGCGGACACTGCCGACACTTTTGACATACGCACGCGTGCGGGGACACCTCCCCTACAACGCCATACTCTCGGATAAGCCCGAGAGATGTAAAAAAAAGTGTGGCGGACCGTCCAGTGAGGTCAGAGGTCAGAAAAGTGCAGTTTTCAGACAACGGTGGACACTGGACCGGCGCCGGCGGACACTGCCGACACTTCTGACATACGCACGCGTGCGGGGACACCTCCCCTACAACGCCACACTCTCGGTTAAGCCCGAGAGATGTAAAAAAAAGTGTGGCGGACCGTCCAGTGAGGTCAGTGGTCAGAAAAGTGCAGTTTTCAGACAACGGTGGACACTGGACCGGCGCCGGCGGACACTGCCGACACTTCTGACATACGCACGAGGTCAGAAAAGTGCCGACACTTCTGACATACGCAGAGGTCAGAAAAGTGCAGTTTTCAGACAACGGTGGACACTGGACCGGCGCCGGCGGACACTGCCGACACTTCTGACATACGCACGCGTGCGGGGACACCTCCCCTACAACGCCACACTCTCGGATAAGCCCGAGAGATGTAAAAAAAAGTGTGGCGGACCGTCCAGTGAGGTCAGAGGTAAAAAAAAGTGCAGTTTTCAGACAACGGTGGACACTGGACCGGCGCCGGCGGACACTGCCGACACTTCTGACATACGCACGCGTGCGGGGACACCTCCCCTACAACGCCACACTCTCGGATAAGCCCGAGAGGTGTAAAGAAAAGTGTGGCGGACCGTCCAGTGAGGTCAGAGGTCAGAAAAGTGCAGTTTTCAGACATCGGTGGACACTGGACCGGCGCCGGCGGACACTGCCGACACTTCTGACATACGCACGCGTGCGGGGACACCTCCCCTACAACGCCACACTCTCGGATAAGCCCGAGAGATGTAAAAAAAAGTGTGGCGGACCGTCCAGTGAGGTCAGAGGTCAGAAAAGTGCAGTTTTCAGACAACGGTGGACACTGGACCGGCGCCGGCGGACACTGCCGACACTTCTGACATACGCACGCGTGCGGGGACACCTCCCCTACAACGCCACACTCTCGGATAAGCCCGAGAGGTGTAAAGAAAAGTGTGGCGGACCGTCCAGTGAGGTCAGAGGTCAGAAAAGTGCAGTTTTCAGACAACGGTGGACACTGGACCGGCGCCGGCGGACACTGCCGACACTTCTGACATACGCACGCGTGCGGGGACACCTCCCCTACAACGCCACACTCTCGGATAAGCCCGAGAGATGTAAAAAAAAGTGTGGCGGACCGTCCAGTGAGGTCAGAGGTCAGAAAAGTGCAGTTTTCAGACAACGGTGGACACTGGACCGGCGCCGGCGGACACTGCCGACACTTCTGACATACGCACGCGTGCGGGGACACCTCCCCTACAACGCCACACTCTCGGATAAGCCCGAGAGATGTAAAAAAAAGTGTGGCGGACCGTCCAGTGAGGTCAGAGGTCAGAAAAGTGCAGTTTTCAGACAACGGTGGATACTGGACCGGCGCCGGCGGACACTGCCGACACTTCTGACATACGCACGCGTGCGGGGACACCTCCCCTACAACGCCACACTCTCGGATAAGCCCGAGAGGTGTAAAGAAAAGTGTGGCGGACCGTCCAGTGAGGTCAGAGGTCAGAAAAGTGCAGTTTTCAGACAACGGTGGACACTGGACCGGCGCCGGCGGACACTGCCGACACTTCTGACATACGCACGCGTGCGGGGACACCTCCCCTACAACGCCAGACTCTCGGATAAGCCCGAGAGGTGTAAAGAAAAGTGTGGCGGACCGTCCAGTGAGGTCAGAGGTCAGAAAAGTGCAGTTTTCAGACAACGGTGGACACTGGACCGGCGCCGGCGGACACTGCCAACACTTCTGACATACGCACGCGTGCGGGGACACCTCCCCTACAACGCCACACTCTCGGATAAGCCCGAGAGATGTAAAAAAAAGTGTGGCGGACCGTCCAGTGAGGTCAGAGATCAGAAAAGTGCCGTTTTCAGACAACAGTGGACACTGGACCGGCGCCAGCGGACACTGCCGACACTTCTGACATACGCACGCGTGCGGGGACACCTCCCCTACAACGCCAGACTCTCGGATAAGCCCGAGAGGTGTAAAGAAAAGTGTGGCGGACCGTCCAGTGAGGTCAGAGGTCAGAAAAGTGCAGTTTTCAGACAACGGTGGACACTGGACCGGCGCCGGCGGACACTGCCGACACTTCTGACATACGCACGCGTGCGGGGACACCTCCCCTACAACGCCACACTCTCGGATAAGCCCGAGAGATGTAAAAAAAAGTGTGGCGGACCGTCCAGTGAGGTCAGAGGTCAGAAAAGTGCAGTTTTCAGACAACGGTGGACACTGGACCGGCGCCGGCGGACACTGCCGACACTTCTGACATACGCACGCGTGCGGGGACACCTCCCCTACAACGCCACACTCTCGGATAAGCCCGAGAGATGTAAAAAAAAGTGTGGCGGACCGTCCAGTGAGGTCAGAGGTCAGAAAAGTGCAGTTTTCAGACAACGGTGGATACTGGACCGGCGCCGGCGGACACTGCCGACACTTCTGACATACGCACGCGTGCGGGGACACCTCCCCTACAACGCCACACTCTCGGATAAGCCCGAGAGGTGTAAAGAAAAGTGTGGCGGACCGTCCAGTGAGGTCAGAGGTCAGAAAAGTGCAGTTTTCAGACAACGGTGGACACTGGACCGGCGCCGGCGGACACTGCCGACACTTCTGACATACGCACGCGTGCGGGGACACCTCCCCTACAACGCCAGACTCTCGGATAAGCCCGAGAGGTGTAAAGAAAAGTATGGCGGACCGTCCAGTGAGGTCAGAGGTCAGAAAAGTGCAGTTTTCAGACAACGGTGGACACTGGACCGGCGCCGGCGGACACTGCCAACACTTCTGACATACGCACGCGTGCGGGGACACCTCCCCTACAACGCCACACTCTCGGATAAGCCCGAGAGATGTAAAAAAAAGTGTGGCGGACCGTCCAGTGAGGTCAGAGATCAGAAAAGTGCCGTTTTCAGACAACAGTGGACACTGGACCGGCGCCAGCGGACACTGCCGACACTTCTGACATACGCACGCGTGCGGGGACACCTCCCCTACAACGCCAGACTCTCGGATAAGCCCGAGAGGTGTAAAGAAAAGTGTGGCGGACCGTCCAGTGAGGTCAGAGGTCAGAAAAGTGCAGTTTTCAGACAACGGTGGACACTGGACCGGCGCCGGCGGACACTGCCGACACTTTTGACATACGCACGCGTGCGGGGACACCTCCCCTACAACGCCATACTCTCGGATAAGCCCGAGAGATGTAAAAAAAAGTGTGGCGGACCGTCCAGTGAGGTCAGAGGTCAGAAAAGTGCAGTTTTCAGACAACGGTGGACACTGGACCGGCGCCGGCGGACACTGCCGACACTTCTGACATACGCACGCGTGCGGGGACACCTCCCCTACAACGCCACACTCTCGGATAAGCCCGAGAGGTGTAAAAAAAAGTGTGGCGGACCGTCCAGTGAGGTCAGAGGTCAGAAAAGTGCCGTATTCAGACAACAGTGGACACTGGACAGGCACCGGTGGACACTGCCGACACTTCTGACATACGCGTGCGGGGACACCTCCCCTACAACGCCACACTCTCGGATAAGCCCGAGAGGTGTAAAGAAAAGTGTGGCGGACCGTCCAGTGAGGTCAGAGGTCAGAAAAGTGCAGTTTTCAGACAACGGTGGACACTGGACCGGCGCCCGCAGACACTGCCGACACTTCTGACATACGCACGCGTGCGGGGACACCTCCCCTACAACGCCAGACTCTCGGATAAGCCCGAGAGGTGTAAAGAAAAGTGTGGCGGACCGTCCAGTGAGGTCAGAGGTCAGAAAAGTGCAGTTTTCAGACAACGGTGGACACTGGACCGGCGCCGGCGGACACTGCCGACACTTCTGACATACGCACGCGTGCGGGGACACCTCCCCTACAACGCCACACTCTCGGATAAGCCCGAGAGGTGTAAAAAAAAGTGTGGCGGACCGTCCAGTGAGGTCAGAGGTCAGAAAAGTGCAGTTTTCAGACAACAGTGGACACTGGACAGGCACCGGTGGACACTGCCGACACTTCTGACATACGCACGCGTGCGGGGACACCTCCCCTACAACGCCACACTCTCGGATAAGCCCGAGAGGTGTAAAGAAAAGTGTGGCGGACCGTCCAGTGAGGTCAGAGGTCAGAAAAGTGCAGTTTTCAGACAACGGTGGACACTGGACCGGCGCCGGCGGACACTGCCGACACTTCTGACATACGCACGCGTGCGGGGACACCTCCCCTACAACGCCAGACTCTCGGATAAGCCCGAGAGGTGTAAAGAAAAGTGTGGCGGACCGTCCAGTGAGGTCAGAGGTCAGAAAAGTGCAGTTGTCAGACAACGGTGGACACTGGACCGGCGCCGGCGGACACTGCCGACACTTCTGACATACGCACGCGTGCGGGGACACCTCCCCTACAACGCCAAACTCTCGGATAAGCCCGAGAGATGTAAAGAAAAGTGTGGCGGACCGTCCAGTGAGGTCAGAGGTCAGAAAAGTGCAGTTTTCAGACAACGGTGGACACTGGACCGGTGCCGGCGGACACTGCCGACACTTCTGACATACGCACGCGTGCGGGGACACCTCCCCTACAACGCCACACTCTCGGTTAAGCCCGAGAGATGTAAAAAAAAGTGTGGCGGACCGTCCAGTGAGGTCAGAGGTCAGAAAAGTGCAGTTTTCAGACAACGGTGGACACTGGACCGGCGCCCGCAGACACTGCCGACACTTCTGACATACGCACGAGGTCAGAAAAGTGCCGACACTTCTGACATACGCAGAGGTCAGAAAAGTGCAGTTTTCAGACAACGGTGGACACTGGACCGGCGCCGGCGGACACTGCCGACACTTCTGACATACGCACGCGTGCGGGGACACCTCCCCTACAACGCCACACTCTCGGATAAGCCCGAGAGATGTAAAAAAAAGTGTGGCGGACCGCCCAGTGAGGTCAGAGGTAAAAAAAAGTGCAGTTTTCAGACAACGGTGGACACTGGACCGGCGCCGGCGGACACTGCCGACACTTCTGACATACGCACGCGTGCGGGGACACCTCCCCTACAACGCCACACTCTCGGATAAGCCCGAGAGGTGTAAAGAAAAGTGTGGCGGACCGTCCAGTGAGGTCAGAGGTCAGAAAAGTGCAGTTTTCAGACAACGGTGGACACTGGACCGGTGCCGGCGGACACTGCCGACACTTCTGACATACGCACGCGTGCGGGGACACCTCCCCTACAACGCCACACTCTCGGTTAAGCCCGAGAGATGTAAAAAAAAGTGTGGCGGACCGTCCAGTGAGGTCAGAGGTCAGAAAAGTGCAGTTTTCAGACAACGGTGGACACTGGACCGGCGCCGGCGGACACTGCCGACACTTCTGACATACGCACGAGGTCAGAAAAGTGCCGACACTTCTGACATACGCAGAGGTCAGAAAAGTGCAGTTTTCAGACAACGGTGGACACTGGACCGGCGCCGGCGGACACTGCCGACACTTCTGACATACGCACGCGTGCGGGGACACCTCCCCTACAACGCCACACTCTCGGATAAGCCCGAGAGATGTAAAAAAAAGTGTGGCGGACCGTCCAGTGAGGTCAGAGGTAAAAAAAAGTGCAGTTTTCAGACAACGGTGGACACTGGACCGGCGCCGGCGGACACTGCCGACACTTCTGACATACGCACGCGTGCGGGGACACCTCCCCTACAACGCCACACTCTCGGATAAGCCCGAGAGGTGTAAAGAAAAGTGTGGCGGACCGTCCAGTGAGGTCAGAGGTCAGAAAAGTGCAGTTTTCAGACAACGGTGGACACTGGACCGGCGCCGGCGGACACTGCCGACACTTCTGACATACGCACGCGTGCGGGGACACCTCCCCTACAACGCCACACTCTCGGATAAGCCCGAGAGATGTAAAAAAAAGTGTGGCGGACCGTCCAGTGAGGTCAGAGGTCAGAAAAGTGCAGTTTTCAGACAACGGTGGACACTGGACCGGCGCCGGCGGACACTGCCGACACTTCTGACATACGCACGCGTGCGGGGACACCTCCCCTACAACGCCACACTCTCGGATAAGCCCGAGAGATGTAAAAAAAAGTGTGGCGGACCGTCCAGTGAGGTCAGAGGTCAGAAAAGTGCAGTTTTCAGACAACGGTGGATACTGGACCGGCGCCGGCGGACACTGCCGACACTTCTGACATACGCACGCGTGCGGGGACACCTCCCCTACAACGCCACACTCTCGGATAAGCCCGAGAGGTGTAAAGAAAAGTGTGGCGGACCGTCCAGTGAGGTCAGAGGTCAGAAAAGTGCAGTTTTCAGACAACGGTGGACACTGGACCGGCGCCGGCGGACACTGCCGACACTTCTGACATACGCACGCGTGCGGGGACACCTCCCCTACAACGCCAGACTCTCGGATAAGCCCGAGAGGTGTAAAGAAAAGTGTGGCGGACCGTCCAGTGAGGTCAGAGGTCAGAAAAGTGCAGTTTTCAGACAACGGTGGACACTGGACCGGCGCCGGCGGACACTGCCAACACTTCTGACATACGCACGCGTGCGGGGACACCTCCCCTACAACGCCACACTCTCGGATAAGCCCGAGAGATGTAAAAAAAAGTGTGGCGGACCGTCCAGTGAGGTCAGAGATCAGAAATGTGCCGTTTTCAGACAACAGTGGACACTGGACCGGCGCCAGCGGACACTGCCGACACTTCTGACATACGCACGCGTGCGGGGACACCTCCCCTACAACGCCAGACTCTCGGATAAGCCCGAGAGGTGTAAAGAAAAGTGTGGCGGACCGTCCAGTGAGGTCAGAGGTCAGAAAAGTGCAGTTTTCAGACAACGGTGGACACTGGACCGGCGCCGGCGGACACTGCCGACACTTTTGACATACGCACGCGTGCGGGGACACCTCCCCTACAACGCCATACTCTCGGATAAGCCCGAGAGATGTAAAAAAAAGTGTGGCGGACCGTCCAGTGAGGTCAGAGGTCAGAAAAGTGCAGTTTTCAGACAACGGTGGACACTGGACCGGCGCCGGCGGACACTGCCGACACTTCTGACATACGCACGCGTGCGGGGACACCTCCCCTACAACGCCACACTCTCGGATAAGCCCGAGAGGTGTAAAAAAAAGTGTGGCGGACCGTCCAGTGAGGTCAGAGGTCAGAAAAGTGCCGTATTCAGACAACAGTGGACACTGGACAGGCACCGGTGGACACTGCCGACACTTCTGACATACGCGTGCGGGGACACCTCCCCTACAACGCCACACTCTCGGATAAGCCCGAGAGGTGTAAAGAAAAGTGTGGCGGACCGTCCAGTGAGGTCAGAGGTCAGAAAAGTGCAGTTTTCAGACAACGGTGGACACTGGACCGGCGCCCGCAGACACTGCCGACACTTCTGACATACGCACGCGTGCGGGGACACCTCCCCTACAACGCCAGACTCTCGGATAAGCCCGAGAGGTGTAAAGAAAAGTGTGGCGGACCGTCCAGTGAGGTCAGAGGTCAGAAAAGTGCAGTTTTCAGACAACGGTGGACACTGGACCGGCGCCGGCGGACACTGCCGACACTTCTGACATACGCACGCGTGCGGGGACACCTCCCCTACAACGCCACACTCTCGGATAAGCCCGAGAGGTGTAAAAAAAAGTGTGGCGGACCGTCCAGTGAGGTCAGAGGTCAGAAAAGTGCAGTTTTCAGACAACAGTGGACACTGGACAGGCACCGGTGGACACTGCCGACACTTCTGACATACGCACGCGTGCGGGGACACCTCCCCTACAACGCCACACTCTCGGATAAGCCCGAGAGGTGTAAAGAAAAGTGTGGCGGACCGTCCAGTGAGGTCAGAGGTCAGAAAAGTGCAGTTTTCAGACAACGGTGGACACTGGACCGGCGCCGGCGGACACTGCCGACACTTCTGACATACGCACGCGTGCGGGGACACCTCCCCTACAACGCCAGACTCTCGGATAAGCCCGAGAGGTGTAAAGAAAAGTGTGGCGGACCGTCCAGTGAGGTCAGAGGTCAGAAAAGTGCAGTTTTCAGACAACGGTGGACACTGGACCGGCGCCGGCGGACACTGCCGACACTTCTGACATACGCACGCGTGCGGGGACACCTCCCCTACAACGCCAAACTCTCGGATAAGCCCGAGAGATGTAAAGAAAAGTGTGGCGGACCGTCCAGTGAGGTCAGAGGTCAGAAAAGTGCAGTTTTCAGACAACGGTGGACACTGGACCGGTGCCGGCGGACACTGCCGACACTTCTGACATACGCACGTGTGCGGGGACACCTCCCCTACAACGCCACACTCTCGGATAAGCCCGAGAGGTGTAAAGAAAAGTGTGGCGGACCGTCCAGTGAGGTTAGAGGTCAGAAAAGTGCAGTTTTCAGACAACGGTGGACACTGGACCGGCGCCGGCGGACACTGCCGACACTTCTGACATACGCACGCGTGCGGGGACACCTCCCCTACAACGCCAGACTCTCGGATAAGCCCGAGAGGTGTAAAGAAAAGTGTGGCGGACCGTCCAGTGAGGTCAGAGGTCAGAAAAGTGCAGTTTTCAGACAACGGTGGACACTGGACCGGCGCCGGCGGACACTGCCGACACTTTTGACATACGCACGCGTGCGGGGACACCTCCCCTACAACGCCAGACTCTCGGATAAGCCCGAGAGGTGTAAAGAAAAGTGTGGCGGACCGTCCAGTGAGGTCAGAGGTCAGAAAAGTGCAGTTTTCAGACAACGGTGGACACTGGACCGGCGCCGGCAGACACTGCCGACACTTCTGACATACGCACGCGTGTGGGGACACCTCCCCTACAACGCCACACTCTCGGATAAGCCCGAGAGGTGTAAAGAAAAGTGTGGCGGACCGTCCAGTGAGGTCAGAGGTCAGAAAAGTGCAGTTTTCAGACAACGGTGGACACTGGACCGGCGCCCGCAGACACTGCCGACACTTCTGACATACGCACGCGTGCGGGGACACCTCCCCTACAACGCCAGACTCTCGGATAAGCCCGAGAGGTGTAAAGAAAAGTGTGGCGGACCGTCCAGTGAGGTCAGAGGTCAGAAAAGTGCAGTTTTCAGACAACGGTGGACACTGGACCGGCGCCGGCGGACACTGCCGACACTTCTGACATACGCACGCGTGCGGGGACACCTCCCCTACAACGCCACACTCTCGGATAAGCCCGAGAGGTGTAAAGAAAAGTGTGGCGGACCGTCCAGTGAGGTCAGAGGTCAGAAAAGTGCAGTTTTCAGACAACGGTGGACACTGGACCGGCGCCGGCGGACACTGCCGACACTTCTGACATACGCACGCGTGCGGGGACACCTCCCCTACAACGCCACACTCTCGGATAAGCCCGAGAGATGTAAAAAAAAGTGTGGCGGACCGTCTAGTGAGGTCAGAGGTCAGAAAAGTGCAGTTTTCAGACAACGGTGGACACTGGACCGGCGCCGGCGGACACACGCGTGCGGGGACACCTCCCCTACAACGCCAGACTCTCGGATAAGCCTGAGAGGTTTAAAGAAAAGTGTGGCGGACCGTCCAGTGAGGTCAGAGGTCAGAAAAGTGCAGTTTTCAGACAACGGTGGACACTGGACCGGCGCCGGCGGACACTGCCGACACTTCTGACATACGCACGCGTGCGGGGACACCTCCCCTACAACGCCACACTCTCGGTTAAGCCCGAGAGATGTAAAAAAAAGTGTGGCGGACCGTCCAGTGAGGTCAGAGGTCAGAAAAGTGCAGTTTTCAGACAACGGTGGACACTGGACCGGCGCCGGCGGACACTGCCGACACTTCTGACATACGCACGAGGTCAGAAAAGTGCCGACACTTCTGACATACGCAGAGGTCAGAAAAGTGCAGTTTTCAGACAACGGTGGACACTGGACCGGCGCCGGCGGACACTGCCGACACTTCTGACATACGCACGCGTGCGGGGACACCTCCCCTACAACGCCACACTCTCGGATAAGCCCGAGAGATGTAAAAAAAAGTGTGGCGGACCGTCCAGTGAGGTCAGAGGTAAAAAAAAGTGCAGTTTTCAGACAACGGTGGACACTGGACCGGCGCCGGCGGACACTGCCGACACTTCTGACATACGCACGCGTGCGGGGACACCTCCCCTACAACGCCACACTCTCGGATAAGCCCGAGAGGTGTAAAGAAAAGTGTGGCGGACCGTCCAGTGAGGTCAGAGGTCAGAAAAGTGCAGTTTTCAGACAACGGTGGACACTGGACCGGCGCCGGCGGACACTGCCGACACTTCTGACATACGCACGCGTGCGGGGACACCTCCCCTACAACGCCACACTCTCGGATAAGCCCGAGAGATGTAAAAAAAAGTGTGGCGGACCGTCCAGTGAGGTCAGAGGTCAGAAAAGTGCAGTTTTCAGACAACGGTGGACACTGGACCGGCGCCGGCGGACACTGCCGACACTTCTGACATACGCACGCGTGCGGGGACACCTCCCCTACAACGCCACACTCTCGGATAAGCCCGAGAGATGTAAAAAAAAGTGTGGCGGACCGTCCAGTGAGGTCAGAGGTCAGAAAAGTGCAGTTTTCAGACAACGGTGGATACTGGACCGGCGCCGGCGGACACTGCCGACACTTCTGACATACGCACGCGTGCGGGGACACCTCCCCTACAACGCCACACTCTCGGATAAGCCCGAGAGGTGTAAAGAAAAGTGTGGCGGACCGTCCAGTGAGGTCAGAGGTCAGAAAAGTGCAGTTTTCAGACAACGGTGGACACTGGACCGGCGCCGGCGGACACTGCCGACACTTCTGACATACGCACGCGTGCGGGGACACCTCCCCTACAACGCCAGACTCTCGGATAAGCCCGAGAGGTGTAAAGAAAAGTGTGGCGGACCGTCCAGTGAGGTCAGAGGTCAGAAAAGTGCAGTTTTCAGACAACGGTGGACACTGGACCGGCGCCGGCGGACACTGCCAACACTTCTGACATACGCACGCGTGCGGGGACACCTCCCCTACAACGCCACACTCTCGGATAAGCCCGAGAGATGTAAAAAAAAGTGTGGCGGACCGTCCAGTGAGGTCAGAGATCAGAAAAGTGCAGTTTTCAGACAACAGTGGACACTGGACCGGCGCCAGCGGACACTGCCGACACTTCTGACATACGCACGCGTGCGGGGACACCTCCCCTACAACGCCAGACTCTCGGATAAGCCCGAGAGGTGTAAAGAAAAGTGTGGCGGACCGTCCAGTGAGGTCAGAGGTCAGAAAAGTGCAGTTTTCAGACAACGGTGGACACTGGACCGGCGCCGGCGGACACTGCCGACACTTTTGACATACGCACGCGTGCGGGGACACCTCCCCTACAACGCCATACTCTCGGATAAGCCCGAGAGATGTAAAAAAAAGTGTGGCGGACCGTCCAGTGAGGTCAGAGGTCAGAAAAGTGCAGTTTTCAGACAACGGTGGACACTGGACCGGCGCCGGCGGACACTGCCGACACTTCTGACATACGCACGCGTGCGGGGACACCTCCCCTACAACGCCACACTCTCGGATAAGCCCGAGAGGTGTAAAAAAAAGTGTGGCGGACCGTCCAGTGAGGTCAGAGGTCAGAAAAGTGCCGTATTCAGACAACAGTGGACACTGGACAGGCACCGGTGGACACTGCCGACACTTCTGACATACGCGTGCGGGGACACCTCCCCTACAACGCCACACTCTCGGATAAGCCCGAGAGGTGTAAAGAAAAGTGTGGCGGACCGTCCAGTGAGGTCAGAGGTCAGAAAAGTGCAGTTTTCAGACAACGGTGGACACTGGACCGGCGCCCGCAGACACTGCCGACACTTCTGACATACGCACGCGTGCGGGGACACCTCCCCTACAACGCCAGACTCTCGGATAAGCCCGAGAGGTGTAAAGAAAAGTGTGGCGGACCGTCCAGTGAGGTCAGAGGTCAGAAAAGTGCAGTTTTCAGACAACGGTGGACACTGGACCGGCGCCGGCGGACACTGCCGACACTTCTGACATACGCACGCGTGCGGGGACACCTCCCCTACAACGCCACACTCTCGGATAAGCCCGAGAGGTGTAAAAAAAAGTGTGGCGGACCGTCCAGTGAGGTCAGAGGTCAGAAAAGTGCAGTTTTCAGACAACAGTGGACACTGGACAGGCACCGGTGGACACTGCCGACACTTCTGACATACGCACGCGTGCGGGGACACCTCCCCTACAACGCCACACTCTCGGATAAGCCCGAGAGGTGTAAAGAAAAGTGTGGCGGACCGTCCAGTGAGGTCAGAGGTCAGAAAAGTGCAGTTTTCAGACAACGGTGGACACTGGACCGGCGCCGGCGGACACTGCCGACACTTCTGACATACGCACGCGTGCGGGGACACCTCCCCTACAACGCCAGACTCTCGGATAAGCCCGAGAGGTGTAAAGAAAAGTGTGGCGGACCGTCCAGTGAGGTCAGAGGTCAGAAAAGTGCAGTTTTCAGACAACGGTGGACACTGGACCGGCGCCGGCGGACACTGCCGACACTTCTGACATACGCACGCGTGCGGGGACACCTCCCCTACAACGCCAAACTCTCGGATAAGCCCGAGAGATGTAAAGAAAAGTGTGGCGGACCGTCCAGTGAGGTCAGAGGTCAGAAAAGTGCAGTTTTCAGACAACGGTGGACACTGGACCGGTGCCGGCGGACACTGCCGACACTTCTGACATACGCACGTGTGCGGGGACACCTCCCCTACAACGCCACACTCTCGGATAAGCCCGAGAGGTGTAAAGAAAAGTGTGGCGGACCGTCCAGTGAGGTTAGAGGTCAGAAAAGTGCAGTTTTCAGACAACGGTGGACACTGGACCGGCGCCGGCGGACACTGCCGACACTTCTGACATACGCACGCGTGCGGGGACACCTCCCCTACAACGCCAGACTCTCGGATAAGCCCGAGAGGTGTAAAGAAAAGTGTGGCGGACCGTCCAGTGAGGTCAGAGGTCAGAAAAGTGCAGTTTTCAGACAACGGTGGACACTGGACCGGCGCCGGCGGACACTGCCGACACTTTTGACATACGCACGCGTGCGGGGACACCTCCCCTACAACGCCAGACTCTCGGATAAGCCCGAGAGGTGTAAAGAAAAGTGTGGCGGACCGTCCAGTGAGGTCAGAGGTCAGAAAAGTGCAGTTTTCAGACAACGGTGGACACTGGACCGGCGCCGGCAGACACTGCCGACACTTCTGACATACGCACGCGTGTGGGGACACCTCCCCTACAACGCCACACTCTCGGATAAGCCCGAGAGGTGTAAAGAAAAGTGTGGCGGACCGTCCAGTGAGGTCAGAGGTCAGAAAAGTGCAGTTTTCAGACAACGGTGGACACTGGACCGGCGCCCGCAGACACTGCCGACACTTCTGACATACGCACGCGTGCGGGGACACCTCCCCTACAACGCCAGACTCTCGGATAAGCCCGAGAGGTGTAAAGAAAAGTGTGGCGGACCGTCCAGTGAGGTCAGAGGTCAGAAAAGTGCAGTTTTCAGACAACGGTGGACACTGGACCGGCGCCGGCGGACACTGCCGACACTTCTGACATACGCACGCGTGCGGGGACACCTCCCCTACAACGCCACACTCTCGGATAAGCCCGAGAGGTGTAAAAAAAAGTGTGGCGGACCGTCCAGTGAGGTCAGAGGTCAGAAAAGTGCAGTTTTCAGACAACAGTGGACACTGGACAGGCACCGGTGGACACTGCCGACACTTCTGACATACGCACGCGTGCGGGGACACCTCCCCTACAACGCCACACTCTCGGATAAGCCCGAGAGGTGTAAAGAAAAGTGTGGCGGACCGTCCAGTGAGGTCAGAGGTCAGAAAAGTGCAGTTTTCAGACAACGGTGGACACTGGACCGGCGCCGGCGGACACTGCCGACACTTCTGACATACGCACGCGTGCGGGGACACCTCCCCTACAACGCCAGACTCTCGGATAAGCCCGAGAGGTGTAAAGAAAAGTGTGGCGGACCGTCCATTGATGTCAGAGGTCAGAAAAGTGCAGTTTTCAGACAACGGTGGACACTGGACCGGCGCCGGCGGACACTGCCGACACTTCTGACATACGCACGCGTGCGGGGACACCTCCCCTACAACGCCACACTCTCGAATAAGCCCGAGAGATGTAAAAAAAAGTGTGGCGGACCGTCCAGTGAGGTCAGAGGTCAGAAAAGTGCAGTTTTCAGACAACGGTGGACACTGGACCGGCGCCGGCGGACACTGCCGACACTTCTGACATACGCACGCGTGCGGGGACACCTCCCCTACAACGCCACACTCTCGGATAAGCCCGAGAGATGTAAAAAAAAGTGTGCCGGACCGTCCAGTGAGGTCAGAGGTCAGAAAAGTGCAGTTTTCAGACAACGGTGGACACTGGACCGGCGCCGGCGGACACACGCGTGCGGGGACACCTCCCCTACAACGCCAGACTCTCGGATAAGCCCGAGAGGTTTAAAGAAAAGTGTGGCGCACCGTCCAGTGAGGTCAGAGGTCAGAAAAGTGCAGTTTTCAGACAACGGTGGACACTGGACCGGCGCCGGCGGACACTGCCGACACTTCTGACATACGCACGCGTGCGGGGACACCTCCCCTACAACGCCACACTCTCGGTTAAGCCCGAGAGATGTAAAAAAAAGTGTGGCGGACCGTCCAGTGAGGTCAGAGGTCAGAAAAGTGCAGTTTTCAGACAACGGTGGACACTGGACCGGCGCCGGCGGACACTGCCGACACTTCTGACATACGCACGCGTGCGGGGACACCTCCCCTACAACGCCACACTCTCGGATAAGCCCGAGAGGTGTAAAGAAAAGTGTGGCGGACCGTCCAGTGAGGTCAGAGGTCAGAAAAGTGCAGTTTTCAGACAACGGTGGACACTGGACCGGCGCCGGCGGACACTGCCGACACTTCTGACATACGCACGCGTGCGGGGACACCTCCCCTACAACGCCACACTCTCGGATAAGCCCGAGAGATGTAAAAAAAAGTGTGGCGGACCGTCTAGTGAGGTCAGAGGTCAGAAAAGTGCAGTTTTCAGACAACGGTGGACACTGGACCGGCGCCGGCGGACACACGCGTGCGGGGACACCTCCCCTACAACGCCAGACTCTCGGATAAGCCTGAGAGGTTTAAAGAAAAGTGTGGCGGACCGTCCAGTGAGGTCAGAGGTCAGAAAAGTGCAGTTTTCAGACAACGGTGGACACTGGACCGGCGCCGGCGGACACTGCCGACACTTCTGACATACGCACGCGTGCGGGGACACCTCCCCTACAACGCCACACTCTCGGTTAAGCCCGAGAGATGTAAAAAAAAGTGTGGCGGACCGTCCAGTGAGGTCAGAGGTCAGAAAAGTGCAGTTTTCAGACAACGGTGGACACTGGACCGGCGCCGGCGGACACTGCCGACACTTCTGACATACGCACGAGGTCAGAAAAGTGCCGACACTTCTGACATACGCAGAGGTCAGAAAAGTGCAGTTTTCAGACAACGGTGGACACTGGACCGGCGCCGGCGGACACTGCCGACACTTCTGACATACGCACGCGTGCGGGGACACCTCCCCTACAACGCCACACTCTCGGATAAGCCCGAGAGATGTAAAAAAAAGTGTGGCGGACCGTCCAGTGAGGTCAGAGGTAAAAAAAAGTGCAGTTTTCAGACAACGGTGGACACTGGACCGGCGCCGGCGGACACTGCCGACACTTCTGACATACGCACGCGTGCGGGGACACCTCCCCTACAACGCCAGACTCTCGGATAAGCCCGAGAGGTGTAAAGAAAAGTGTGGCGGACCGTCCAGTGAGGTCAGAGGTCAGAAAAGTGCAGTTTTCAGACAACGGTGGACACTGGACCGGCGCCGGCGGACACTGCCGACACTTCTGACATACGCACGCGTGCGGGGACACCTCCCCTACAACGCCACACTCTCGGATAAGCCCGAGAGATGTAAAAAAAAGTGTGGCGGACCGTCTAGTGAGGTCAGAGGTCAGAAAAGTGCAGTTTTCAGACAACGGTGGACACTGGACCGGCGCCGGCGGACACACGCGTGCGGGGACACCTCCCCTACAACGCCAGACTCTCGGATAAGCCTGAGAGGTTTAAAGAAAAGTGTGGCGGACCGTCCAGTGAGGTCAGAGGTCAGAAAAGTGCAGTTTTCAGACAACGGTGGACACTGGACCGGCGCCGGCGGACACTGCCGACACTTCTGACATACGCACGCGTGCGGGGACACCTCCCCTACAACGCCACACTCTCGGTTAAGCCCGAGAGATGTAAAAAAAAGTGTGGCGGACCGTCCAGTGAGGTCAGAGGTCAGAAAAGTGCAGTTTTCAGACAACGGTGGACACTGGACCGGCGCCGGCGGACACTGCCGACACTTCTGACATACGCACGAGGTCAGAAAAGTGCCGACACTTCTGACATACGCAGAGGTCAGAAAAGTGCAGTTTTCAGACAACGGTGGACACTGGACCGGCGCCGGCGGACACTGCCGACACTTCTGACATACGCACGCGTGCGGGGACACCTCCCCTACAACGCCACACTCTCGGATAAGCCCGAGAGATGTAAAAAAAAGTGTGGCGGACCGTCCAGTGAGGTCAGAGGTAAAAAAAAGTGCAGTTTTCAGACAACGGTGGACACTGGACCGGCGCCGGCGGACACTGCCGACACTTCTGACATACGCACGCGTGCGGGGACACCTCCCCTACAACGCCACACTCTCGGATAAGCCCGAGAGGTGTAAAGAAAAGTGTGGCGGACCGTCCAGTGAGGTCAGAGGTCAGAAAAGTGCAGTTTTCAGACAACGGTGGACACTGGACCGGCGCCGGCGGACACTGCCGACACTTCTGACATACGCACGCGTGCGGGGACACCTCCCCTACAACGCCACACTCTCGGATAAGCCCGAGAGATGTAAAAAAAAGTGTGGCGGACCGTCCAGTGAGGTCAGAGGTCAGAAAAGTGCAGTTTTCAGACAACGGTGGACACTGGACCGGCGCCGGCGGACACTGCCGACACTTCTGACATACGCACGCGTGCGGGGACACCTCCCCTACAACGCCACACTCTCGGATAAGCCCGAGAGATGTAAAAAAAAGTGTGGCGGACCGTCCAGTGAGGTCAGAGGTCAGAAAAGTGCAGTTTTCAGACAACGGTGGATACTGGACCGGCGCCGGCGGACACTGCCGACACTTCTGACATACGCACGCGTGCGGGGACACCTCCCCTACAACGCCACACTCTCGGATAAGCCCGAGAGGTGTAAAGAAAAGTGTGGCGGACCGTCCAGTGAGGTCAGAGGTCAGAAAAGTGCAGTTTTCAGACAACGGTGGACACTGGACCGGCGCCGGCGGACACTGCCGACACTTCTGACATACGCACGCGTGCGGGGACACCTCCCCTACAACGCCAGACTCTCGGATAAGCCCGAGAGGTGTAAAGAAAAGTGTGGCGGACCGTCCAGTGAGGTCAGAGGTCAGAAAAGTGCAGTTTTCAGACAACGGTGGACACTGGACCGGCGCCGGCGGACACTGCCAACACTTCTGACATACGCACGCGTGCGGGGACACCTCCCCTACAACGCCACACTCTCGGATAAGCCCGAGAGATGTAAAAAAAAGTGTGGCGGACCGTCCAGTGAGGTCAGAGATCAGAAAAGTGCCGTTTTCAGACAACAGTGGACACTGGACCGGCGCCAGCGGACACTGCCGACACTTCTGACATACGCACGCGTGCGGGGACACCTCCCCTACAACGCCAGACTCTCGGATAAGCCCGAGAGGTGTAAAGAAAAGTGTGGCGGACCGTCCAGTGAGGTCAGAGGTCAGAAAAGTGCAGTTTTCAGACAACGGTGGACACTGGACCGGCGCCGGCGGACACTGCCGACACTTTTGACATACGCACGCGTGCGGGGACACCTCCCCTACAACGCCATACTCTCGGATAAGCCCGAGAGATGTAAAAAAAAGTGTGGCGGACCGTCCAGTGAGGTCAGAGGTCAGAAAAGTGCAGTTTTCAGACAACGGTGGACACTGGACCGGCGCCGGCGGACACTGCCGACACTTCTGACATACGCACGCGTGCGGGGACACCTCCCCTACAACGCCACACTCTCGGATAAGCCCGAGAGGTGTAAAAAAAAGTGTGGCGGACCGTCCAGTGAGGTCAGAGGTCAGAAAAGTGCCGTATTCAGACAACAGTGGACACTGGACAGGCACCGGTGGACACTGCCGACACTTCTGACATACGCGTGCGGGGACACCTCCCCTACAACGCCACACTCTCGGATAAGCCCGAGAGGTGTAAAGAAAAGTGTGGCGGACCGTCCAGTGAGGTCAGAGGTCAGAAAAGTGCAGTTTTCAGACAACGGTGGACACTGGACCGGCGCCCGCAGACACTGCCGACACTTCTGACATACGCACGCGTGCGGGGACACCTCCCCTACAACGCCAGACTCTCGGATAAGCCCGAGAGGTGTAAAGAAAAGTGTGGCGGACCGTCCAGTGAGGTCAGAGGTCAGAAAAGTGCAGTTTTCAGACAACGGTGGACACTGGACCGGCGCCGGCGGACACTGCCGACACTTCTGACATACGCACGCGTGCGGGGACACCTCCCCTACAACGCCACACTCTCGGATAAGCCCGAGAGGTGTAAAAAAAAGTGTGGCGGACCGTCCAGTGAGGTCAGAGGTCAGAAAAGTGCAGTTTTCAGACAACAGTGGACACTGGACAGGCACCGGTGGACACTGCCGACACTTCTGACATACGCACGCGTGCGGGGACACCTCCCCTACAACGCCACACTCTCGGATAAGCCCGAGAGGTGTAAAGAAAAGTGTGGCGGACCGTCCAGTGAGGTCAGAGGTCAGAAAAGTGCAGTTTTCAGACAACGGTGGACACTGGACCGGCGCCGGCGGACACTGCCGACACTTCTGACATACGCACGCGTGCGGGGACACCTCCCCTACAACGTCAGACTCTCGGATAAGCCCGAGAGGTGTAAAGAAAAGTGTGGCGGACCGTCCAGTGAGGTCAGAGGTCAGAAAAGTGCAGTTTTCAGACAACGGTGGACACTGGACCGGCGCCGGCGGACACTGCCGACACTTTTGACATACGCACGCGTGCGGGGACACCTCCCCTACAACGCCAAACTCTCGGATAAGCCCGAGAGATGTAAAGAAAAGTGTGGCGGACCGTCCAGTGAGGTCAGAGGTCAGAAAAGTGCAGTTTTCAGACAACGGTGGACACTGGACCGGTGCCGGCGGACACTGCCGACACTTCTGACATACGCACGTGTGCGGGGACACCTCCCCTACAACGCCACACTCTCGGATAAGCCCGAGAGGTGTAAAGAAAAGTGTGGCGGACCGTCCAGTGAGGTTAGAGGTCAGAAAAGTGCAGTTTTCAGACAACGGTGGACACTGGACCGGCGCCGGCGGACACTGCCGACACTTCTGACATACGCACGCGTGCGGGGACACCTCCCCTACAACGCCAGACTCTCGGATAAGCCCGAGAGGTGTAAAGAAAAGTGTGGCGGACCGTCCAGTGAGGTCAGAGGTCAGAAAAGTGCAGTTTTCAGACAACGGTGGACACTGGACCGGCGCCGGCGGACACTGCCGACACTTTTGACATACGCACGCGTGCGGGGACACCTCCCCTACAACGCCAGACTCTCGGATAAGCCCGAGAGGTGTAAAGAAAAGTGTGGCGGACCGTCCAGTGAGGTCAGAGGTCAGAAAAGTGCAGTTTTCAGACAACGGTGGACACTGGACCGGCGCCGGCAGACACTGCCGACACTTCTGACATACGCACGCGTGTGGGGACACCTCCCCTACAACGCCACACTCTCGGATAAGCCCGAGAGGTGTAAAGAAAAGTGTGGCGGACCGTCCAGTGAGGTCAGAGGTCAGAAAAGTGCAGTTTTCAGACAACGGTGGACACTGGACCGGCGCCCGCAGACACTGCCGACACTTCTGACATACGCACGCGTGCGGGGACACCTCCCCTACAACGCCAGACTCTCGGATAAGCCCGAGAGGTGTAAAGAAAAGTGTGGCGGACCGTCCAGTGAGGTCAGAGGTCAGAAAAGTGCAGTTTTCAGACAACGGTGGACACTGGACCGGCGCCGGCGGACACTGCCGACACTTCTGACATACGCACGCGTGCGGGGACACCTCCCCTACAACGCCACACTCTCGGATAAGCCCGAGAGGTGTAAAAAAAAGTGTGGCGGACCGTCCAGTGAGGTCAGAGGTCAGAAAAGTGCAGTTTTCAGACAACAGTGGACACTGGACAGGCACCGGTGGACACTGCCGACACTTCTGACATACGCACGCGTGCGGGGACACCTCCCCTACAACGCCACACTCTCGGATAAGCCCGAGAGGTGTAAAGAAAAGTGTGGCGGACCGTCCAGTGAGGTCAGAGGTCAGAAAAGTGCAGTTTTCAGACAACGGTGGACACTGGACCGGCGCCGGCGGACACTGCCGACACTTCTGACATACGCACGCGTGCGGGGACACCTCCCCTACAACGCCAGACTCTCGGATAAGCCCGAGAGGTGTAAAGAAAAGTGTGGCGGACCGTCCATTGATGTCAGAGGTCAGAAAAGTGCAGTTTTCAGACAACGGTGGACACTGGACCGGCGCCGGCGGACACTGCCGACACTTCTGACATACGCACGCGTGCGGGGACACCTCCCCTACAACGCCACACTCTCGAATAAGCCCGAGAGATGTAAAAAAAAGTGTGGCGGACCGTCCAGTGAGGTCAGAGGTCAGAAAAGTGCAGTTTTCAGACAACGGTGGACACTGGACCGGCGCCGGCGGACACTGCCGACACTTCTGACATACGCACGCGTGCGGGGACACCTCCCCTACAACGCCACACTCTCGGATAAGCCCGAGAGATGTAAAAAAAAGTGTGCCGGACCGTCCAGTGAGGTCAGAGGTCAGAAAAGTGCAGTTTTCAGACAACGGTGGACACTGGACCGGCGCCGGCGGACACACGCGTGCGGGGACACCTCCCCTACAACGCCAGACTCTCGGATAAGCCCGAGAGGTTTAAAGAAAAGTGTGGCGCACCGTCCAGTGAGGTCAGAGGTCAGAAAAGTGCAGTTTTCAGACAACGGTGGACACTGGACCGGCGCCGGCGGACACTGCCGACACTTCTGACATACGCACGCGTGCGGGGACACCTCCCCTACAACGCCACACTCTCGGTTAAGCCCGAGAGATGTAAAAAAAAGTGTGGCGGACCGTCCAGTGAGGTCAGAGGTCAGAAAAGTGCAGTTTTCAGACAACGGTGGACACTGGACCGGCGCCGGCGGACACTGCCGACACTTCTGACATACGCACGCGTGCGGGGACACCTCCCCTACAACGCCACACTCTCGGATAAGCCCGAGAGGTGTAAAGAAAAGTGTGGCGGACCGTCCAGTGAGGTCAGAGGTCAGAAAAGTGCAGTTTTCAGACAACGGTGGACACTGGACCGGCGCCGGCGGACACTGCCGACACTTCTGACATACGCACGCGTGCGGGGACACCTCCCCTACAACGCCACACTCTCGGATAAGCCCGAGAGATGTAAAAAAAAGTGTGGCGGACCGTCTAGTGAGGTCAGAGGTCAGAAAAGTGCAGTTTTCAGACAACGGTGGACACTGGACCGGCGCCGGCGGACACACGCGTGCGGGGACACCTCCCCTACAACGCCAGACTCTCGGATAAGCCTGAGAGGTTTAAAGAAAAGTGTGGCGGACCGTCCAGTGAGGTCAGAGGTCAGAAAAGTGCAGTTTTCAGACAACGGTGGACACTGGACCGGCGCCGGCGGACACTGCCGACACTTCTGACATACGCACGCGTGCGGGGACACCTCCCCTACAACGCCACACTCTCGGTTAAGCCCGAGAGATGTAAAAAAAAGTGTGGCGGACCGTCCAGTGAGGTCAGAGGTCAGAAAAGTGCAGTTTTCAGACAACGGTGGACACTGGACCGGCGCCGGCGGACACTGCCGACACTTCTGACATACGCACGAGGTCAGAAAAGTGCCGACACTTCTGACATACGCAGAGGTCAGAAAAGTGCAGTTTTCAGACAACGGTGGACACTGGACCGGCGCCGGCGGACACTGCCGACACTTCTGACATACGCACGCGTGCGGGGACACCTCCCCTACAACGCCACACTCTCGGATAAGCCCGAGAGATGTAAAAAAAAGTGTGGCGGACCGTCCAGTGAGGTCAGAGGTAAAAAAAAGTGCAGTTTTCAGACAACGGTGGACACTGGACCGGCGCCGGCGGACACTGCCGACACTTCTGACATACGCACGCGTGCGGGGACACCTCCCCTACAACGCCACACTCTCGGATAAGCCCGAGAGGTGTAAAGAAAAGTGTGGCGGACCGTCCAGTGAGGTCAGAGGTCAGAAAAGTGCAGTTTTCAGACAACGGTGGACACTGGACCGGCGCCGGCGGACACTGCCGACACTTCTGACATACGCACGCGTGCGGGGACACCTCCCCTACAACGCCACACTCTCGGATAAGCCCGAGAGATGTAAAAAAAAGTGTGGCGGACCGTCCAGTGAGGTCAGAGGTCAGAAAAGTGCAGTTTTCAGACAACGGTGGACACTGGACCGGCGCCGGCGGACACTGCCGACACTTCTGACATACGCACGCGTGCGGGGACACCTCCCCTACAACGCCACACTCTCGGATAAGCCCGAGAGATGTAAAAAAAAGTGTGGCGGACCGTCCAGTGAGGTCAGAGGTCAGAAAAGTGCAGTTTTCAGACAACGGTGGATACTGGACCGGCGCCGGCGGACACTGCCGACACTTCTGACATACGCACGCGTGCGGGGACACCTCCCCTACAACGCCACACTCTCGGATAAGCCCGAGAGGTGTAAAGAAAAGTGTGGCGGACCGTCCAGTGAGGTCAGAGGTCAGAAAAGTGCAGTTTTCAGACAACGGTGGACACTGGACCGGCGCCGGCGGACACTGCCGACACTTCTGACATACGCACGCGTGCGGGGACACCTCCCCTACAACGCCAGACTCTCGGATAAGCCCGAGAGGTGTAAAGAAAAGTGTGGCGGACCGTCCAGTGAGGTCAGAGGTCAGAAAAGTGCAGTTTTCAGACAACGGTGGACACTGGACCGGCGCCGGCGGACACTGCCAACACTTCTGACATACGCACGCGTGCGGGGACACCTCCCCTACAACGCCACACTCTCGGATAAGCCCGAGAGATGTAAAAAAAAGTGTGGCGGACCGTCCAGTGAGGTCAGAGATCAGAAAAGTGCCGTTTTCAGACAACAGTGGACACTGGACCGGCGCCAGCGGACACTGCCGACACTTCTGACATACGCACGCGTGCGGGGACACCTCCCCTACAACGCCAGACTCTCGGATAAGCCCGAGAGGTGTAAAGAAAAGTGTGGCGGACCGTCCAGTGAGGTCAGAGGTCAGAAAAGTGCAGTTTTCAGACAACGGTGGACACTGGACCGGCGCCGGCGGACACTGCCGACACTTTTGACATACGCACGCGTGCGGGGACACCTCCCCTACAACGCCATACTCTCGGATAAGCCCGAGAGATGTAAAAAAAAGTGTGGCGGACCGTCCAGTGAGGTCAGAGGTCAGAAAAGTGCAGTTTTCAGACAACGGTGGACACTGGACCGGCGCCGGCGGACACTGCCGACACTTCTGACATACGCACGCGTGCGGGGACACCTCCCCTACAACGCCACACTCTCGGATAAGCCCGAGAGGTGTAAAAAAAAGTGTGGCGGACCGTCCAGTGAGGTCAGAGGTCAGAAAAGTGCCGTATTCAGACAACAGTGGACACTGGACAGGCACCGGTGGACACTGCCGACACTTCTGACATACGCGTGCGGGGACACCTCCCCTACAACGCCACACTCTCGGATAAGCCCGAGAGGTGTAAAGAAAAGTGTGGCGGACCGTCCAGTGAGGTCAGAGGTCAGAAAAGTGCAGTTTTCAGACAACGGTGGACACTGGACCGGCGCCCGCAGACACTGCCGACACTTCTGACATACGCACGCGTGCGGGGACACCTCCCCTACAACGCCAGACTCTCGGATAAGCCCGAGAGGTGTAAAGAAAAGTGTGGCGGACCGTCCAGTGAGGTCAGAGGTCAGAAAAGTGCAGTTTTCAGACAACGGTGGACACTGGACCGGCGCCGGCGGACACTGCCGACACTTCTGACATACGCACGCGTGCGGGGACACCTCCCCTACAACGCCACACTCTCGGATAAGCCCGAGAGGTGTAAAAAAAAGTGTGGCGGACCGTCCAGTGAGGTCAGAGGTCAGAAAAGTGCAGTTTTCAGACAACAGTGGACACTGGACAGGCACCGGTGGACACTGCCGACACTTCTGACATACGCACGCGTGCGGGGACACCTCCCCTACAACGCCACACTCTCGGATAAGCCCGAGAGGTGTAAAGAAAAGTGTGGCGGACCGTCCAGTGAGGTCAGAGGTCAGAAAAGTGCAGTTTTCAGACAACGGTGGACACTGGACCGGCGCCGGCGGACACTGCCGACACTTCTGACATACGCACGCGTGCGGGGACACCTCCCCTACAACGTCAGACTCTCGGATAAGCCCGAGAGGTGTAAAGAAAAGTGTGGCGGACCGTCCAGTGAGGTCAGAGGTCAGAAAAGTGCAGTTTTCAGACAACGGTGGACACTGGACCGGCGCCGGCGGACACTGCCGACACTTCTGACATACGCACGCGTGCGGGGACACCTCCCCTACAACGCCAAACTCTCGGATAAGCCCGAGAGATGTAAAGAAAAGTGTGGCGGACCGTCCAGTGAGGTCAGAGGTCAGAAAAGTGCAGTTTTCAGACAACGGTGGACACTGGACCGGTGCCGGCGGACACTGCCGACACTTCTGACATACGCACGTGTGCGGGGACACCTCCCCTACAACGCCACACTCTCGGATAAGCCCGAGAGGTGTAAAGAAAAGTGTGGCGGACCGTCCAGTGAGGTTAGAGGTCAGAAAAGTGCAGTTTTCAGACAACGGTGGACACTGGACCGGCGCCGGCGGACACTGCCGACACTTCTGACATACGCACGCGTGCGGGGACACCTCCCCTACAACGCCAGACTCTCGGATAAGCCCGAGAGGTGTAAAGAAAAGTGTGGCGGACCGTCCAGTGAGGTCAGAGGTCAGAAAAGTGCAGTTTTCAGACAACGGTGGACACTGGACCGGCGCCGGCGGACACTGCCGACACTTTTGACATACGCACGCGTGCGGGGACACCTCCCCTACAACGCCAGACTCTCGGATAAGCCCGAGAGGTGTAAAGAAAAGTGTGGCGGACCGTCCAGTGAGGTCAGAGGTCAGAAAAGTGCAGTTTTCAGACAACGGTGGACACTGGACCGGCGCCGGCAGACACTGCCGACACTTCTGACATACGCACGCGTGTGGGGACACCTCCCCTACAACGCCACACTCTCGGATAAGCCCGAGAGGTGTAAAGAAAAGTGTGGCGGACCGTCCAGTGAGGTCAGAGGTCAGAAAAGTGCAGTTTTCAGACAACGGTGGACACTGGACCGGCGCCCGCAGACACTGCCGACACTTCTGACATACGCACGCGTGCGGGGACACCTCCCCTACAACGCCAGACTCTCGGATAAGCCCGAGAGGTGTAAAGAAAAGTGTGGCGGACCTTCCAGTGAGGTCAGAGGTCAGAAAAGTGCAGTTTTCAGACAACGGTGGACACTGGACCGGCGCCGGCGGACACTGCCGACACTTCTGACATACGCACGCGTGCGGGGACACCTCCCCTACAACGCCACACTCTCGGATAAGCCCGAGAGGTGTAAAAAAAAGTGTGGCGGACCGTCCAGTGAGGTCAGAGGTCAGAAAAGTGCAGTTTTCAGACAACAGTGGACACTGGACAGGCACCGGTGGACACTGCCGACACTTCTGACATACGCACGCGTGCGGGGACACCTCCCCTACAACGCCACACTCTCGGATAAGCCCGAGAGGTGTAAAGAAAAGTGTGGCGGACCGTCCAGTGAGGTCAGAGGTCAGAAAAGTGCAGTTTTCAGACAACGGTGGACACTGGACCGGCGCCGGCGGACACTGCCGACACTTCTGACATACGCACGCGTGCGGGGACACCTCCCCTACAACGCCAGACTCTCGGATAAGCCCGAGAGGTGTAAAGAAAAGTGTGGCGGACCGTCCAGTGAGGTCAGAGGTCAGAAAAGTGCAGTTTTCAGACAACGGTGGACACTGGACCGGCGCCGGCGGACACTGCCGACACTTCTGACATACGCACGCGTGCGGGGACACCTCCCCTACAACGCCAAACTCTCGGATAAGCCCGAGAGATGTAAAGAAAAGTGTGGCGGACCGTCCAGTGAGGTCAGAGGTCAGAAAAGTGCAGTTTTCAGACAACGGTGGACACTGGACCGGTGCCGGCGGACACTGCCGACACTTCTGACATACGCACGTGTGCGGGGACACCTCCCCTACAACGCCACACTCTCGGATAAGCCCGAGAGGTGTAAAGAAAAGTGTGGCGGACCGTCCAGTGAGGTTAGAGGTCAGAAAAGTGCAGTTTTCAGACAACGGTGGACACTGGACCGGCGCCGGCGGACACTGCCGACACTTCTGACATACGCACGCGTGCGGGGACACCTCCCCTACAACGCCAGACTCTCGGATAAGCCCGAGAGGTGTAAAGAAAAGTGTGGCGGACCGTCCAGTGAGGTCAGAGGTCAGAAAAGTGCAGTTTTCAGACAACGGTGGACACTGGACCGGCGCCGGCGGACACTGCCGACACTTTTGACATACGCACGCGTGCGGGGACACCTCCCCTACAACGCCAGACTCTCGGATAAGCCCGAGAGGTGTAAAGAAAAGTGTGGCGGACCGTCCAGTGAGGTCAGAGGTCAGAAAAGTGCAGTTTTCAGACAACGGTGGACACTGGACCGGCGCCGGCAGACACTGCCGACACTTCTGACATACGCACGCGTGTGGGGACACCTCCCCTACAACGCCACACTCTCGGATAAGCCCGAGAGGTGTAAAGAAAAGTGTGGCGGACCGTCCAGTGAGGTCAGAGGTCAGAAAAGTGCAGTTTTCAGACAACGGTGGACACTGGACCGGCGCCGGCGGACACTGCCGACACTTCTGACATACGCACGCGTGCGGGGACACCTCCCCTACAACGCCACACTCTCGGATAAGCCCGAGAGATGTAAAAAAAAGTGTGGCGGACCGTCCAGTGAGGTCAGAGGTCAGAAAAGTGCAGTTTTCAGACAACGGTGGACACTGGACCGGCGCAGGCGGACACTGCCGACACTTCTGACATACGCACGCGTGCGGGGACACCTCCCCTACAACGCCACACTCTCGGATAAGCCTGAGAGGTGTAAAAAAAAGTGTGGTGGACCGTCCAGTGAGGTCAGAGGTCAGAAAAGTGCTGTTTTCAGACAACAGTGGACACTGGACAGGCACCGGTGGACACTGCCGACACTTCTGACATACGCACGCGTGCGGGGACACCTCCCCTACAACGCCACACTCTCGGATAAGCCCGAGAGGTGTAAAGAAAAGTGTGGCGGACCGTCCAGTGAGGTCAGAGGTCAGAAAAGTGCAGTTTTCAGACAACGGTGGACACTGGACCGGCGCCGGCGGACACTGCCGACACTTCTGACATACGCACGCGTGCGGGGACACCTCCCCTACAACGCCAGACTCTCGGATAAGCCCGAGAGGTGT
This sequence comes from Gymnoscopelus braueri, assembly GCF_963280865.1. NCBI lineage: Eukaryota > Metazoa > Chordata > Actinopteri > Myctophiformes > Myctophidae > Gymnoscopelus > Gymnoscopelus braueri. The sequence continues at coordinate 222,638 of NW_027660577.1, read as the reverse complement.
AAAGAAAAGTGTGGCGGACCGTCCAGTGAGGTCAGAGGTCAGAAAAGTGCAGTTTTCAGACAACGGTGGACACTGGACCGGCGCCGGCGGACACTGCCGACACTTCTGACATACGCACGCGTGCGGGGACACCTCCCCTACAACGCCACACTCTCGGATAAGCCCGAGAGATGTAAAAAAAAGTGTGGCGGACCGTCCAGTGAGGTCAGAGGTCAGAAAAGTGCAGTTTTCAGACAACGGTGGACACTGGACCGGTGCCGGCGGACACTGCCGACACTTCTGACATACGCACGTGTGCGGGGACACCTCCCCTACAACGCCACACTCTCGGATAAGCCCGAGAGGTGTAAAGAAAAGTGTGGCGGACCGTCCAGTGAGGTTAGAGGTCAGAAAAGTGCAGTTTTCAGACAACGGTGGACACTGGACCGGTGCCGGCGGACACTGCCGACACTTCTGACATACGCACGTGTGCGGGGACACCTCCCCTACAACGCCACACTCTCGGATAAGCCCGAGAGGTGTAAAGAAAAGTGTGGCGGACCGTCCAGTGAGGTTAGAGGTCAGAAAAGTGCAGTTTTCAGACGACGGTGGACACTGGACCGGCGCCGGCGGACACTGCCGACACTTCTGACATAGGCACGCGTGCGGGGACACCTCCCCTACAACGCCAGACTCTCGGATAAGCCCGAGAGGTGTAAAGAAAAGTGTGGCGGACCGTCCAGTGAGGTCAGAGGTCAGAAAAGTGCAGTTTTCAGACAACGGTGGACACTGGACCGGCGCCGGCGGACACTGCCGACACTTCTGACATACGCACGCGTGCGGGGACACCTCCCCTACAACGCCACACTCTCGGATAAGCCCGAGAGATGTAAAAAAAAGTGTGGCGGACCGTCCAGTGAGGTCAGAGGTCAGAAAAGTGCAGTTTTCAGACAACGGTGGACACTGGACCGGTGCCGGCGGACACTGCCGACACTTCTGACATACGCACGCGTGCGGGGACACCTCCCCTACAACGCCAGACTCTCGGATAAGCCCGAGAGGTGTAAAGAAAAGTGTGGCGGACCGTCCAGTGAGGTCAGAGGTCAGAAAAGTGCAGTTTTCAGACAACGGTGGACACTGGACCGGCGCCGGCGGACACTGCCGACACTTCTGACATACGCACGCGTGCGGGGACACCTCCCCTACAACGCCACACTCTCGGATAAGCCCGAGAGATGTAAAAAAAAGTGTGGCGGACCGTCCAGTGAGGTCAGAGGTCAGAAAAGTGCCGTTTTCAGACAACAGTGGACACTGGACCGGCGCCGGCGGACACTGCCGACACTTCTGACATACGCACGCGTGCGGGGACACCTCCCCTACAACGCCACACTCTCGGATAAGCCCGAGAGATGTAAAAAAAAGTGTGGCGGACCGTCCAGTGAGGTCAGAGGTCAGAAAAGTGCAGTTTTCAGACAACGGTGGACACTGGACCGGTGCCGGCGGACACTGCCGACACTTCTGACATACGCACGTGTGCGGGGACACCTCCCCTACAACGCCACACTCTCGGATAAGCCCGAGAGGTGTAAAGAAAAGTGTGGCGGACCGTCCAGTGAGGTTAGAGGTCAGAAAAGTGCAGTTTTCAGACAACGGTGGACACTGGACCGGCGCCGGCGGACACTGCCGACACTTCTGACATACGCACGCGTGCGGGGACACCTCCCCTACAACGCCAGACTCTCGGATAAGCCCGAGAGGTGTAAAGAAAAGTGTGGCGGACCGTCCAGTGAGGTCAGAGGTCAGAAAAGTGCAGTTTTCAGACAACGGTGGACACTGGACCGGTGCCGGCGGACACTGCCGACACTTCTGACATACGCACGCGTGCGGGGACACCTCCCCTACAACGCCACACTCTCGGATAAGCCCGAGAGATGTAAAAAAAAGTGTGGCGGACCGTCCAGTGAGGTCAGAGGTCAGAAAAGTGCAGTTTTCAGACAACGGTGGACACTGGACCGGCGCCGGCGGACACTGCCGACACTTCTGACATACGCACGCGTGCGGGGACACCTCCCCTACAACGCCACACTCTCGGATAAGCCCGAGAGATGTAAAAAAAAGTGTGGCGGACCGTCCAGTGAGGTCAGAGGTCAGAAAAGTGCAGTTTTCAGACAACGGTGGACACTGGACCGGCGCCGGCGGACACTGCCGACACTTCTGACATACGCACGCGTGCGGGGACACCTCCCCTACAACGCCACACTCTCGGATAAGCCCGAGAGATGTAAAAAAAAGTGTGGCGGACCGTCCAGTGAGGTCAGAGGTCAGAAAAGTGCAGTTTTCAGACAACGGTGGACACTGGACCGGCGCCGGCGGACACTGCCGACACTTCTGACATACGCACGCGTGCGGGGACACCTCCCCTACAACGCCACACTCTCGGATAAGCCCGAGAGATGTAAAAAAAAGTGTGGCGGACCGTCCAGTGAGGTCAGAGGTCAGAAAAGTGCAGTTTTCAGACAACGGTGGACACTGGACCGGCGCCGGCGGACACTGCCGACACTTCTGACATACGCACGCGTGCGGGGAAGCCTCCCCTACAACGCCACACTCTCGGATAAGCCCGAGAGGTGTAAAAAAAAGTGTGGCGGACCGTCCAGTGAGGTCAGAGGTCAGAAAAGTGCCGTTTTCAGACAACAGTGGACACTGGACAGGCACCGGTGGACACTGCCGACACTTCTGACATACGCACGCGTGCGGGGACACCTCCTCTACAACGCCACACTCTCGGATAAGCCCGAGAGGTGTAAAGAAAAGTGTGGCGGACCGTCCAGTGAGGTCAGAGGTCAGAAAAGTGCAGTTTTCAGACAACGGTGGACACTGGACCGGCGCCGGCGGACACTGCCGACACTTCTGACATACGCACGCGTGCGGGGACACCTCCCCTACAACGCCACACTCTCGGATAAGCCCGAGAGGTGTAAAGAAAAGTGTGGCGGACCGTCCAGTGAGGTCAGAGGTCAGAAAAGTGCAGTTTTCAGACAACGGTGGACACTGGACCGGCGCCGGCGGACACTGCCGACACTTCTGACATACGCACGCGTGCGGGGACACCTCCCCTACAACGCCACACTCTCGGATAAGCCCGAGAGATGTAAAAAAAAGTGTGGCGGACCGTCCAGTGAGGTCAGAGGTCAGAAAAGTGCCGTTTTCAGACAACGGTGGACACTGGACCGGCGCCGGCGGACACTGCCGACACTTCTGACATACGCACGCGTGCGGGGACACCTCCCCTACAACGCCACACTCTCGGATAAGCCCGAGAGGTGTAAAAAAAAGTGTGGCGGACCGTCCAGTGAGGTCAGAGGTCAGAAAAGTGCCGTTTTCAGACAACGGTGGACACTGGACCGGCGCCGGCAGACACTGCCGACACTTCTGACATACGCACGCGTGCGGGGACACCTCCCCTACAACGCCACACTCTCGGATAAGCCCGAGAGGTGTAAAAAAAAGTGTGGCGGACCGTCCAGTGAGGTCAGAGGTCAGAAAAGTGCCGTTTTCAGACAACAGTGGACACTGGACAGGCACCGGTGGACACTGCCGACACTTCTGACATACGCACGCGTGCGGGGACACCTCCCCTACAACGCCACACTCTCGGATAAGCCCGAGAGGTGTAAAGAAAAGTGTGGCGGACCGTCCAGTGAGGTCAGAGGTCAGAAAAGTTCAGTTTTCAGACAACGGTGGACACTGGACCGGCGCCGGCGGACACTGCCGACACTTCTGACATACGCACGCGTGCGGGGACACCTCCCCTACAACGCCAGACTCTCGGATAAGCCCGAGATGTGTAAAGAAAAGTGTGGCGGACCGTCCAGTGAGGTCAGAGGTCAGAAAAGTGCAGTTTTCAGACAACGGTGGACACTGGACCGGCGCCGGCGGACACTGCCGACACTTCTGACATACGCACGCGTGCGGGGACACCTCCCCTACAACGCCACACTCTCGGATAAGCCCGAGAGATGTAAAAAAAAGTGTGGCGGACCGTCCAGTGAGGTCAGAGGTCAGAAAAGTGCAGTTTTCAGACAACGGTGGACACTGGACCGGTGCCGGCGGACACTGCCGACACTTCTGACATACGCACGCGTGCGGGGACACCTCCCCTACAACGCCAGACTCTCGGATAAGCCCGAGAGGTGTAAAGAAAAGTGTGGCGGACCGTCCAGTGAGGTCAGAGGTCAGAAAAGTGCAGTTTTCAGACAACGGTGGACACTGGACCGGCGCCGGCGGACACTGCCGACACTTCTGACATACGCACGCGTGCGGGGACACCTCCCCTACAACGCCACACTCTCGGATAAGCCCGAGAGATGTAAAAAAAAGTGTGGCGGACCGTCCAGTGAGGTCAGAGGTCAGAAAAGTGCCGTTTTCAGACAACAGTGGACACTGGACCGGCGCCGGCGGACACTGCCGACACTTCTGACATACGCACGCGTGCGGGGACACCTCCCCTACAACGCCACACTCTCGGATAAGCCCGAGAGATGTAAAAAAAAGTGTGGCGGACCGTCCAGTGAGGTCAGAGGTCAGAAAAGTGCAGTTTTCAGACAACGGTGGACACTGGACCGGTGCCGGCGGACACTGCCGACACTTCTGACATACGCACGTGTGCGGGGACACCTCCCCTACAACGCCACACTCTCGGATAAGCCCGAGAGGTGTAAAGAAAAGTGTGGCGGACCGTCCAGTGAGGTTAGAGGTCAGAAAAGTGCAGTTTTCAGACAACGGTGGACACTGGACCGGCGCCGGCGGACACTGCCGACACTTCTGACATACGCACGCGTGCGGGGACACCTCCCCTACAACGCCAGACTCTCGGATAAGCCCGAGAGGTGTAAAGAAAAGTGTGGCGGACCGTCCAGTGAGGTCAGAGGTCAGAAAAGTGCAGTTTTCAGACAACGGTGGACACTGGACCGGTGCCGGCGGACACTGCCGACACTTCTGACATACGCACGCGTGCGGGGACACCTCCCCTACAACGCCACACTCTCGGATAAGCCCGAGAGATGTAAAAAAAAGTGTGGCGGACCGTCCAGTGAGGTCAGAGGTCAGAAAAGTGCAGTTTTCAGACAACGGTGGACACTGGACCGGCGCCGGCGGACACTGCCGACACTTCTGACATACGCACGCGTGCGGGGACACCTCCCCTACAACGCCACACTCTCGGATAAGCCCGAGAGATGTAAAAAAAAGTGTGGCGGACCGTCCAGTGAGGTCAGAGGTCAGAAAAGTGCAGTTTTCAGACAACGGTGGACACTGGACCGGCGCCGGCGGACACTGCCGACACTTCTGACATACGCACGCGTGCGGGGACACCTCCCCTACAACGCCACACTCTCGGATAAGCCCGAGAGATGTAAAAAAAAGTGTGGCGGACCGTCCAGTGAGGTCAGAGGTCAGAAAAGTGCAGTTTTCAGACAACGGTGGACACTGGACCGGCGCCGGCGGACACTGCCGACACTTCTGACATACGCACGCGTGCGGGGACACCTCCCCTACAACGCCACACTCTCGGATAAGCCCGAGAGATGTAAAAAAAAGTGTGGCGGACCGTCCAGTGAGGTCAGAGGTCAGAAAAGTGCAGTTTTCAGACAACGGTGGACACTGGACCGGCGCCGGCGGACACTGCCGACACTTCTGACATACGCACGCGTGCGGGGAAGCCTCCCCTACAACGCCACACTCTCGGATAAGCCCGAGAGGTGTAAAAAAAAGTGTGGCGGACCGTCCAGTGAGGTCAGAGGTCAGAAAAGTGCCGTTTTCAGACAACAGTGGACACTGGACAGGCACCGGTGGACACTGCCGACACTTCTGACATACGCACGCGTGCGGGGACACCTCCTCTACAACGCCACACTCTCGGATAAGCCCGAGAGGTGTAAAGAAAAGTGTGGCGGACCGTCCAGTGAGGTCAGAGGTCAGAAAAGTGCAGTTTTCAGACAACGGTGGACACTGGACCGGCGCCGGCGGACACTGCCGACACTTCTGACATACGCACGCGTGCGGGGACACCTCCCCTACAACGCCACACTCTCGGATAAGCCCGAGAGGTGTAAAGAAAAGTGTGGCGGACCGTCCAGTGAGGTCAGAGGTCAGAAAAGTGCAGTTTTCAGACAACGGTGGACACTGGACCGGCGCCGGCGGACACTGCCGACACTTCTGACATACGCACGCGTGCGGGGACACCTCCCCTACAACGCCACACTCTCGGATAAGCCCGAGAGATGTAAAAAAAAGTGTGGCGGACCGTCCAGTGAGGTCAGAGGTCAGAAAAGTGCAGTTTTCAGACAACGGTGGACACTGGACCGGCGCCGGCGGACACTGCCGACACTTCTGACATACGCACGCGTGCGGGGACACCTCCCCTACAACGCCACACTCTCGGATAAGCCCGAGAGATGTAAAAAAAAGTGTGGCGGACCGTCCAGTGAGGTCAGAGGTCAGAAAAGTGCAGTTTTCAGACAACGGTGGACACTGGACCGGCGCCGGCGGACACTGCCGACACTTCTGACATACGCACGCGTGCGGGGAAGCCTCCCCTACAACGCCACACTCTCGGATAAGCCCGAGAGGTGTAAAAAAAAGTGTGGCGGACCGTCCAGTGAGGTCAGAGGTCAGAAAAGTGCCGTTTTCAGACAACAGTGGACACTGGACAGGCACCGGTGGACACTGCCGACACTTCTGACATACGCACGCGTGCGGGGACACCTCCTCTACAACGCCACACTCTCGGATAAGCCCGAGAGGTGTAAAGAAAAGTGTGGCGGACCGTCCAGTGAGGTCAGAGGTCAGAAAAGTGCAGTTTTCAGACAACGGTGGACACTGGACCGGCGCCGGCGGACACTGCCGACACTTCTGACATACGCACGCGTGCGGGGACACCTCCCCTACAACGCCACACTCTCGGATAAGCCCGAGAGGTGTAAAGAAAAGTGTGGCGGACCGTCCAGTGAGGTCAGAGGTCAGAAAAGTGCAGTTTTCAGACAACGGTGGACACTGGACCGGCGCCGGCGGACACTGCCGACACTTCTGACATACGCACGCGTGCGGGGACACCTCCCCTACAACGCCACACTCTCGGATAAGCCCGAGAGATGTAAAAAAAAGTGTGGCGGACCGTCCAGTGAGGTCAGAGGTCAGAAAAGTGCCGTTTTCAGACAACGGTGGACACTGGACCGGCGCCGGCGGACACTGCCGACACTTCTGACATACGCACGCGTGCGGGGACACCTCCCCTACAACGCCACACTCTCGGATAAGCCCGAGAGGTGTAAAAAAAAGTGTGGCGGACCGTCCAGTGAGGTCAGAGGTCAGAAAAGTGCCGTTTTCAGACAACAGTGGACACTGGACAGGCACCGGTGGACACTGCCGACACTTCTGACATACGCACGCGTGCGGGGACACCTCCCCTACAACGCCACACTCTCGGATAAGCCCGAGAGGTGTAAAGAAAAGTGTGGCGGACCGTCCAGTGAGGTCAGAGGTCAGAAAAGTTCAGTTTTCAGACAACGGTGGACACTGGACCGGCGCCGGCGGACACTGCCGACACTTCTGACATACGCACGCGTGCGGGGACACCTCCCCTACAACGCCAGACTCTCGGATAAGCCCGAGATGTGTAAAGAAAAGTGTGGCGGACCGTCCAGTGAGGTCAGAGGTCAGAAAAGTGCAGTTTTCAGACAACGGTGGACACTGGACCGGCGCCGGCGGACACTGCCGACACTTCTGATATACGCACGCGTGCGGGGACACCTCCCCTACAACGCCACACTCTCGGATAAGCCCGAGAGATGTAAAAAAAAGTGTGGCGGACCGTCCAGTGAGGTCAGAGGTCAGAAAAGTGCAGTTTTCAGACAACGGTGGACACTGGACCGGCGCCGGCGGACACTGCCGACACTTCTGACTTACGCACGCGTGCGGGGACACCTCCCCTACAACGCCAGACTCTCGGATAAGCCCGAGAGGTGTAAAGAAAAGTGTGGCGGACCGTCCAGTGAGGTCAGAGGTCAGAAAAGTGCAGTTTTCAGACAACGGTGGACACTGGACCGGTGCCGGCGGACACTGCCGACACTTCTGACATACGCACGCGTGCGGGGACACCTCCCCTACAACGCCACACTCTCGGATAAGCCCGAGAGATGTAAAAAAAAGTGTGGCGGACCGTCCAGTGAGGTCAGAGGTCAGAAAAGTTCAGTTTTCAGACAACGGTGGACACTGGACCGGCGCCGGCGGACACTGCCGACACTTCTGACATACGCACGCGTGCGGGGACACCTCCCCTACAACGCCAGACTCTCGGATAAGCCCGAGATGTGTAAAGAAAAGTGTGGCGGACCGTCCAGTGAGGTCAGAGGTCAGAAAAGTGCAGTTTTCAGACAACGGTGGACACTGGACCGGTGCCGGCGGACACTGCCGACACTTCTGACATACGCACGCGTGCGGGGACACCTCCCCTACAACGCCACACTCTCGGATAAACCCGAGAGATGTAAAAAAAAGTGTGGCGGACCGTCCAGTGAGGTCAGAGGTCAGAAAAGTGCAGTTTTCAGACAACGGTGGACACTGGACCGGCGCCGGCGGACACTGCCGACACTTCTGACATACGCACGCGTGCGGGGACACCTCCCCTACAACGCCAGACTCTCGGATAAGCCCGAGAGGTGTAAAGAAAAGTGTGGCGGACCGTCCAGTGAGGTCAGAGGTCAGAAAAGTGCAGTTTTCAGACAACGGTGGACACTGGACCGGTGCCGGCGGACACTGCCGACACTTCTGACATACGCACGCGTGCGGGGACACCTCCCCTACAACGCCACACTCTCGGATAAGCCCGAGAGATGTAAAAAAAAGTGTGGCGGACCGTCCAGTGAAGTCAGAGGTCAGAAAAGTTCAGTTTTCAGACAACGGTGGACACTGGACCGGCGCCGGCGGACACTGCCGACACTTCTGACATACGCACGCGTGCGGGGACACCTCCCCTACAACGCCAGACTCTCGGATAAGCCCGAGATGTGTAAAGAAAAGTGTGGCGGACCGTCCAGTGAGGTCAGAGGTCAGAAAAGTGCAGTTTTCAGACAACGGTGGACACTGGACCGGTGCCGGCGGACACTGCCGACACTTCTGACATACGCACGCGTGCGGGGACACCTCCCCTACAACGCCACACTCTCGGATAAGCCCGAGAGATGTAAAAAAAAGTGTGGCGGACCGTCCAGTGAGGTCAGAGGTCAGAAAAGTGCAGTTTTCAGACAACAGTGGACACTGGACCGGCGCCGGCGGACACTGCCGACACTTCTGACATACGCACGCGTGCGGGGACACCTCCCCTACAACGCCACACTCTCGGATAAGCCCGAGAGATGTAAAAAAAAGTGTGGCGGACCGTCCAGTGAGGTCAGAGGTCAGAAAAGTGCAGTTTTCAGACAACGGTGGACACTGGACCGGCGCCGGCGGACACTGCCGACACTTCTGACATACGCACGCGTGCGGGGACACCTCCCCTACAACGCCAGACTCTCGGATAAGCCCGAGAGGTGTAAAGAAAAGTGTGGCGGACCGTCCAGTGAGGTCAGAGGTCAGAAAAGTGCAGTTTTCAGACAACGGTGGACACTGGACCGGCGCCGGCGGACACTGCCGACACTTCTGACATTAGCACACGTGCGGGGACACCTCCCCTACAACGCCACACTCTCGGATAAGCCCGAGAGATGTAAAAAAAAGTGTGGCGGACCGTCCAGTGAGGTCAGAGGTCAGAAAAGTGCAGTTTTCAGACAACGGTGGACACTGGACCGGTGCCGGCGGACACTGCCGACACTTCTGACATACGCACGCGTGCGGGGACACCTCCCCTACAACGCCACACTCTCGGATAAGCCCGAGAGATGTAAAAAAAAGTGTGGCGGACCGTCCAGTGAGGTCAGAGGTCAGAAAAGTTCAGTTTTCAGACAACGGTGGACACTGGACCGGCGCCGGCGGACACTGCCGACACTTCTGACATACGCACGCGTGCGGGGACACCTCCCCTACAACGCCAGACTCTCGGATAAGCCCGAGATGTGTAAAGAAAAGTGTGGCGGACCGTCCAGTGAGGTCAGAGGTCAGAAAAGTGCTGTTTTCAGACAACGGTGGACACTGGACCGGCGCCGGCGGACACTGCCGACACTTCTGATATACACACGCGTGCGGGGACACCTCCCCTACAACGCCACACTCTCGGATAAGCCCGAGAGATGTAAAAAAAAGTGTGGCGGACCGTCCAGTGAGGTCAGAGGTCAGAAAAGTGCAGTTTTCAGACAACGGTGGACACTGGACCGGCGCCGGCGGACACTGCCGACACTTCTGACATACGCACGCGTGCGGGGACACCTCCCCTACAACGCCAGACTCTCGGATAAGCCCGAGAGGTGTAAAGAAAAGTGTGGCGGACCGTCCAGTGAGGTCAGAGGTCAGAAAAGTGCAGTTTTCAGACAACGGTGGACACTGGACCGGTGCCGGCGGACACTGCCGACACTTCTGACATACGCACGCGTGCGGGGACACCTCCCCTACAACGCCACACTCTCGGATAAGCCCGAGAGATGTAAAAAAAAGTGTGGCGGACCGTCCAGTGAGGTCAGAGGTCAGAAAAGTGCAGTTTTCAGACAACGGTGGACACTGGACCGGCGCCGGCGGACACTGCCGACACTTCTGACATACGCACGCGTGCGGGGACACCTCCCCTACAACGCCACACTCTCGGATAAGCCCGAGAGATGTAAAAAAAAGTGTGGCGGACCGTCCAGTGAGGTCAGAGGTCAGAAAAGTGCAGTTTTCAGACAACGGTGGACACTGGACCGGCGCCGGCGGACACTGCCGACACTTCTGACATACGCACGCGTGCGGGGACACCTCCCCTACAACGCCAGACTCTCGGATAAGCCCGAGATGTGTAAAGAAAAGTGTGGCGGACCGTCCAGTGAGGTCAGAGGTCAGAAAAGTGCAGTTTTCAGACAACGGTGGACACTGGACCGGCGCCGGCGGACACTGCCGACACTTCTGATATACGCACGCGTGCGGGGACACCTCCCCTACAACGCCACACTCTCGGATAAGCCCGAGAGATGTAAAAAAAAGTGTGGCGGACCGTCCAGTGAGGTCAGAGGTCAGAAAAGTGCAGTTTTCAGACAACGGTGGACACTGGACCGGCGCCGGCGGACACTGCCGACACTTCTGACATACGCACGCGTGCGGGGACACCTCCCCTACAACGCCAGACTCTCGGATAAGCCCGAGAGGTGTAAAAAAAAGTGTGGCGGACCGTCCAGTGAGGTCAGAGGTCAGAAAAGTGCAGTTTTCAGACAACGGTGGACACTGGACCGGTGCCGGCGGACACTGCCGACACTTCTGACATACGCACGCGTGCGGGGACACCTCCCCTACAACGCCACACTCTCGGATAAGCCCGAGATATGTAAAAAAAAGTGTGGCGGACCGTCCAGTGAGGTCAGAGGTCAGAAAAGTTCAGTTTTCAGACAACGGTGGACACTGGACCGGCGCCGGCGGACACTGCCGACACTTCTGACATACGCACGCGTGCGGGGACACCTCCCCTACAACGCCAGACTCTCGGATAAGCCCGAGATGTGTAAAGAAAAGTGTGGCGGACCGTCCAGTGAGGTCAGAGGTCAGAAAAGTGCAGTTTTCAGACAACGGTGGACACTGGACCGGCGCCGGCGGACACTGCCGACACTTCTGATATACACACGCGTGCGGGGACACCTCCCCTACAACGCCACACTCTCGGATAAGCCCGAGAGATTTAAAAAAAAGTGTGGCGGACCGTCCAGTGAGGTCAGAGGTCAGAAAAGTGCAGTTTTCAGACAACGGTGGACACTGGACCGGCGCCGGCGGACACTGCCGACACTTCTGACATACGCACGCGTGCGGGGACACCTCCCCTACAACGCCAGACTCTCGGATAAGCCCGAGAGGTGTAAAGAAAAGTGTGGCGGACCGTCCAGTGAGGTCAGAGGTCAGAAAAGTGCAGTTTTCAGACAACGGTGGACACTGGACCGGCGCCGGCGGACACTGCCGACACTTCTGACATACGCACGCGTGCGGGGACACCTCCCCTACAACGCCACACTCTCGGATAAGCCCGAGAGATGTAAAAAAAAGTGTGGCGGACCGTCCAGTGAGGTCAGAGGTCAGAAAATTGCAGTTTTCAGACAACGGTGGACACTGGACCGGCGCCGGCGGACACTGCCGACACTTCTGACATACGCACGCGTGCGGGGACACCTCCCCTACAACGCCAGACTCTCGGATAAGCCCGAGAGGTGTAAAGAAAAGTGTGGCGGACCGTCCAGTGAGGTCAGAGGTCAGAAAAGTGCAGTTTTCAGACAACGGTGGACACTGGACCGGCGCCGGCGGACACTGCCGACACTTCTGACATACGCACGCGTGCGGGGACACCTCCCCTACAACGCCACACTCTCGGATAAGCCCGAGAGATGTAAAAAAAAGTGTGGCGGACCGTCCAGTGAGGTCAGAGGTCAGAAAAGTGCAGTTTTCAGACAACGGTGGACACTGGACCGGCGCCGGCGGACACTGCCGACACTTCTGACATACGCACGCGTGCGGGGACACCTCCCCTACAACGCCACACTCTCGGATAAGCCCGAGAGGTGTAAAGAAAAGTGTGGCGGACCGTCCAGTGAGGTCAGAGGTCAGAAAAGTGCAGTTTTCAGACAACGGTGGACACTGGACCGGCGCCGGCGGACACTGCCGACACTTCTGACATACGCACGCGTGCGGGGACACCTCCCCTACAACGCCACACTCTCGGATAAGCCCGAGAGATGTAAAAAAAAGTGTGGCGGACCGTCCAGTGAGGTCAGAGGTCAGAAAAGTGCAGTTTTCAGACAACGGTGGACACTGGACCGGCGCCGGCGGACACTGCCGACACTTCTGACATACGCACGCGTGCGGGGACACCTCCCCTACAACGCCACACTCTCGGATAAGCCCGAGAGATGTAAAAAAAAGTGTGGCGGACCGTCCAGTGAGGTCAGAGGTCAGAAAAGTGCAGTTTTCAGACAACGGTGGACACTGGACCGGCGCCGGCGGACACTGCCGACACTTCTGACATACGCACGCGTGCGGGGAAGCCTCCCCTACAACGCCACACTCTCGGATAAGCCCGAGAGGTGTAAAAAAAAGTGTGGCGGACCGTCCAGTGAGGTCAGAGGTCAGAAAAGTGCCGTTTTCAGACAACAGTGGACACTGGACAGGCACCGGTGGACACTGCCGACACTTCTGACATACGCACGCGTGCGGGGACACCTCCCCTACAACGCCACACTCTCGGATAAGCCCGAGAGGTGTAAAGAAAAGTGTGGCGGACCGTCCAGTGAGGTCAGAGGTCAGAAAAGTGCAGTTTTCAGACAACGGTGGACACTGGACCGGCGCCGGCGGACACTGCCGACACTTCTGACATACGCACGCGTGCGGGGACACCTCCCCTACAACGCCACACTCTCGGATAAGCCCGAGAGGTGTAAAGAAAAGTGTGGCGGACCGTCCAGTGAGGTCAGAGGTCAGAAAAGTGCAGTTTTCAGACAACGGTGGACACTGGACCGGCGCCGGCGGACACTGCCGACACTTCTGACATACGCACGCGTGCGGGGACACCTCCCCTACAACGCCACACTCTTGGATAAGCCCGAGAGGTGTAAAAAAAAGTGTGGCGGACCGTCCAGTGAGGTCAGAGGTCAGAAAAGTGCCGTTTTCAGACAACGGTGGACACTGGACCGGCGCCGGCGGACACTGCCGACACTTCTGACATACGCACGCGTGCGGGGACACCTCCCCTACAACGCCACACTCTCGGATAAGCCCGAGAGGTGTAAAAAAAAGTGTGGCGGACCGTCCAGTGAGGTCAGAGGTCAGAAAAGTGCCGTTTTCAGACAACGGTGGAACTGGACCGGCGCCGGCGGACACTGCCGACACTTCTGACATACGCACGCGTGCGGGGACACCTCCCCTACAACGCCACACTCTCGGATAAGCCCGAGAGGTGTAAAAAAAAGTGTGGCGGACCGTCCAGTGAGGTCAGAGGTCAGAAAAGTGCCGTTTTCAGACAACAGTGGACACTGGACAGGCACCGGTGGACACTGCCGACACTTCTGACATACGCACGCGTGCGGGGACACCTCCCCTACAACGCCACACTCTCGGATAAGCCCGAGAGGTGTAAAGAAAAGTGTGGCGGACCGTCCAGTGAGGTCAGAGGTCAGAAAAGTTCAGTTTTCAGACAACGGTGGACACTGGACCGGCGGCGGCGGACACTGCCGACACTTCTGACATACGCACGCGTGCGGGGACACCTCCCCTACAAGGCCAGACTCTCGGATAAGCCCGAGATGTGTAAAGAAAAGTGTGGCGGACCGTCCAGTGAGGTCAGAGGTCAGAAAAGTGCAGTTTTCAGACAACGGTGGACACTGGACCGGCGCCGGCGGACACTGCCGACACTTCTGATATACGCACGCGTGCGGGGACACCTCCCCTACAACGCCATACTCTCGGATAAGCCCGAGAGATGTAAAAAAAAGTGTGGCGGACCGTCCAGTGAGGTCAGAGGTCAGAAAAGTGCAGTTTTCAGACAACGGTGGACACTGGACCGGCGCCGGCGGACACTGCCGACACTTCTGACATACGCACGCGTGCGGGGACACCTCCCCTAAAACGCCAGACTCTCGGATAAGCCCGAGAGGTGTAAAAAAAAGTGTGGCGGACCGTCCAGTGAGGTCAGAGGTCAGAAAAGTGCAGTTTTCAGACAACGGTGGACACTGGACCGGTGCCGGCGGACACTGCCGACACTTCTGACATACGCACGCGTGCGGGGACACCTCCCCTACAACGCCACACTCTCGGATAAGCCCGAGATGTGTAAAGAAAAGTGTGGCGGACCGTCCAGTGAGGTCAGAGGTCAGAAAAGTGCAGTTTTCAGACAACGGTGGACACTGGACCGGCGCCGGCGGACACTGCCGACACTTCTGACATACGCACGCGTGCGGGGACACCTCCCCTACAACGCCACACTCTTGGATAAGCCCGAGAGGTGTAAAAAAAAGTGTGGCGGACCGTCCAGTGAGGTCAGAGGTCAGAAAAGTGCCGTTTTCAGACAACGGTGGACACTGGACCGGTGCCGGCGGACACTGCCGACACTTCTGACATACGCACGCGTGCGGGGACACCTCCCCTACAACGCCACACTCTCGGATAAGCCCGAGAGGTGTAAAGAAAAGTGTGGCGGACCGTCCAGTGAGGTCAGAGGTCAGAAAAGTGCAGTTTTCAGACAACGGTGGACACTGGACCGGCGCCGGCGGACACTGCCGACACTTCTGACATACGCACGCGTGCGGGGACACCTCCCCTACAACGCCACACTCTTGGATAAGCCCGAGAGGTGTAAAAAAAAGTGTGGCGGACCGTCCAGTGAGGTCAGAGGTCAGAAAAGTGCCGTTTTCAGACAACGGTGGACACTGGACCGGCGCCGGCGGACACTGCCGACACTTCTGACATACGCACGCGTGCGGGGACACCTCCCCTACAACGCCACACTCTCGGATAAGCCCGAGAGGTGTAAAAAAAAGTGTGGCGGACCGTCCAGTGAGGTCAGAGGTCAGAAAAGTGCCGTTTTCAGACAACGGTGGAACTGGACCGGCGCCGGCGGACACTGCCGACACTTCTGACATACGCACGCGTGCGGGGACACCTCCCCTACAACGCCACACTCTCGGATAAGCCCGAGAGGTGTAAAAAAAAGTGTGGCGGACCGTCCAGTGAGGTCAGAGGTCAGAAAAGTGCCGTTTTCAGACAACAGTGGACACTGGACAGGCACCGGTGGACACTGCCGACACTTCTGACATACGCACGCGTGCGGGGACACCTCCCCTACAACGCCACACTCTCGGATAAGCCCGAGAGGTGTAAAGAAAAGTGTGGCGGACCGTCCAGTGAGGTCAGAGGTCAGAAAAGTTCAGTTTTCAGACAACGGTGGACACTGGACCGGCGGCGGCGGACACTGCCGACACTTCTGACATACGCACGCGTGCGGGGACACCTCCCCTACAAGGCCAGACTCTCGGATAAGCCCGAGATGTGTAAAGAAAAGTGTGGCGGACCGTCCAGTGAGGTCAGAGGTCAGAAAAGTGCAGTTTTCAGACAACGGTGGACACTGGACCGGCGCCGGCGGACACTGCCGACACTTCTGATATACGCACGCGTGCGGGGACACCTCCCCTACAACGCCATACTCTCGGATAAGCCCGAGAGATGTAAAAAAAAGTGTGGCGGACCGTCCAGTGAGGTCAGAGGTCAGAAAAGTGCAGTTTTCAGACAACGGTGGACACTGGACCGGCGCCGGCGGACACTGCCGACACTTCTGACATACGCACGCGTGCGGGGACACCTCCCCTAAAACGCCAGACTCTCGGATAAGCCCGAGAGGTGTAAAAAAAAGTGTGGCGGACCGTCCAGTGAGGTCAGAGGTCAGAAAAGTGCAGTTTTCAGACAACGGTGGACACTGGACCGGTGCCGGCGGACACTGCCGACACTTCTGACATACGCACGCGTGCGGGGACACCTCCCCTACAACGCCACACTCTCGGATAAGCCCGAGATGTGTAAAGAAAAGTGTGGCGGACCGTCCAGTGAGGTCAGAGGTCAGAAAAGTGCAGTTTTCAGACAACGGTGGACACTGGACCGGCGCCGGCGGACACTGCCGACACTTCTGATATACACACGCGTGCGGGGACACCTCCCCTACAACGCCACACTCTCGGATAAGCCCGAGAGATGTAAAAAAAAGTGTGGCGGACCGTCCAGTGAGGTCAGAGGTCAGAAAAGTGCCGTTTTCAGACAACAGTGGACACTGGACAGGCACCGGTGGACACTGCCGACACTTCTGACATACGCACGCGTGCGGGGACACCTCCCCTACAACGCCACACTCTCGGATAAGCCCGAGAGGTGTAAAGAAAAGTGTGGCGGACCGTCCAGTGAGGTCAGAGGTCAGAAAAGTTCAGTTTTCAGACAACGGTGGACACTGGACCGGCGCCGGCGGACACTGCCGACACTTCTGACATACGCACGCGTGCGGGGACACCTCCCCTACAAGGCCAGACTCTCGGATAAGCCCGAGATGTGTAAAGAAAAGTGTGGCGGACCGTCCAGTGAGGTCAGAGGTCAGAAAAGTGCAGTTTTCAGACAACGGTGGACACTGGACCGGCGCCGGCGGACACTGCCGACACTTCTGATATACGCACGCGTGCGGGGACACCTCCCCTACAACGCCACACTCTCGGATAAGCCCGAGAGATGTAAAAAAAAGTGTGGCGGACCGTCCAGTGAGGTCAGAGGTCAGAAAAGTGCAGTTTTCAGACAACGGTGGACACTGGACCGGCGCCGGCGGACACTGCCGACACTTCTGACATACGCACGCGTGCGGGGACACCTCCCCTACAACGCCAGACTCTCGGATAAGCCCGAGAGGTGTAAAAAAAAGTGTGGCGGACCGTCCAGTGAGGTCAGAGGTCAGAAAAGTGCAGTTTTCAGACAACGGTGGACACTGGACCGGTGCCGGCGGACACTGCCGACACTTCTGACATACGCACGCGTGCGGGGACACCTCCCCTACAACGCCACACTCTCGGATAAGCCCGAGATGTGTAAAGAAAAGTGTGGCGGACCGTCCAGTGAGGTCAGAGGTCAGAAAAGTGCAGTTTTCAGACAACGGTGGACACTGGACCGGCGCCGGCGGACACTGCCGACACTTCTGATATACACACGCGTGCGGGGACACCTCCCCTACAACGCCACACTCTCGGATAAGCCCGAGAGATGTAAAAAAAAGTGTGGCGGACCGTCCAGTGAGGTCAGAGGTCAGAAAAGTGCAGTTTTCAGACAACGGTGGACACTGGACCGGCGCCGGCGGACACTGCCGACACTTCTGACATACGCACGCGTGCGGGGACACCTCCCCTACAACGCCAGACTCTCGGATAAGCCCGAGAGGTGTAAAGAAAAGTGTGGCGGACCGTCCAGTGAGGTCAGAGGTCAGAAAAGTGCAGTTTTCAGACAACGGTGGACACTGGACCGGCGCCGGCGGACACTGCCGACACTTCTGACATACGCACGCGTGCGGGGACACCTCCCCTACAACGCCACACTCTCGGATAAGCCCGAGAGATGTAAAAAAAAGTGTGGCGGACCGTCCAGTGAGGTCAGAGGTCAGAAAAGTGCAGTTTTCAGACAACGGTGGACACTGGACCGGCGCCGGCGGACACTGCCGACACTTCTGACATACGCACGCGTGCGGGGACACCTCCCCTACAACGCCACACTCTCGGATAAGCCCGAGAGATGTAAAAAAAAGTGTGGCGGACCGTCCAGTGAGGTCAGAGGTCAGAAAAGTGCAGTTTTCAGACAACGGTGGACACTGGACCGGCGCCGGCGGACACTGCCGACACTTCTGACATACGCACGCGTGCGGGGAAGCCTCCCCTACAACGCCACACTCTCGGATAAGCCCGAGAGGTGTAAAAGAAAGTGTGGCGGACCGTCCAGTGAGGTCAGAGGTCAGAAAAGTGCCGTTTTCAGACAACAGTGGACACTGGACAGGCACCGGTGGACACTGCCGACACTTCTGACATACGCACGCGTGCGGGGACACCTCCCCTACAACGCCACACTCTCGGATAAGCCCGAGAGGTGTAAAGAAAAGTGTGGCGGACCGTCCAGTGAGGTCAGAGGTCAGAAAAGTGCAGTTTTCAGACAACGGTGGACACTGGACCGGCGCCGGCGGACACTGCCGACACTTCTGACATACGCACGCGTGCGGGGACACCTCCCCTACAACGCCACACTCTCGGATAAGCCCGAGAGGTGTAAAGAAAAGTGTGGCGGACCGTCCAGTGAGGTCAGAGGTCAGAAAAGTGCAGTTTTCAGACAACGGTGGACACTGGACCGGCGCCGGCGGACACTGCCGACACTTCTGACATACGCACGCGTGCGGGGACACCTCCCCTACAACGCCACACTCTCGGATAAGCCCGAGAGGTGTAAAAAAAAGTGTGGCGGACCGTCCAGTGAGGTCAGAGGTCAGAAAAGTGCCGTTTTCAGACAACGGTGGACACTGGACCGGCGCCGGCGGACACTGCCGACACTTCTGACATACGCACGCGTGCGGGGACACCTCCCCTACAACGCCACACTCTCGGATAAGCCCGAGAGGTGTAAAGAAAAGTGTGGCGGACCGTCCAGTGAGGTCAGAGGTCAGAAAAGTTCAGTTTTCAGACAACGGTGGACACTGGACCGGCGCCGGCGGACACTGCCGACACTTCTGACATACGCACGCGTGCGGGGACACCTCCCCTACAACGCCAGACTCTCGGATAAGCCCGAGATGTGTAAAGAAAAGTGTGGCGGACCGTCCAGTGAGGTCAGAGGTCAGAAAAGTGCAGTTTTCAGACAACGGTGGACACTGGACCGGCGCCGGCGGACACTGCCGACACTTCTGATATACGCACGCGTGCGGGGACACCTCCCCTACAACGCCACACTCTCGGATAAGCCCGAGAGATGTAAAAAAAAGTGTGGCGGACCGTCCAGTGAGGTCAGAGGTCAGAAAAGTGCAGTTTTCAGACAACGGTGGACACTGGACCGGCGCCGGCGGACACTGCCGACACTTCTGACATACGCACGCGTGCGGGGACACCTCCCCTACAACGCCAGACTCTCGGATAAGCCCGAGAGGTGTAAAGAAAAGTGTGGCGGACCGTCCAGTGAGGTCAGAGGTCAGAAAAGTGCAGTTTTCAGACAACGGTGGACACTGGACCGGTGCCGGCGGACACTGCCGACACTTCTGACATACGCACGCGTGCGGGGACACCTCCCCTACAACGCCACACTCTCGGATAAGCCCGAGAGATGTAAAAAAAAGTGTGGCGGACCGTCCAGTGAGGTCAGAGGTCAGAAAAGTTCAGTTTTCAGACAACGGTGGACACTGGACCGGCGCCGGCGGACACTGCCGACACTTCTGACATACGCACGCGTGCGGGGACACCTCCCCTACAACGCCAGACTCTCGGATAAGCCCGAGAGATGTAAAAAAAAGTGTGGCGGACCGTCCAGTGAGGTCAGAGGTCAGAAAAGTGCAGTTTTCAGACAACGGTGGACACTGGACCGGCGCCGGCGGACACTGCCGACACTTCTGACATACGCACGCGTGCGGGGACACCTCCCCTACAACGCCAGACTCTCGGATAAGCCCGAGAGGTGTAAAGAAAAGTGTGGCGGACCGTCCAGTGAGGTCAGAGGTCAGAAAAGTGCAGTTTTCAGACAACGGTGGACACTGGACCGGTGCCGGCGGACACTGCCGACACTTCTGACATACGCACGCGTGCGGGGACACCTCCCCTACAACGCCACACTCTCGGATAAGCCTGAGAGATGTAAAAAAAAGTGTGGCGGACCGTCCAGTGAAGTCAGAGGTCAGAAAAGTTCAGTTTTCAGACAACGGTGGACACTGGACCGGCGCCGGCGGACACTGCCGACACTTCTGACATACGCACGCGTGCGGGGACACCTCCCCTACAACGCCAGACTCTCGGATAAGCCCGAGATGTGTAAAGAAAAGTGTGGCGGACCGTCCAGTGAGGTCAGAGGTCAGAAAAGTGCAGTTTTCAGACAACGGTGGACACTGGACCGGCGCCGGCGGACACTGCCGACACTTCTGATATACGCACGCGTGCGGGGACACCTCCCCTACAACGCCAAACTCTCGGATAAGCCCGAGAGATGTAAAAAAAAGTGTGGCGGACCGTCCAGTGAGGTCAGAGGTCAGAAAAGTGCAGTTTTCAGACAACGGTGGACACTGGACCGGCGCCGGCGGACACTGCCGACACTTCTGACATACGCACGCGTGCGGGGACACCTCCCCTACAACGCCACACTCTCGGATAAGCCCGAGAGATGTAAAAAAAAGTGTGGCGGACCGTCCAGTGAGGTCAGAGGTCAGAAAAGTGCAGTTTTCAGACAACAGTGGACACTGGACCGGCGCCGGCGGACACTGCCGACACTTCTGACATACGCACGCGTGCGGGGACACCTCCCCTACAACGCCACACTCTCGGATAAGCCCGAGAGATGTAAAAAAAAGTGTGGCGGACCGTCCAGTGAGGTCAGAGGTCAGAAAAGTGCAGTTTTCAGACAACGGTGGACACTGGACCGGTGCCGGCGGACACTGCCGACACTTCTGACATACGCACGTGTGCGGGGACACCTCCCCTACAACGCCACACTCTCGGATAAGCCCGAGAGGTGTAAAGAAAAGTGTGGCGGACCGTCCAGTGAGGTTAGAGGTCAGAAAAGTGCAGTTTTCAGACAACGGTGGACACTGGACCGGCGCCGGCGGACACTGCCGACACTTCTGACATACGCACGCGTGCGGGGACACCTCCCCTACAACGCCAGACTCTCGGATAAGCCCGAGAGGTGTAAAGAAAAGTGTGGCGGACCGTCCAGTGAGGTCAGAGGTCAGAAAAGTGCAGTTTTCAGACAACGGTGGACACTGGACCGGCGCCGGCAGACACTGCCGACACTTCTGACATACGCACGCGTGCGGGGACACCTCCCCTACAACGCCAGACTCTCGGATAAGCCCGAGAGGTGTAAAGAAAAGTGTGGCGGACCGTCCAGTGAGGTCAGAGGTCAGAAAAGTGCAGTTTTCAGACAACGGTGGACACTGGACCGGCGCCGGCAGACACTGCCGACACTTCTGACATACGCACGCGTGCGGGGACACCTCCCCTACAACGCCAGACTCTCGGATAAGCCCGAGAGGTGTAAAGAAAAGTGTGGCGGACCGTCCAGTGAGGTCAGAGGTCAGAAAAGTGCAGTTTTCAGACAACGGTGGACACTGGACCGGCGCCGGCAGACACTGCCGACACTTCTGACATACGCACGCGTGCGGGGACACCTCCCCTACAACGCCACACTCTCGGATAAGCCCGAGAGATGTAAAAAAAAGTGTGGCGGACCGTCCAGTGAGGTCAGAGGTCAGAAAAGTGCAGTTTTCAGACAACGGTGGACACTGGACCGGCGCAGGCGGACACTGCCGACACTTCTGACATACGCACGCGTGCGGGGACACCTCCCCTACAACGCCAAACTCTCGGATAAGCCCGAGAGGTGTAAAGAAAAGTGTGGCGGACCGTCCAGTGAGGTCAGATAAGTGCAGTTTTCAGACAACGGTGGACACTGGACCGGCGCCGGCGGACACTGCCGACACTTCTGACATACGCACGCGTGCGGGGACACCTCCCCTACAACGCCACACTCTCGGATAAGCCCGAGAGATGTAAAAAAAAGTGTGGCGGACCGTCCAGTGAGGTCAGAGGTCAGAAAAGTGCAGTTTTCAGACAACGGTGGACACTGGACCGGCGCCGGCGGACACTGCCGACACTTCTGACATACGCACGCGTGCGGGGACACCTCCCCTACAACGCCACACTCTCGGATAAGCCCGAGAGATGTAAAAAAAAGTGTGGCGGACCGTCCAGTGAGGTCAGAGGTCAGAAAAGTGCAGTTTTCAGACAACGGTGGACACTGGACCGGCGCCGGCGGACACTGCCGACACTTCTGACATACGCACGCGTGCGGGGAAGCCTCCCCTACAACGCCACACTCTCGGATAAGCCCGAGAGGTGTAAAAGAAAGTGTGGCGGACCGTCCAGTGAGGTCAGAGGTCAGAAAAGTGCCGTTTTCAGACAACAGTGGACACTGGACAGGCACCGGTGGACACTGCCGACACTTCTGACATACGCACGCGTGCGGGGACACCTCCCCTACAACGCCACACTCTCGGATAAGCCCGAGAGGTGTAAAGAAAAGTGTGGCGGACCGTCCAGTGAGGTCAGAGGTCAGAAAAGTGCAGTTTTCAGACAACGGTGGACACTGGACCGGCGCCGGCGGACACTGCCGACACTTCTGACATACGCACGCGTGCGGGGACACCTCCCCTACAACGCCACACTCTCGGATAAGCCCGAGAGGTGTAAAGAAAAGTGTGGCGGACCGTCCAGTGAGGTCAGAGGTCAGAAAAGTGCAGTTTTCAGACAACGGTGGACACTGGACCGGCGCCGGCGGACACTGCCGACACTTCTGACATACGCACGCGTGCGGGGACACCTCCCCTACAACGCCACACTCTCGGATAAGCCCGAGAGGTGTAAAAAAAAGTGTGGCGGACCGTCCAGTGAGGTCAGAGGTCAGAAAAGTGCCGTTTTCAGACAACGGTGGACACTGGACCGGCGCCGGCGGACACTGCCGACACTTCTGACATACGCACGCGTGCGGGGACACCTCCCCTACAACGCCACACTCTCGGATAAGCCCGAGAGGTGTAAAGAAAAGTGTGGCGGACCGTCCAGTGAGGTCAGAGGTCAGAAAAGTTCAGTTTTCAGACAACGGTGGACACTGGACCGGCGCCGGCGGACACTGCCGACACTTCTGACATACGCACGCGTGCGGGGACACCTCCCCTACAACGCCACACTCTCGGATAAGCCCGAGATGTGTAAAGAAAAGTGTGGCGGACCGTCCAGTGAGGTCAGAGGTCAGAAAAGTGCAGTTTTCAGACAACGGTGGACACTGGACCGGCGCCGGCGGACACTGCCGACACTTCTGATATACGCACGCGTGCGGGGACACCTCCCCTACAACGCCACACTCTCGGATAAGCCCGAGAGATGTAAAAAAAAGTGTGGCGGACCGTCCAGTGAGGTCAGAGGTCAGAAAAGTGCAGTTTTCAGACAACGGTGGACACTGGACCGGCGCCGGCGGACACTGCCGACACTTCTGACATACGCACGCGTGCGGGGACACCTCCCCTACAACGCCAGACTCTCGGATAAGCCCGAGAGGTGTAAAGAAAAGTGTGGCGGACCGTCCAGTGAGGTCAGAGGTCAGAAAAGTGCAGTTTTCAGACAACAGTGGACACTGGACCGGTGCCGGCGGACACTGCCGACACTTCTGACATACGCACGCGTGCGGGGACACCTCCCCTACAACGCCACACTCTCGGATAAGCCCGAGAGATGTAAAAAAAAGTGTGGCGGACCGTCCAGTGAGGTCAGAGGTCAGAAAAGTTCAGTTTTCAGACAACGGTGGACACTGGACCGGCGCCGGCGGACACTGCCGACACTTCTGACATACGCACGCGTGCGGGGACACCTCCCCTACAACGCCAGACTCTCGGATAAGCCCGAGAGATGTAAAAAAAAGTGTGGCGGACCGTCCAGTGAGGTCAGAGGTCAGAAAAGTGCAGTTTTCAGACAACGGTGGACACTGGACCGGCGCCGGCGGACACTGCCGACACTTCTGACATACGCACGCGTGCGGGGACACCTCCCCTACAACGCCAGACTCTCGGATAAGCCCGAGAGGTGTAAAGAAAAGTGTGGCGGACCGTCCAGTGAGGTCAGAGGTCAGAAAAGTGCAGTTTTCAGACAACGGTGGACACTGGACCGGTGCCGGCGGACACTGCCGACACTTCTGACATACGCACGCGTGCGGGGACACCTCCCCTACAACGCCACACTCTCGGATAAGCCTGAGAGATGTAAAAAAAAGTGTGGCGGACCGTCCAGTGAAGTCAGAGGTCAGAAAAGTTCAGTTTTCAGACAACGGTGGACACTGGACCGGCGCCGGCGGACACTGCCGACACTTCTGACATACGCACGCGTGCGGGGACACCTCCCCTACAACGCCAGACTCTCGGATAAGCCCGAGATGTGTAAAGAAAAGTGTGGCGGACCGTCCAGTGAGGTCAGAGGTCAGAAAAGTGCAGTTTTCAGACAACGGTGGACACTGGACCGGCGCCGGCGGACACTGCCGACACTTCTGATATACGCACGCGTGCGGGGACACCTCCCCTACAACGCCAAACTCTCGGATAAGCCCGAGAGATGTAAAAAAAAGTGTGGCGGACCGTCCAGTGAGGTCAGAGGTCAGAAAAGTGCAGTTTTCAGACAACGGTGGACACTGGACCGGCGCCGGCGGACACTGCCGACACTTCTGACATACGCACGCGTGCGGGGACACCTCCCCTACAACGCCACACTCTCGGATAAGCCCGAGAGATGTAAAAAAAAGTGTGGCGGACCGTCCAGTGAGGTCAGAGGTCAGAAAAGTGCAGTTTTCAGACAACAGTGGACACTGGACCGGCGCCGGCGGACACTGCCGACACTTCTGACATACGCACGCGTGCGGGGACACCTCCCCTACAACGCCACACTCTCGGATAAGCCCGAGAGATGTAAAAAAAAGTGTGGCGGACCGTCCAGTGAGGTCAGAGGTCAGAAAA
Source organism: Gymnoscopelus braueri (assembly GCF_963280865.1). NCBI lineage: Eukaryota > Metazoa > Chordata > Actinopteri > Myctophiformes > Myctophidae > Gymnoscopelus > Gymnoscopelus braueri. Next base: position 197,197 of record NW_027660577.1, on the reverse strand, counting down.
GTGCAGTTTTCAGACAACGGTGGACACTGGACCGGTGCCGGCGGACACTGCCGACACTTCTGACATACGCACGTGTGCGGGGACACCTCCCCTACAACGCCACACTCTCGGATAAGCCCGAGAGGTGTAAAGAAAAGTGTGGCGGACCGTCCAGTGAGGTTAGAGGTCAGAAAAGTGCAGTTTTCAGACAACGGTGGACACTGGACCGGCGCCGGCGGACACTGCCGACACTTCTGACATACGCACGCGTGCGGGGACACCTCCCCTACAACGCCAGACTCTCGGATAAGCCCGAGAGGTGTAAAGAAAAGTGTGGCGGACCGTCCAGTGAGGTCAGAGGTCAGAAAAGTGCAGTTTTCAGACAACGGTGGACACTGGACCGGCGCCGGCAGACACTGCCGACACTTCTGACATACGCACGCGTGCGGGGACACCTCCCCTACAACGCCAGACTCTCGGATAAGCCCGAGAGGTGTAAAGAAAAGTGTGGCGGACCGTCCAGTGAGGTCAGAGGTCAGAAAAGTGCAGTTTTCAGACAACGGTGGACACTGGACCGGCGCCGGCAGACACTGCCGACACTTCTGACATACGCACGCGTGCGGGGACACCTCCCCTACAACGCCAGACTCTCGGATAAGCCCGAGAGGTGTAAAGAAAAGTGTGGCGGACCGTCCAGTGAGGTCAGAGGTCAGAAAAGTGCAGTTTTCAGACAACGGTGGACACTGGACCGGCGCCGGCGGACACTGCCGACACTTCTGACATACGCACGCGTGCGGGGACACCTCCCCTACAACGCCACACTCTCGGATAAGCCCGAGAGATGTAAAAAAAAGTGTGGCGGACCGTCCAGTGAGGTCAGAGGTCAGAAAAGTGCAGTTTTCAGACAACGGTGGACACTGGACCGGCGCAGGCGGACACTGCCGACACTTCTGACATACGCACGCGTGCGGGGACACCTCCCCTACAACGCCAAACTCTCGGATAAGCCCGAGAGGTGTAAAGAAAAGTGTGGCGGACCGTCCAGTGAGGTCAGATAAGTGCAGTTTTCAGACAACGGTGGACACTGGACCGGCGCCGGCGGACACTGCCGACACTTCTGACATACGCACGCGTGCGGGGACACCTCCCCTACAACGCCACACTCTCGGATAAGCCCGAGAGATGTAAAAAAAAGTGTGGCGGACCGTCCAGTGAGGTCAGAGGTCAGAAAAGTGCAGTTTTCAGACAACGGTGGACACTGGACCGGCGCCGGCGGACACTGCCGACACTTCTGACATACGCACGCGTGCGGGGACACCTCCCCTACAACGCCACACTCTCGGATAAGCCCGAGAGATGTAAAAAAAAGTGTGGCGGACCGTCCAGTGAGGTCAGAGGTCAGAAAAGTGCAGTTTTCAGACAACGGTGGACACTGGACCGGCGCCGGCGGACACTGCCGACACTTCTGACATACGCACGCGTGCGGGGAAGCCTCCCCTACAACGCCACACTCTCGGATAAGCCCGAGAGGTGTAAAAGAAAGTGTGGCGGACCGTCCAGTGAGGTCAGAGGTCAGAAAAGTGCCGTTTTCAGACAACAGTGGACACTGGACAGGCACCGGTGGACACTGCCGACACTTCTGACATACGCACGCGTGCGGGGACACCTCCCCTACAACGCCACACTCTCGGATAAGCCCGAGAGGTGTAAAGAAAAGTGTGGCGGACCGTCCAGTGAGGTCAGAGGTCAGAAAAGTGCAGTTTTCAGACAACGGTGGACACTGGACCGGCGCCGGCGGACACTGCCGACACTTCTGACATACGCACGCGTGCGGGGACACCTCCCCTACAACGCCACACTCTCGGATAAGCCCGAGAGGTGTAAAGAAAAGTGTGGCGGACCGTCCAGTGAGGTCAGAGGTCAGAAAAGTGCAGTTTTCAGACAACGGTGGACACTGGACCGGCGCCGGCGGACACTGCCGACACTTCTGACATACGCACGCGTGCGGGGACACCTCCCCTACAACGCCACACTCTCGGATAAGCCCGAGAGGTGTAAAAAAAAGTGTGGCGGACCGTCCAGTGAGGTCAGAGGTCAGAAAAGTGCCGTTTTCAGACAACGGTGGACACTGGACCGGCGCCGGCGGACACTGCCGACACTTCTGACATACGCACGCGTGCGGGGACACCTCCCCTACAACGCCACACTCTCGGATAAGCCCGAGAGGTGTAAAGAAAAGTGTGGCGGACCGTCCAGTGAGGTCAGAGGTCAGAAAAGTTCAGTTTTCAGACAACGGTGGACACTGGACCGGCGCCGGCGGACACTGCCGACACTTCTGACATACGCACGCGTGCGGGGACACCTCCCCTACAACGCCACACTCTCGGATAAGCCCGAGAGATGTAAAAAAAAGTGTGGCGGACCGTCCAGTGAGGTCAGAGGTCAGAAAAGTGCAGTTTTCAGACAACGGTGGACACTGGACCGGCGCCGGCGGACACTGCCGACACTTCTGACATACGCACGCGTGCGGGGACACCTCCCCTACAACGCCACACTCTCGGATAAGCCCGAGAGATGTAAAAAAAAGTGTGGCGGACCGTCCAGTGAGGTCAGAGGTCAGAAAAGTGCAGTTTTCAGACAACAGTGGACACTGGACCGGCGCCGGCGGACACTGCCGACACTTCTGACATACGCACGCGTGCGGGGACACCTCCCCTACAACGCCACACTCTCGGATAAGCCCGAGAGATGTAAAAAAAAGTGTGGCGGACCGTCCAGTGAGGTCAGAGGTCAGAAAAGTGCAGTTTTCAGACAACGGTGGACACTGGACCGGTGCCGGCGGACACTGCCGACACTTCTGACATACGCACGTGTGCGGGGACACCTCCCCTACAACGCCACACTCTCGGATAAGCCCGAGAGGTGTAAAGAAAAGTGTGGCGGACCGTCCAGTGAGGTTAGAGGTCAGAAAAGTGCAGTTTTCAGACAACGGTGGACACTGGACCGGCGCCGGCGGACACTGCCGACACTTCTGACATACGCACGCGTGCGGGGACACCTCCCCTACAACGCCAGACTCTCGGATAAGCCCGAGAGGTGTAAAGAAAAGTGTGGCGGACCGTCCAGTGAGGTCAGAGGTCAGAAAAGTGCAGTTTTCAGACAACGGTGGACACTGGACCGGCGCCGGCAGACACTGCCGACACTTCTGACATACGCACGCGTGCGGGGACACCTCCCCTACAACGCCAGACTCTCGGATAAGCCCGAGAGGTGTAAAGAAAAGTGTGGCGGACCGTCCAGTGAGGTCAGAGGTCAGAAAAGTGCAGTTTTCAGACAACGGTGGACACTGGACCGGCGCCGGCAGACACTGCCGACACTTCTGACATACGCACGCGTGCGGGGACACCTCCCCTACAACGCCAGACTCTCGGATAAGCCCGAGAGGTGTAAAGAAAAGTGTGGCGGACCGTCCAGTGAGGTCAGAGGTCAGAAAAGTGCAGTTTTCAGACAACGGTGGACACTGGACCGGCGCCGGCGGACACTGCCGACACTTCTGACATACGCACGCGTGCGGGGACACCTCCCCTACAACGCCACACTCTCGGATAAGCCCGAGAGATGTAAAAAAAAGTGTGGCGGACCGTCCAGTGAGGTCAGAGGTCAGAAAAGTGCAGTTTTCAGACAACGGTGGACACTGGACCGGCGCAGGCGGACACTGCCGACACTTCTGACATACGCACGCGTGCGGGGACACCTCCCCTACAACGCCAAACTCTCGGATAAGCCCGAGAGGTGTAAAGAAAAGTGTGGCGGACCGTCCAGTGAGGTCAGATAAGTGCAGTTTTCAGACAACGGTGGACACTGGACCGGCGCCGGCGGACACTGCCGACACTTCTGACATACGCACGCGTGCGGGGACACCTCCCCTACAACGCCACACTCTCGGATAAGCCCGAGAGATGTAAAAAAAAGTGTGGCGGACCGTCCAGTGAGGTCAGAGGTCAGAAAAGTGCAGTTTTCAGACAACGGTGGACACTGGACCGGCGCCGGCGGACACTGCCGACACTTCTGACATACGCACGCGTGCGGGGACACCTCCCCTACAACGCCACACTCTCGGATAAGCCCGAGAGATGTAAAAAAAAGTGTGGCGGACCGTCCAGTGAGGTCAGAGGTCAGAAAAGTGCAGTTTTCAGACAACGGTGGACACTGGACCGGCGCCGGCGGACACTGCCGACACTTCTGACATACGCACGCGTGCGGGGAAGCCTCCCCTACAACGCCACACTCTCGGATAAGCCCGAGAGGTGTAAAAGAAAGTGTGGCGGACCGTCCAGTGAGGTCAGAGGTCAGAAAAGTGCCGTTTTCAGACAACAGTGGACACTGGACAGGCACCGGTGGACACTGCCGACACTTCTGACATACGCACGCGTGCGGGGACACCTCCCCTACAACGCCACACTCTCGGATAAGCCCGAGAGGTGTAAAGAAAAGTGTGGCGGACCGTCCAGTGAGGTCAGAGGTCAGAAAAGTGCAGTTTTCAGACAACGGTGGACACTGGACCGGCGCCGGCGGACACTGCCGACACTTCTGACATACGCACGCGTGCGGGGACACCTCCCCTACAACGCCACACTCTCGGATAAGCCCGAGAGGTGTAAAGAAAAGTGTGGCGGACCGTCCAGTGAGGTCAGAGGTCAGAAAAGTGCAGTTTTCAGACAACGGTGGACACTGGACCGGCGCCGGCGGACACTGCCGACACTTCTGACATACGCACGCGTGCGGGGACACCTCCCCTACAACGCCACACTCTCGGATAAGCCCGAGAGGTGTAAAAAAAAGTGTGGCGGACCGTCCAGTGAGGTCAGAGGTCAGAAAAGTGCCGTTTTCAGACAACGGTGGACACTGGACCGGCGCCGGCGGACACTGCCGACACTTCTGACATACGCACGCGTGCGGGGACACCTCCCCTACAACGCCACACTCTCGGATAAGCCCGAGAGGTGTAAAGAAAAGTGTGGCGGACCGTCCAGTGAGGTCAGAGGTCAGAAAAGTTCAGTTTTCAGACAACGGTGGACACTGGACCGGCGCCGGCGGACACTGCCGACACTTCTGACATACGCACGCGTGCGGGGACACCTCCCCTACAACGCCACACTCTCGGATAAGCCCGAGATGTGTAAAGAAAAGTGTGGCGGACCGTCCAGTGAGGTCAGAGGTCAGAAAAGTGCAGTTTTCAGACAACGGTGGACACTGGACCGGCGCCGGCGGACACTGCCGACACTTCTGATATACGCACGCGTGCGGGGACACCTCCCCTACAACGCCACACTCTCGGATAAGCCCGAGAGATGTAAAAAAAAGTGTGGCGGACCGTCCAGTGAGGTCAGAGGTCAGAAAAGTGCAGTTTTCAGACAACGGTGGACACTGGACCGGCGCCGGCGGACACTGCCGACACTTCTGACATACGCACGCGTGCGGGGACACCTCCCCTACAACGCCAGACTCTCGGATAAGCCCGAGAGGTGTAAAGAAAAGTGTGGCGGACCGTCCAGTGAGGTCAGAGGTCAGAAAAGTGCAGTTTTCAGACAACGGTGGACACTGGACCGGTGCCGGCGGACACTGCCGACACTTCTGACATACGCACGCGTGCGGGGACACCTCCCCTACAACGCCACACTCTCGGATAAGCCCGAGAGATGTAAAAAAAAGTGTGGCGGACCGTCCAGTGAGGTCAGAGGTCAGAAAAGTGCAGTTTTCAGACAACGGTGGACACTGGACCGGCGCCGGCGGACACTGCCGACACTTCTGACATACGCACGCGTGCGGGGACACCTCCCCTACAACGCCAGACTCTCGGATAAGCCCGAGAGGTGTAAAGAAAAGTGTGGCGGACCGTCCAGTGAGGTCAGAGGTCAGAAAAGTGCAGTTTTCAGACAACGGTGGACACTGGACCGGTGCCGGCGGACACTGCCGACACTTCTGACATACGCACGCGTGCGGGGACACCTCCCCTACAACGCCACACTCTCGGATAAGCCTGAGAGATGTAAAAAAAAGTGTGGCGGACCGTCCAGTGAAGTCAGAGGTCAGAAAAGTTCAGTTTTCAGACAACGGTGGACACTGGACCGGCGCCGGCGGACACTGCCGACACTTCTGACATACGCACGCGTGCGGGGACACCTCCCCTACAACGCCAGACTCTCGGATAAGCCCGAGATGTGTAAAGAAAAGTGTGGCGGACCGTCCAGTGAGGTCAGAGGTCAGAAAAGTGCAGTTTTCAGACAACGGTGGACACTGGACCGGCGCCGGCGGACACTGCCGACACTTCTGATATACGCACGCGTGCGGGGACACCTCCCCTACAACGCCAAACTCTCGGATAAGCCCGAGAGATGTAAAAAAAAGTGTGGCGGACCGTCCAGTGAGGTCAGAGGTCAGAAAAGTGCAGTTTTCAGACAACGGTGGACACTGGACCGGCGCCGGCGGACACTGCCGACACTTCTGACATACGCACGCGTGCGGGGACACCTCCCCTACAACGCCACACTCTCGGATAAGCCCGAGAGATGTAAAAAAAAGTGTGGCGGACCGTCCAGTGAGGTCAGAGGTCAGAAAAGTGCAGTTTTCAGACAACAGTGGACACTGGACCGGCGCCGGCGGACACTGCCGACACTTCTGACATACGCACGCGTGCGGGGACACCTCCCCTACAACGCCACACTCTCGGATAAGCCCGAGAGATGTAAAAAAAAGTGTGGCGGACCGTCCAGTGAGGTCAGAGGTCAGAAAAGTGCAGTTTTCAGACAACGGTGGACACTGGACCGGTGCCGGCGGACACTGCCGACACTTCTGACATACGCACGTGTGCGGGGACACCTCCCCTACAACGCCACACTCTCGGATAAGCCCGAGAGGTGTAAAGAAAAGTGTGGCGGACCGTCCAGTGAGGTTAGAGGTCAGAAAAGTGCAGTTTTCAGACAACGGTGGACACTGGACCGGCGCCGGCGGACACTGCCGACACTTCTGACATACGCACGCGTGCGGGGACACCTCCCCTACAACGCCAGACTCTCGGATAAGCCCGAGAGGTGTAAAGAAAAGTGTGGCGGACCGTCCAGTGAGGTCAGAGGTCAGAAAAGTGCAGTTTTCAGACAACGGTGGACACTGGACCGGCGCCGGCAGACACTGCCGACACTTCTGACATACGCACGCGTGCGGGGACACCTCCCCTACAACGCCAGACTCTCGGATAAGCCCGAGAGGTGTAAAGAAAAGTGTGGCGGACCGTCCAGTGAGGTCAGAGGTCAGAAAAGTGCAGTTTTCAGACAACGGTGGACACTGGACCGGCGCCGGCAGACACTGCCGACACTTCTGACATACGCACGCGTGCGGGGACACCTCCCCTACAACGCCAGACTCTCGGATAAGCCCGAGAGGTGTAAAGAAAAGTGTGGCGGACCGTCCAGTGAGGTCAGAGGTCAGAAAAGTGCAGTTTTCAGACAACGGTGGACACTGGACCGGCGCCGGCGGACACTGCCGACACTTCTGACATACGCACGCGTGCGGGGACACCTCCCCTACAACGCCACACTCTCGGATAAGCCCGAGAGATGTAAAAAAAAGTGTGGCGGACCGTCCAGTGAGGTCAGAGGTCAGAAAAGTGCAGTTTTCAGACAACGGTGGACACTGGACCGGCGCAGGCGGACACTGCCGACACTTCTGACATACGCACGCGTGCGGGGACACCTCCCCTACAACGCCAAACTCTCGGATAAGCCCGAGAGGTGTAAAGAAAAGTGTGGCGGACCGTCCAGTGAGGTCAGATAAGTGCAGTTTTCAGACAACGGTGGACACTGGACCGGCGCCGGCGGACACTGCCGACACTTCTGACATACGCACGCGTGCGGGGACACCTCCCCTACAACGCCAGACTCTCGGTTAAGCCCGAGAGATGTAAAAAAAAGTGTGGCGGACCGTCCAGTGAGGTCAGAGGTCAGAAAAGTGCAGTTTTCAGACAACGGTGGACACTGGACCGGCGCCGGCGGACACTGCCGACACTTCTGACATACGCACGCGTGCGGGGACACCTCCCCTACAACGCCAGACTCTCGGATAAGCCCGAGAGGTTTAAAGAAAAGTGTGGCGGACCGTCCAGTGAGGTCAGAGGTCAGAAAAGTGCAGTTTTCAGACAACGGTGGACACTGGACCGGCGCCGGCGGACACTGCCGACACTTCTGACATACGCACGCGTGCGGGGACACCTCCCCTACAACGCCAAACTCTCGGATAAGCCCGAGAGATGTAAAAAAACGTGTGGCGGACCGTCCAGTGAGGTCAGAGGTCAGAAAAGTGCAGTTTTCAGACAACGGTGGACACTGGACCGGCGCCGGCGGACACTGCCGACACTTCTGACATACGCACGCGTGCGGGGACACCTCCCCTACAACGCCACACTCTCGGATAAGCCCGAGAGGTGTAAAAAAAAGTGTGGCGGACCGTCCAGTGAGGTCAGAGGTCAGAAAAGTGCCGTTTTCAGACAACGGTGGACACTGGACCGGCGCCGGCGGACACTGCCGACACTTCTGACATACGCACGCGTGCGGGGACACCTCCCCTACAACGCCACACTCTCGGATAAGCCCGAGAGGTGTAAAAAAAAGTGTGGCGGACCGTCCAGTGAGGTCAGAGGTCAGAAAAGTGCCGTTTTCAGACAACGGTGGACACTGGACCGGCGCCGGCGGACACTGCCGACACTTCTGACATACGCACGCGTGCGGGGACACCTCCCCTACAACGCCACACTCTCGGATAAGCCCGAGAGGTGTAAAAAAAAGTGTGGCGGACCGTCCAGTGAGGTCAGAGGTCAGAAAAGTGCCGTTTTCAGACAACAGTGGACACTGGACAGGCACCGGTGGACACTGCCGACACTTCTGACATACGCACGCGTGCGGGGACACCTCCCCTACAACGCCACACTCTCGGATAAGCCCGAGAGGTGTAAAGAAAAGTGTGGCGGACCGTCCAGTGAGGTCAGAGGTCAGAAAAGTTCAGTTTTCAGACAACGGTGGACACTGGACCGGCGCCGGCGGACACTGCCGACACTTCTGACATACGCACGCGTGCGGGGACACCTCCCCTACAACGCCAGACTCTCGGATAAGCCCGAGATGTGTAAAGAAAAGTGTGGCGGACCGTCCAGTGAGGTCAGAGGTCAGAAAAGTGCAGTTTTCAGACAACGGTGGACACTGGACCGGCGCCGGCGGACACTGCCGACACTTCTGATATACGCACGCGTGCGGGGACACCTCCCCTACAACGCCACACTCTCGGATAAGCCCGAGAGATGTAAAAAAAAGTGTGGCGGACCGTCCAGTGAGGTCAGAGGTCAGAAAAGTGCAGTTTTCAGACAACGGTGGACACTGGACCGGCGCCGGCGGACACTGCCGACACTTCTGACATACGCACGCGTGCGGGGACACCTCCCCTACAACGCCAGACTCTCGGATAAGCCCGAGAGGTGTAAAGAAAAGTGTGGCGGACCGTCCAGTGAGGTCAGAGGTCAGAAAAGTGCAGTTTTCAGACAACGGTGGACACTGGACCGGTGCCGGCGGACACTGCCGACACTTCTGACATACGCACGCGTGCGGGGACACCTCCCCTACAACGCCACACTCTCGGATAAGCCCGAGAGATGTAAAAAAAAGTGTGGCGGACCGTCCAGTGAGGTCAGAGGTCAGAAAAGTTCAGTTTTCAGACAACGGTGGACACTGGACCGGCGCCGGCGGACACTGCCGACACTTCTGACATACGCACGCGTGCGGGGACACCTCCCCTACAACGCCAGACTCTCGGATAAGCCCGAGAGATGTAAAAAAAAGTGTGGCGGACCGTCCAGTGAGGTCAGAGGTCAGAAAAGTGCAGTTTTCAGACAACGGTGGACACTGGACCGGCGCCGGCGGACACTGCCGACACTTCTGATATACGCACGCGTGCGGGGACACCTCCCCTACAACGCCAAACTCTCGGATAAGCCCGAGAGATGTAAAAAAAAGTGTGGCGGACCGTCCAGTGAGGTCAGAGGTCAGAAAAGTGCAGTTTTCAGACAACGGTGGACACTGGACCGGCGCCGGCGGACACTGCCGACACTTCTGACATACGCACGCGTGCGGGGACACCTCCCCTACTACGCCAGACTCTCGGATAAGCCCGAGAGGTGTAAAGAAAAGTGTGGCGGACCGTCCAGTGAGGTCAGATGTCAGAAAAGTGCAGTTTTCAGACAACGGTGGACACTGGACCGGTGCCGGCGGACACTGCCGACACTTCTGACATACGCACGCGTGCGGGGACACCTCCCCTACAACGCCACACTCTCGGATAAGCCCGAGAGATGTAAAAAAAAGTGTGGCGGACCGTCCAGTGAGGTCAGAGGTCAGAAAAGTGCAGTTTTCAGACAACAGTGGACACTGGACCGGCGCCGGCGGACACTGCCGACACTTCTGACATACGCACGCGTGCGGGGACACCTCCCCTACAACGCCACACTCTCGGATAAGCCCGAGAGATGTAAAAAAAAGTGTGGCGGACCGTCCAGTGAGGTCAGAGGTCAGAAAAGTGCAGTTTTCAGACAACAGTGGACACTGGACCGGCGCCGGCGGACACTGCCGACACTTCTGACATACGCACGCGTGCGGGGACACCTCCCCTACAACGCCACACTCTCGGATAAGCCCGAGAGATGTAAAAAAAAGTGTGGCGGACCGTCCAGTGAGGTCAGAGGTCAGAAAAGTGCAGTTTTCAGACAACGGTGGACACTGGACCGGCGCCGGCGGACACTGCCGACACTTCTTACATACGCACGCGTGCGGGGACACCTCCCCTACAACGCCAGACTCTCGGATAAGCCCGAGAGGTGTAAAGAAAAGTGTGGCGGACCGTCCAGTGAGGTCAGAGGTCAGAAAAGTGCAGTTTTCAGACAACGGTGGACACTGGACCGGCGCCGGCGGACACTGCCGACACTTCTGACATACGCACGCGTGCGGGGACACCTCCCCTACAACGCCACACTCTCGGCTAAGCCCGAGAGATGTAAAAAAAAGTGTGGCGGACCGTCCAGTGAGGTCAGAGGTCAGAAAAGTGCAGTTTTCAGACAACGGTGGACACTGGACCGGCGCCGGCGGACACTGCCGACACTTCTGACATACGCACGCGTGCGGGGACACCTCCCCTACAACGCCACACTCTCGGATAAGCCCGAGAGATGTAAAAAAAAGTGTGGCGGACCGTCCAGTGAGGTCAGAGGTCAGAAAAGTTCAGTTTTCAGACAACGGTGGACACTGGACCGGCGCCGGCGGACACTGCCGACACTTCTGACATACGCACGCGTGCGGGGACACCTCCCCTACAACGCCAGACTCTCGGATAAGCCCGAGATGTGTAAAGAAAAGTGTGGCGGACCGTCCAGTGAGGTCAGAGGTCAGAAAAGTGCAGTTTTCAGACAACGGTGGACACTGGACCGGCGCCGGCGGACACTGCCGACACTTCTGACATACGCACGCGTGCGGGGAAGCCTCCCCTACAACGCCACACTCTCGGATAAGCCCGAGAGGTGTAAAGAAAAGTGTGGCGGACCGTCCAGTGAGGTCAGAGGTCAGAAAAGTGCAGTTTTCAGACAACGGTGGAGATAAGCCCGGCGGACACTGCCGACACTTCTGACATACGCACGCGTGCGGGGACACCTCCCCTACAACGCCACACTCTCGGATAAGCCCGAGAGGTGTAAAGAAAAGTGTGGCGGACCGTCCAGTGAGGTCAGAGGTCAGAAAAGTGCAGTTTTCAGACAACGGTGGACACTGGACCGGCGCCGGCGGACACTGCCGACACTTCTGACATACGCACGCGTGCGGGGACACCTCCCCTACAACGCCACACTCTCGGATAAGCCCGAGAGATGTAAAAAAAAGTGTGGCGGACCGTCCAGTGAGGTCAGAGGTCAGAAAAGTGCAGTTTTCAGACAACGGTGGACACTGGACCGGTGCCGGCGGACACTGCCGACACTTCTGACATACGCACGCGTGCGGGGACACCTCCCCTACAACGCCACACTCTCGGATAAGCCCGAGAGATGTAAAAAAAAGTGTGGCGGACCGTCCAGTGAGGTCAGAGGTCAGAAAAGTTCAGTTTTCAGACAACGGTGGACACTGGACCGGCGCCGGCGGACACTGCCGACACTTCTGACATACGCACGCGTGCGGGGACACCTCCCCTACAACGCCAGACTCTCGGATAAGCCCGAGAGATGTAAAAAAAAGTGTGGCGGACCGTCCAGTGAGGTCAGAGGTCAGAAAAGTGCAGTTTTCAGACAACGGTGGACACTGGACCGGCGCCGGCGGACACTGCCGACACTTTTGACATACGCACGCGTGCGGGGACACCTCCCCTACAACGCCAGACTCTCGGATAAGCCCGAGAGGTGTAAAGAAAAGTGTGGCGGACCGTCCAGTGAGGTCAGAGGTCAGAAAAGTGCAGTTTTCAGACAACGGTGGACACTGGACCGGTGCCGGCGGACACTGCCGACACTTCTGACATACGCACGCATGCGGGGACACCTCCCCTACAACGCCACACTCTCGGATAAGCCCGAGAGAAGTAAAAAAAAGTGTGGCGGACCGTCTAAGAAGTCAGAGGTCAGAAAAGTTCAGTTTTCAGACAACGGTGGACACTGGACCGGCGCCGGCGGACACTGCCGACACTTCTGACATACGCACGCGTGCGGGGACACCTCCCCTACAACGCCACACTCTCGGATAAGCCCGAGATGTGTAAAGAAAAGTGTGGCGGACCGTCCAGTGAGGTCAGAGGTCAGAAAAGTGCAGTTTTCAGACAACGGTGGACACTGGACCGGCGCCGGCGGACACTGCCGACACTTCTGATATACGCACGCGTGCGGGGACACCTCCCCTACTACGCCAGACTCTCGGATAAGCCCGAGAGGTGTAAAGAAAAGTGTGGCGGACCGTCCAGTGAGGTCAGAGGTCAGAAAAGTGCAGTTTTCAGACAACGGTGGACACTGGACCGGTGCCGGCGGACACTGCCGACACTTCTGACATACGCACGCGTGCGGGGACACCTCCCCTACAACGCCACACTCTCGGATAAGCCCGAGAGATGTAAAAAAAAGTGTGGCGGACCGTCCAGTGAGGTCAGAGGTCAGAAAAGTGCAGTTTTCAGACAACAGTGGACACTGGACCGGCGCCGGCGGACACTGCCGACACTTCTGACATACGCACGCGTGCGGGGACACCTCCCCTACAACGCCACACTCTCGGATAAGCCCGAGAGATGTAAAAAAAAGTGTGGCGGACCGTCCAGTGAGGTCAGAGGTCAGAAAAGTGCAGTTTTCAGACAACGGTGGACACTGGACCGGCGCCGGCGGACACTGCCGACACTTCTTACATACGCACGCGTGCGGGGACACCTCCCCTACAACGCCAGACTCTCGGATAAGCCCGAGAGGTGTAAAGAAAAGTGTGGCGGACCGTCCAGTGAGGTCAGAGGTCAGAAAAGTGCAGTTTTCAGACAACGGTGGACACTGGACCGGCGCCGGCGGACACTGCCGACACTTCTGACATACGCACGCGTGCGGGGACACCTCCCCTACAACGCCACACTCTCGGATAAGCCCGAGAGATGTAAAAAAAAGTGTGGCGGACCGTCCAGTGAGGTCAGAGGTCAGAAAAGTGCAGTTTTCAGACAACGGTGGACACTGGACCGGCGCCGGCGGACACTGCCGACACTTCTGACATACGCACGCGTGCGGGGACACCTCCCCTACAACGCCACACTCTCGGATAAGCCCGAGAGATGTAAAAAAAAGTGTGGCGGACCGTCCAGTGAGGTCAGAGGTCAGAAAAGTTCAGTTTTCAGACAACGGTGGACACTGGACCGGCGCCGGCGGACACTGCCGACACTTCTGACATACGCACGCGTGCGGGGACACCTCCCCTACAACGCCAGACTCTCGGATAAGCCCGAGAGATGTAAAAAAAAGTGTGGCGGACCGTCCAGTGAGGTCAGAGGTCAGAAAAGTGCAGTTTTCAGACAACGGTGGACACTGGACCGGCGCCGGCGGACACTGCCGACACTTCTGACATACGCACGCGTGCGGGGACACCTCCCCTACAACGCCAGACTCTCGGATAAGCCCGAGAGGTGTAAAGAAAAGTGTGGCGGACCGTCCAGTGAGGTCAGAGGTCAGAAAAGTGCAGTTTTCAGACAACGGTGGACACTGGACCGGTGCCGGCGGACACTGCCGACACTTCTGACATACGCACGCGTGCGGGGACACCTCCCCTACAACGCCACACTCTCGGATAAGCCCGAGAGATGTAAAAAAAAGTGTGGCGGACCGTCCAGTGAAGTCAGAGGTCAGAAAAGTTCAGTTTTCAGACAACGGTGGACACTGGACCGGCGCCGGCGGACACTGCCGACACTTCTGACATACGCACGCGTGCGGGGACACCTCCCCTACAACGCCAGACTCTCGGATAAGCCCGAGATGTGTAAAGAAAAGTGTGGCGGACCGTCCAGTGAGGTCAGAGGTCAGAAAAGTGCAGTTTTCAGACAACGGTGGACACTGGACCGGCGCCGGCGGACACTGCCGACACTTCTGATAAACGCACGCGTGCGGGGACACCTCCCCTACTACGCCAGACTCTCGGATAAGCCCGAGAGGTGTAAAGAAAAGTGTGGCGGACCGTCCAGTGAGGTCAGAGGTCAGAAAAGTGCAGTTTTCAGACAACGGTGGACACTGGACCGGTGCCGGCGGACACTGCCGACACTTCTGACATACGCACGCGTGCGGGGACACCTCCCCTACAACGCCACACTCTCGGATAAGCCCGAGAGATGTAAAAAAAAGTGTGGCGGACCGTCCAGTGAGGTCAGAGGTCAGAAAAGTGCAGTTTTCAGACAACAGTGGACACTGGACCGGCGCCGGCGGACACTGCCGACACTTCTGACATACGCACGCGTGCGGGGACACCTCCCCTACAACGCCACACTCTCGGATAAGCCCGAGAGATGTAAAAAAAAGTGTGGCGGACCGTCCAGTGAGGTCAGAGGTCAGAAAAGTGCAGTTTTCAGACAACGGTGGACACTGGACCGGCGCCGGCGGACACTGCCGACACTTCTTACATACGCACGCGTGCGGGGACACCTCCCCTACAACGCCAGACTCTCGGATAAGCCCGAGAGGTGTAAAGAAAAGTGTGGCGGACCGTCCAGTGAGGTCAGAGGTCAGAAAAGTGCAGTTTTCAGACAACGGTGGACACTGGACCGGCGCCGGCGGACACTGCCGACACTTCTGACATACGCACGCGTGCGGGGACACCTCCCCTACAACGCCACACTCTCGGATAAGCCCGAGAGATGTAAAAAAAAGTGTGGCGGACCGTCCAGTGAGGTCAGAGGTCAGAAAAGTGCAGTTTTCAGACAACGGTGGACACTGGACCGGCGCCGGCGGACACTGCCGACACTTCTGACATACGCACGCGTGCGGGGACACCTCCCCTACAACGCCACACTCTCGGATAAGCCCGAGAGATGTAAAAAAAAGTGTGGCGGACCGTCCAGTGAGGTCAGAGGTCAGAAAAGTTCAGTTTTCAGACAACGGTGGACACTGGACCGGCGCCGGCGGACACTGCCGACACTTCTGACATACGCACGCGTGCGGGGACACCTCCCCTACAACGCCAGACTCTCGGATAAGCCCGAGATGTGTAAAGAAAAGTGTGGCGGACCGTCCAGTGAGGTCAGAGGTCAGAAAAGTGCAGTTTTCAGACAACGGTGGACACTGGACCGGCGCCGGCGGACACTGCCGACACTTCTGACATACGCACGCGTGCGGGGAAGCCTCCCCTACAACGCCACACTCTCGGATAAGCCCGAGAGGTGTAAAGAAAAGTGTGGCGGACCGTCCAGTGAGGTCAGAGGTCAGAAAAGTGCAGTTTTCAGACAACGGTGGAGATAAGCCCGGCGGACACTGCCGACACTTCTGACATACGCACGCGTGCGGGGACACCTCCCCTACAACGCCACACTCTCGGATAAGCCCGAGAGATGTAAAAACAAGTGTGGCGGACCGTCCAGTGAGGTCAGAGGTCAGAAAAGTGCAGTTTTCAGACAACGGTGGACACTGGACCGGTGCCGGCGGACACTGCCGACACTTCTGACATACGCACGCGTGCGGGGACACCTCCCCTACAACGCCACACTCTCGGATAAGCCCGAGAGATGTAAAAAAAAGTGTGGCGGACCGTCCAGTGAGGTCAGAAAAGTGCAGTTTTCAGACAACGGTGGACACTGGACCGGCGCCGGCGGACACTGCCGACACTTCTGACATACGCACGCGTGCGGGGACACCTCCCCTACAACGCCACACTCTCGGATAAGCCCGAGAGGTGTAAAGAAAAGTGTGGCGGAACGTCCAGTGAGGTCAGAGGTCAGAAAAGTGCAGTTTTCAGACAACGGTGGACACTGGACCGGCGCCGGCGGACACTGCCGACACTTCTGACATACGCACGTGTGCGGGGACACCTCCCCTACAACGCCACACTCTCGGATAAGCCCGAGAGGTGTAAAAAAAAGTATGGCGGACCGTCCAGTGAGGTCAGAGGTCAGAAAAGTGCCGTTTTCAGACAACGGTGGACACTGGACCGGCGCCGGCGGACACTGCCGACACTTCTGACATACGCACGTGTGCGGGGACACCTCCCCTACAACGCCACACTCTCGGATAAGCCCGAGAGGTGTAAAAAAAAGTGTGGCGGACCGTCCAGTGAGGTCAGAGGTCAGAAAAGTGCCGTTTTCAGACAACGGTGGACACTGGACCGGCGCCGGCGGACACTGCCGACACTTCTGACATACGCACGCGTGCGGGGACACCTCCCCTACAACGCCAGACTCTCGGATAAGCCCGAGAGGTGTAAAAAAAAGTGTGGCGGACCGTCCAGTGAGGTCAGAGGTCAGAAAAGTGCCGTTTTCAGACAACAGTGGACACTGGACAGGCACCGGTGGACACTGCCGACACTTCTGACATACGCACACGTGCGGGGACACCTCCCCTACAACGCCAGACTCTCGGATAAGCCCGAGAGGTGTAAAGAAAAGTGTGGCGGACCGTCCAGTGAGGTCAGAGGTCAGAAAAGTGCAGTTTTCAGACAACGGTGGACACTGGACCGGTGCCGGCGGACACTGCCGACACTTCTGACATACGCACGCGTGCGGGGACACCTCCCCTACAACGCCACACTCTCGGATAAGCCCGAGAGATGTAAAAAAAAGTGTGGCGGACCGTCCAGTGAGGTCAGAGGTCAGAAAAGTGCAGTTTTCAGACAACGGTGGACACTGGACCGGCGCCGGCGGACACTGCCGACACTTCTGACATACGCACGCGTGCGGGGACACCTCCCCTACAACGCCACACTCTCGGATAAGCCCGAGAGATGTAAATAAAAGTGTGGCGGACCGTCCAGTGAGGTCAGAGGTCAGAAAAGTGCAGTTTTCAGACAACGGTGGACACTGGACCGGCGCCGGCGGACAATGCCGACACTTCTGACATACGCACGCGTGCGGGGACACCTCCCCTACAACGCCACACTCTCGGATAAGCCCGAGAGATGTAAAAAAAAGTGTGGCGGACCGTCCAGTGAGGTCAGAGGTCAGAAAAGTGCAGTTTTCAGACAACGGTGGACACTGGACCGGCGCCGGCGGACACTGCCGACACTTCTGAAATACGCACGCGTGCGGGGAAGCCTCCCCTACAACGCCACACTCTCGGATAAGCCCGAGAAGTGTAAAAAAAAGTGTGGCGGACGGTCCAGTGAGGTCAGAGGTCAGAAAAGTGCCGTTTTCAGACAACAGTGGACACTGGACAGGCACCGGCGGACACTGCCGACACTTCTGACATACGCACGCGTGCGGGGACACCTCCCCTACAACGCCACACTCTCGGATAAGCCCGAGAGATGTAAAAACAAGTGTGGCGGACCGTCCAGTGAGGTCAGAGGTCAGAAAAGTGCAGTTTTCAGACAACGGTGGACACTGGACCGGCGCCGGCGGACACTGCCGACACTTCTGACATACGCACGCGTGCGGGGACACCTCCCCTACAACGCCACACTCTCGGATAAGCCCGAGAGATGTAAAAAAAAGTGTGGCGGACCGTCCAGTGAGGTCAGAGGTCAGAAAAGTGCAGTTTTCAGACAACGGTGGACACTGGACCGGCGCCGGCGGACAATGCCGACACTTCTGACATACGCACGCGTGCGGGGACACCTCCCCTACAACGCCACACTCTCGGATAAGCCCGAGAGATGTAAAAAAAAGTGTGGCGGACCGTCCAGTGAGGTCAGAGGTCAGAAAAGTGCAGTTTTCAGACAACGGTGGACACTGGACCGGCGCCGGCGGACACTGCCGACACTTCTGAAATACGCACGCGTGCGGGGAAGCCTCCCCTACAACGCCACACTCTCGGATAAGCCCGAGAAGTGTAAAAAAAAGTGTGGCGGACGGTCCAGTGAGGTCAGAGGTCAGAAAAGTGCCGTTTTCAGACAACAGTGGACACTGGACAGGCACCGGCGGACACTGCCGACACTTCTGACATACGCACGCGTGCGGGGACACCTCCCCTACAACGCCACACTCTCGGATAAGCCCGAGAGATGTAAAAACAAGTGTGGCGGACCGTCCAGTGAGGTCAGAGGTCAGAAAAGTGCAGTTTTCAGACAACGGTGGACACTGGACCGGCGCCGGCGGACACTGCCGACACTTCTGACATACGCACGCGTGCGGGGACACCTCCCCTACAACGCCACACTCTCGGATAAGCCCGAGAGATGTAAAAAAAAGTGTGGCGGACCGTCCAGTGAGGTCAGAGGTCAGAAAAGTGCAGTTTTCAGACAACGGTGGACACTGGACCGGCGCCGGCGGACAATGCCGACACTTCTGACATACGCACGCGTGCGGGGACACCTCCCCTACAACGCCACACTCTCGGATAAGCCCGAGAGATGTAAAAAAAAGTGTGGCGGACCGTCCAGTGAGGTCAGAGGTCAGAAAAGTGCAGTTTTCAGACAACGGTGGACACTGGACCGGCGCCGGCGGACACTGCCGACACTTCTGAAATACGCACGCGTGCGGGGAAGCCTCCCCTACAACGCCACACTCTCGGATAAGCCCGAGAAGTGTAAAAAACAGTGTGGCGGACCGTCCAGTGAGGTCAGAGGTCAGAAAAGTGCCGTTTTCAGACAACAGTGGACACTGGACAGGCACCGGCGGACACTGCCGACACTTCTGACATACGCACGCGTGCGGGGACACCTCCCCTACAACGCCACACTCTCGGATAAGCCCGAGAGATGTAAAAACAAGTGTGGCGGACCGTCCAGTGAGGTCAGAGGTCAGAAAAGTGCAGTTTTCAGACAACGGTGGACACTGGACCGGCGCCGGCGGACACTGCCGACACTTCTGACATACGCACGCGTGCGGGGACACCTCCCCTACAACGCCACACTCTCGGATAAGCCCGAGAGATGTAAAAAAAAGTGTGGCGGACCGTCCAGTGAGGTCAGAGGTCAGAAAAGTGCAGTTTTCAGACAACGGTGGACACTGGACCGGCGCCGGCGGACAATGCCGACACTTCTGACATACGCACGCGTGCGGGGACACCTCCCCTACAACGCCACACTCTCGGATAAGCCCGAGAGATGTAAAAAAAAGTGTGGCGGACCGTCCAGTGAGGTCAGAGGTCAGAAAAGTGCAGTTTTCAGACAACGGTGGACACTGGACCGGCGCCGGCGGACACTGCCGACACTTCTGAAATACGCACGCGTGCGGGGAAGCCTCCCCTACAACGCCACACTCTCGGATAAGCCCGAGAAGTGTAAAAAAAAGTGTGGCGGACCGTCCAGTGAGGTCAGAGGTCAGAAAAGTGCCGTTTTCAGACAACAGTGGACACTGGACAGGCACCGGCGGACACTGCCGACACTTCTGACATACGCACGCGTGCGGGGACACCTCCCCTACAACGCCACACTCTCGGATAAGCCCGAGAGATGTAAAAACAAGTGTGGCGGACCGTCCAGTGAGGTCAGAGGTCAGAAAAGTGCAGTTTTCAGACAACGGTGGACACTGGACCGGTGCCGGCGGACACTGCCGACACTTCTGACATACGCACGCGTGCGGGGACACCTCCCCTACAACGCCACACTCTCGGATAAGCCCGAGAGGTGTAAAGAAAAGTGTGGCGGAACGTCCAGTGAGGTCAGAGGTCAGAAAAGTGCAGTTTTCAGACAACGGTGGACACTGGACCGGCGCCGGCGGACACTGCCGACACTTCTGACATACGCACGCGTGCGGGGACACCTCCCCTACAACGCCACACTCTCGGATAAGCCCGAGAGGTGTAAAAGAAAAGTGTGGCGGACCGTCCAGTGAGGTCAGAGGTCAGAAAAGTGCCGTTTTCAGACAACGGTGGACACTGGACCGGCGCCGGCGGACACTGCCGACACTTCTGACATACGCACGCGTGCGGGGACACCTCCCCTACAACGCCACACTCTCGGATAAGCCCGAGAGGTGTAAAAAAAAGTGTGGCGGACCGTCCAGTGAGGTCAGAGGTCAGAAAAGTGCCGTTTTCAGACAACGGTGGACACTGGACCGGCGCCGGCGGACACTGCCGACACTTCTGACATACGCACGCGTGCGGGGACACCTCCCCTACAACGCCAGACTCTCGGATAAGCCCGAGAGGTGTAAAAAAAAGTGTGGCGGACCGTCCAGTGAGGTCAGAGGTCAGAAAAGTGCAGTTTTCAGACAACGGTGGACACTGGACCGGCGCCGGCGGACCCTGCCGACACTTCTGACATACGCACGCGTGCGGGGACACCTCCCCTACAACGCCACACTCTCGGATAAGCCCGAGAGATGTAAAAAAAAGTGTGGCGGACCGTCCAGTGAGGTCAGAGGTCAGAAAAGTGCAGTTTTCAGACAACGGTGGACACTGGACCGGCGCCGGCGGACACTGCCGACACTTCTGACATACGCACGCGTGCGGGGACACCTCCCCTACAACGCCACACTCTCGGATAAGCCCGAGAGATGTAAAAAAAAGTGTGGCGGACCGTCCAGTGAGGTCAGAGGTCAGAAAAGTGCAGTTTTCAGACAACGGTGGACACTGGACCGGCGCCGGCGGACACTGCCGACACTTCTGACATACGCACGCGTGCGGGGAAGCCTCCCCTACAACGCCACACTCTCGGATAAGCCCGAGAGGTGTAAAGAAAAGTGTGGCGGACTGTCCAGTGAGGTCAGAGGTCAGAAAAGTGCAGTTTTCAGACAACGGTGGAGATAAGCCCGGCGGACACTGCCGACACTTCTGACATACGCACGCGTGCGGGGACACCTCCCCTACAACGCCACACTCTCGGATAAGCCCGAGAGGTGTAAAGAAAAGTGTGGCGGACCGTCCAGTGAGGTCAGAGGTCAGAAAAGTGCAGTTTTCAGACAACGGTGGACACTGGACCGGCGCCGGCGGACACTGCCGACACTTCTGACATACGCACGCGTGCGGGGACACCTCCCCTACAACGCCACACTCTCGGATAAGCCCGAGAGGTGTAAAAAAAAGTGTGGCGGACCGTCCAGTGAGGTCAGAGGTCAGAAAAGTGCCGTTTTCAGACAACGGTGGACACTGGACCGGCGCCGGCGGACACTGCCGACACTTCTGACATACGCACGCGTGCGGGGACACCTCCCCTACAACGCCACACTCTCGGATAAGCCCGAGAGATGTAAAAACAAGTGTGGCGGACCGTCCAGTGAGGTCAGAGGTCAGAAAAGTGCAGTTTTCAGACAACGGTGGACACTGGACCGGTGCCGGCGGACACTGCCGACACTTCTGACATACGCACGCGTGCGGGGACACCTCCCCTACAACGCCACACTCTCGGATAAGCCCGAGAGATGTAAAAAAAAGTGTGGCGGACCGTCCAGTGAGGTCAGAGGTCAGAAAAGTGCAGTTTTCAGACAACGGTGGACACTGGACCGGCGCCGGCGGACACTGCCGACACTTCTGACATACGCACGCGTGCGGGGACACCTCCCCTACAACGCCACACTCTCGGATAAGCCCGAGAGGTGTAAAGAAAAGTGTGGCGGAACGTCCAGTGAGGTCAGAGGTCAGAAAAGTGCAGTTTTCAGACAACGGTGGACACTGGACCGGCGCCGGCGGACACTGCCGACACTTCTGACATACGCACGCGTGCGGGGACACCTCCCCTACAACGCCACACTCTCGGATAAGCCCGAGAGGTTTAAAAAAAAGTATGGCGGACCGTCCAGTGAGGTCAGAGGTCAGAAAAGTGCCGTTTTCAGACAACGGTGGACACTGGACCGGCGCCGGCGGACACTGCCGACACTTCTGACATACGCACGCGTGCGGGGACACCTCCCCTACAACGCCACACTCTCGGATAAGCCCGAGAGGTGTAAAAAAAAGTGTGGCGGACCGTCCAGTGAGGTCAGAGGTCAGAAAAGTGCCGTTTTCAGACAACGGTGGACACTGGACCGGCGCCGGCGGACACTGCCGACACTTCTGACATACGCACGCGTGCGGGGACACCTCCCCTACAACGCCACACTCTCGGATAAGCCCGAGAGGTGTAAAAAAAAGTGTGGCGGACCGTCCAGTGAGGTCAGAGGTCAGAAAAGTGCCGTTTTCAGACAACGGTGGACACTGGACCGGCGCCGGCGGACACTGCCGACACTTCTGACATACGCACGCGTGCGGGGACACCTCCCCTACAACGCCAGACTCTCGGATAAGCCCGAGAGGTGTAAAGAAAAGTGTGGCGGACCGTCCAGTGAGGTCAGAGGTCAGAAAAGTGCAGTTTTCAGACAACGGTGGACACTGGACCGGTGCCGGCGGACACTGCCGACACTTCTGACATACGCACGCGTGCGGGGACACCTCCCCTACAACGCCACACTCTCGGATAAGCCCGAGAGGTGTAAAGAAAAGTGTGGCGGACCGTCCAGTGAGGTCAGAGGTCAGAAAAGTGCAGTTTTCAGACAACGGTGGACACTGGACCGGCGCCGGCGGACACTGCCGACACTTCTGACATACGCACGCGTGCGGGGACACCTCCCCTACAACGCCACACTCTCGGATAAGCCCGAGAGGTGTAAAGAAAAGTGTGGCGGACCGTCCAGTGAGGTCAGAGGTCAGAAAAGTGCAGTTTTCAGACAACGGTGGACACTGGACCGGCGCCGGCGGACACTGCCGACACTTCTGATATACGCACGCGTGCGGGGACACCTCCCCTACAACGCCACACTCTCGGATAAGCCCGAGAGGTGTAAAAAAAAGTGTGGCGGACCGTCCAGTGAGGTCAGAGGTCAGAAAAGTGCCGTTTTCAGACAACGGTGGACACTGGACCGGCGCCGGCGGACACTGCCGACACTTCTGACATACGCACGCGTGCGGGGACACCTCCCCTACAACGCCACACTCTCGGATAAGCCCGAGAGGTGTAAAAAAAAGTGTGGCGGACCGTCCAGTGAGGTCAGAGGTCAGAAAAGTGCCGTTTTCAGACAACAGTGGACACTGGACCGGCGCCGGCGGACACTGCCGACACTTCTGACATACGCACGCGTGCGGGGACACCGTTGTCTGAAAACTGCACTTTTCTGACCTCTGACCTCACTGGACGGTCCGCCACACTTTTCTTTACACCTCTCGGGCTTATCCGAGAGTCTGGCGTTGTAGGGGAGGTGTCCCCGCACGCGTGCGTATGTCAGAAGTGTCGGCAGTGTCCGCCGGCGCCGGTCCAGTGTCCACCGTTGTCTGAAAACTGCACTTTTCTGACCTCTGACCTCACTGGACGGTCCGCCACACTTTTTTTTACATCTCTCGGGCTTATCCGAGAGTGTGGCGTTGTAGGGGAGGTGTCCCCGCACGCGTGCGTATATCAGAAGTGTCGGCAGTGTCCGCCGGCGCCGGTCCAGTGTCCACCGTTGTCTGAAAACTGCACTTTTCTGACCTCTGACCTCACTGGACGGTCCGCCACACTTTTTTTTACACCTCTCGGGCTTATCCGAGAGTGTGGCGTTGTAGGGGAGGCTTCCCCGCACGCGTGCGTATGTCAGAAGTGTCGGCAGTGTCCGCCGGCGCCGGTCCAGTGTCCACCGTTGTCTGAAAACTGTACTTTTCTGACCTCTGACCTCACTGGACGGTCCGCCACACTTTTTTTTACATCTCTCGGGCTTATCCGAGAGTGTGGCGTTGTAGGGGAGGTGTCCCCGCACGCGTGCGTATGTCAGAAGTGTCGGCAGTGTCCGCCGGCGCCGGTCCAGTGTCCACCGTTGTCTGAAAACTGCACTTTTCTGACCTCTGACCTCACTGGACGGTCCGCCACACTTTTTTTTACATCTCTCGGGCTTATCCGAGAGTGTGGCGTTGTAGGGGAGGTGTCCCCGCACGCGTGCGTATGTCAGAAGTGTCGGCAGTGTCCGCCGGCACCGGTCCAGTGTCCACCGTTGTCTGAAAACTGCACTTTTCTGACCTCTGACCTCACTGGACGGTCCGCCACACTTTTCTTTACACCTCTCGGGCTTATCCGAAAGGTCAGAAAAGTGCAGTTTTCAGACAACGGTGGACACTGGACCGGTGCCGGCGGACACTGCCGACACTTCTGACATACGCACGCGTGCGGGGACACCTCCCCTACAACGCCAGACTGTCGGATAAGCCCGAGAGGTGTAAAGAAAAGTGTGGCGGACCGTCCAGTGAGGTCAGAGGTCAGAAAAGTGCAGTTTTCAGACAACGGTGGACACTGGACCGGCGCCGGCGGACACTGCCGACACTTCTGACATACGCACGCGTGCGGGGAAGCCTCCCCTACAACGCCACACTCTCGGATAAGCCCGAGAGGTGTAAAAAAAAGTGTGGCGGACCGTCCAGTGAGGTCAGAGGTCAGAAAAGTGCCGTTTTCAGACAACAGTGGACACTGGACAGGCACCGGTGGACACTGCCGACACTTCTGACATACGCACGCGTGCGGGGACACCTCCCCTACAACGCCACACTCTCGGATAAGCCCGAGAGATGTAAAAACAAGTGTGGCGGACCGTCCAGTGAGGTCAGAGGTCAGAAAAGTGCAGTTTTCAGACAACGGTGGACACTGGACCGGTGCCGGCGGACACTGCCGACACTTCTGACATACGCACGCGTGCGGGGACACCTCCCCTACAACGCCACACTCTCGGATAAGCCCGAGAGATGTAAAAAAAAGTGTGGCGGACCGTCCAGTGAGGTCAGAGGTCAGAAAAGTGCAGTTTTCAGACAACGGTGGACACTGGACCGGTGCCGGCGGACACTGCCGACACTTCTGACATACGCACGCGTGCGGGGACACCTCCCCTACAACGCCACACTCTCGGATAAGCCCGAGAGATGTAAAAAAAAGTGTGGCGGACCGTCCAGTGAGGTCAGAGGTCAGAAAAGTGCAGTTTTCAGACAACGGTGGACACTGGACCGGCGCCGGCGGACACTGCCGACACTTCTGACATACGCACGCGTGCGGGGACACCTCCCCTACAACGCCACACTCTCGGATAAGCCCGAGAGGTGTAAAGAAAAGTGTGGCGGAACGTCCAGTGAGGTCAGAGGTCAGAAAAGTGCAGTTTTCAGACAACGGTGGACACTGGACCGGCGCCGGCGGACACTGCCGACACTTCTGACATACGCACGCGTGCGGGGACACCTCCCCTACAACGCCAGACTCTCGGATAAGCCCGAGAGGTGTAAAGAAAAGTGTGGCGGACCGTCCAGTGAGGTCAGAGGTCAGAAAAGTGCAGTTTTCAGACAACGGTGGACACTGGACCGGCGCCGGCGGACACTGCCGACACTTCTGACATACGCACGCGTGCGGGGACACCTCCCCTACAACGCCACACTCTCGGATAAGCCCGAGAGATGTAAAAAAAAGTGTGGCGGACCGTCCAGTGAGGTCAGAGGTCAGAAAAGTGCAGTTTTCAGACAACGGTGGACACTGGACCGGCGCCGGCGGACACTGCCGACACTTCTGACATACGCACGCGTGCGGGGAAGCCTCCCCTACAACGCCACACTCTCGGATAAGCCCGAGAGGTGTAAAAAAAAGTGTGGCGGACCGTCCAGTGAGGTCAGAGGTCAGAAAAGTGCCGTTTTCAGACAACAGTGGACACTGGACAGGCACCGGTGGACACTGCCGACACTTCTGACATACGCACGCGTGCGGGGACACCTCCCCTACAACGCCACACTCTCGGATAAGCCCGAGAGATGTAAAAACAAGTGTGGCGGACCGTCCAGTGAGGTCAGAGGTCAGAAAAGTGCAGTTTTCAGACAACGGTGGACACTGGACCGGTGCCGGCGGACACTGCCGACACTTCTGACATACGCACGCGTGCGGGGACACCTCCCCTACAACGCCACACTCTCGGATAAGCCCGAGAGATGTAAAAAAAAGTGTGGCGGACCGTCCAGTGAGGTCAGAGGTCAGAAAAGTGCAGTTTTCAGACAACGGTGGACACTGGACCGGCGCCGGCGGACACTGCCGACACTTCTGACATACGCACGCGTGCGGGGACACCTCCCCTACAACGCCACACTCTCGGATAAGCCCGAGAGATGTAAAAAAAAGTGTGGCGGACCGTCCAGTGAGGTCAGAGGTCAGAAAAGTGCAGTTTTCAGACAACGGTGGACACTGGACCGGCGCCGGCGGACACTGCCGACACTTCTGACATACGCACGCGTGCGGGGAAGCCTCCCCTACAACGCCACACTCTCGGATAAGCCCGAGAGGTGTAAAAAAAAATGTGGCGGACCGTCCAGTGAGGTCAGAGGTCAGAAAAGTGCCGTTTTCAGACAACAGTGGACACTGGACAGGCACCGGTGGACACTGCCGACACTTCTGACATACGCACGCGTGCGGGGACACCTCCCCTACAACGCCACACTCTCGGATAAGCCCGAGAGATGTAAAAACAAGTGTGGCGGACCGTCCAGTGAGGTCAGAGGTCAGAAAAGTGCAGTTTTCAGACAACGGTGGACACTGGACCGGTGCCGGCGGACACTGCCGACACTTCTGACATACGCACGCGTGCGGGGACACCTCCCCTACAACGCCACACTCTCGGATAAGCCCGAGAGATGTAAAAAAAAGTGTGGCGGACCGTCCAGTGAGGTCAGAGGTCAGAAAAGTGCAGTTTTCAGACAACGGTGGACACTGGACCGGCGCCGGCGGACACTGCCGACACTTCTGACATACGCACGCGTGCGGGGACACCTCCCCTACAACGCCACACTCTCGGATAAGCCCGAGAGGTGTAAAGAAAAGTGTGGCGGAACGTCCAGTGAGGTCAGAGGTCAGAAAAGTGCAGTTTTCAGACAACGGTGGACACTGGACCGGCGCCGGCGGACACTGCCGACACTTCTGACATACGCACGCGTGCGGGGACACCTCCCCTACAACGCCAGACTCTCGGATAAGCCCGAGAGGTGTAAAGAAAAGTGTGGCGGACCGTCCAGTGAGGTCAGAGGTCAGAAAAGTGCAGTTTTCAGACAACGGTGGACACTGGACCGGCGCCGGCGGACACTGCCGACACTTCTGACATACGCACATGTGCGGGGAAGCCTCCCCTACAACGCCACACTCTCGGATAAGCCCGAGAGGTGTAAAAAAAAGTGTGGCGGACCGTCCCAGTGAGGTCAGATGTCAGAAAAGTGCCGTTTTCAGACAACAGTGGACACTGGACAGGCACCGGTGGACACTGCCGACACTTCTGACATACGCACGCGTGCGGGGACACCTCCCCTACAACGCCACACTCTCGGATAAGCCCGAGAGGTGTAAAGAAAAGTGTGGCGGACCGTCCAGTGAGGTCAGAGGTCAGAAAAGTGCAGTTTTCAGACAACGGTGGACACTGGACCGGCGCCGGCGGACACTGCCGAACACTTCTGACATACGCACGCGTGCGGGGACACCTCCCCTACAACGCCACACTCTCGGATAAGCCCGAGAGGTGTAAAGAAAAGTGTGGCGGACCGTCCAGTGAGGTCAGAGGTCAGAAAAGTGCAGTTTTCAGACAACGGTGGACACTGGACCGGCGCCGGCGGACACTGCCGACACTTCTGACATACGCACGCGTGCGGGGACACCTCCCCTACAACGCCACACTCTCGGATAAGCCCGAGAGGTGTAAAAAAAAGTGTGGCGGACCGTCCAGTGAGGTCAGAGGTCAGAAAAGTGCCGTTTTCAGACAACGGTGGACACTGGACCGGCGCCGGCGGACACTGCCGACACTTCTGACATACGCACGCGTGCGGGGACACCTCCCCTACAACGCCACACTCTCGGATAAGCCCGAGAGGTGTAAAAAAAAGTGTGGCGGACCGTCCAGTGAGGTCAGAGGTCAGAAAAGTGCCGTTTTCAGACAACGGTGGACACTGGACCGGCGCCGGCGGACACTGCCGACACTTCTGACATACGCACGCGTGCGGGGACACCTCCCCTACAACGCCAGACTCTCGGATAAGCCCGAGAGGTGTAAAAAAAAGTGTGGCGGACCGTCCAGTGAGGTCAGAGGTCAGAAAAGTGCCGTTTTCAGACAACAGTGGACACTGGACAGGCACCGGTGGACACTGCCGACACTTCTGACATACGCACGCGTGCGGGGACACCTCCCCTACAACGCCACACTCTCGGATAAGCCCGAGAGGTGTAAAGAAAAGTGTGGCGGACCGTCCAGTGAGGTCAGAGGTCAGAAAAGTGCAGTTTTCAGACAACGGTGGACACTGGACCGGTGCCGGCAGACACTGCCGACACTTCTGACATACGCACGCGTGCGGGGACACCTCCCCTACAACGCCACACTCTCGGATAAGCCCGAGAGATGTAAAAAAAAGTGTGGCGGACCGTCCAGTGAGGTCAGAGGTCAGAAAAGTGCAGTTTTCAGACAACGGTGGACACTGGACCGGCGCCGGCGGACACTGCCGACACTTCTGACATACGCACGCGTGCGGGGACACCTCCCCTACAACGCCACACTCTCGGATAAGCCCGAGAGGTGTAAAGAAAAGTGTGGCGGACCGTCCAGTGAGGTCAGAGGTCAGAAAAGTGCAGTTTTCAGACAACGGTGTACACTGGACCGGTGCCGGCGGACACTGCCGACACTTCTGACATACGCACGCGTGCGGGGACACCTCCCCTACAACGCCACACTCTCGGATAAGCCCGAGAGATGTAAAAAAAAGTGTGGCGGACCGTCCAGTGAGGTCAGAGGTCAGAAAAGTGCAGTTTTCAGACAACGGTGGACACTGGACCGGCGCCGGCGGACACTGCCGACACTTCTGACATACGCACGCGTGCGGGGACACCTCCCCTACAACGCCACACTCTCGGATAAGCCCGAGAGATGTAAAAAAAAGTGTGGCGGACCGTCCAGTGAGGTCAGAGGTCAGAAAAGTGCAGTTTTCAGACAACGGTGGACACTGGACCGGTGCCGGCGGACACTGCCGACACTTCTGACATACGCACGCGTGCGGGGACACCTCCCCTACAACGCCACACTCTCGGATAAGCCCGAGAGATGTACAAAAAAGTGTGGCGGACCGTCCAGTGAGGTCAGAGGTCAGAAAAGTGCAGTTTTCAGACAACGGTGGACACTGGACCGGCGCCGGCGGACACTGCCGACACTTCTGACATACGCACGCGTGCGGGGACACCTCCCCTACAACGCCACACTCTCGGATAAGCCCGGGAGGTGTAAAGAAAAGTGTGGCGGACCGTCCAGTGAGGTCAGAGGTCAGAAAAGTGCAGTTTTCAGACAACGGTGGACACTGGACCGGCGCCGGCGGACACTGCCGACACTTCTGACATACGCACGCGTGCGGGGACACCTCCCCTACAACGCCAGACTCTCGGATAAGCCCGAGAGGTGTAAAGAAAAGTGTGGCGGACCGTCCAGTGAGGTCAGAGGTCAGAAAAGTGCAGTTTTCAGACAACGGTGGACACTGGACCGGCGCCGGTGGACACTGCCGACACTTCAAACATACGCACGCGTGCGGGGACACCTCCCCTACAACGCCAGACTCTCGGATAAGCCCGAGAGGTGTAAAGAAAAGTGTGGCGGACCGTCCAGTGAGGTCAGAGGTCAGAAAAGTGCAGTTTTCAGACAACGGTGGACACTGGACCGGCGCCGGCGGACACTGCCGACACTTCTGACATACGCACGCGTGCGGGGAAGCCTCCCCTACAACGCCACACTCTCGGATAAGCCCGAGAGGTGTAAAAAAAAGTGTGGCGGACCGTCCAGTGAGGTCAGAGGTCAGAAAAGTGCCGTTTTCAGACAACAGTGGACACTGGACAGGCACCGGTGGACACTGCCGACACTTCTGACATACGCACGCGTGCGGGGACACCTCCCCTACAACGCCACACTCTCGGATAAGCCCGAGAGGTGTAAAGAAAAGTGTGGCGGACCGTCCAGTGAGGTCAGAGGTCAGAAAAGTGCAGTTTTCAGACAACGGTGGACACTGGACCGGCGCCGGCGGACACTGCCGACACTTCTGACATACGCACGCGTGCGGGGACAGCTCCCCTACAACGCCACACTCTCGGATAAGCCCGAGAGGTGTAAAGAAAAGTGTGGCGGACCGTCCAGTGAGGTCAGAGGTCAGAAAAGTGCAGTTTTCAGACAACGGTGGACACTGGACCGGCGCCGGCGGACACTGCCGACACTTCTGACATACGCACGCGTGCGGGGACACCTCCCCTACAACGCCACACTCTCGGATAAGCCCGAGAGGTGTAAAAAAAAGGGTGGCGGACCGTCCAGTGAGGTCAGAGGTCAGAAAAGTGCCGTTTTCAGACAACGGTGGACACTGGACCGGCGCCGGCGGACACTGCCGACACTTCTGACATACGCACGCGTGCGGGGACACCTCCCCTACAACGCCACACTCTCGGATAAGCCCGAGAGGTGTAAAGAAAAGTGTGGCGGACCGTCTAGTGAGGTCAGAGGTCAGAAAAGTGCCGTTTTCAGACAACAGTGGACACTGGACAGGCACCGGTGGACACTGCCGACACTTCTGACATACGCACGCGTGCGGGGACACCTCCCCTACAACGCCACACTCTCGGATAAGCCCGAGAGGTGTAAAGAAAAGTGTGGCGGACCGTCCAGTGAGGTCAGAGGTCAGAAAAGTTCAGTTTTCAGACAACGGTGGACACTGGACCGGCGCCAGCGGACACTGCCGACACTTCTGACATACGCACGCGTGCGGGGACACCTCCCCTACAACGCCAGACTCTCGGATAAGCCCGAGATGTGTAAAGAAAAGTGTGGCGGACCGTCCAGTGAGGTCAGAGGTCAGAAAAGTGCAGTTTTCAGACAACGGTGGACACTGGACCGGCGCCGGCGGACACTGCCGACACTTCTGACATACGCACGCGTGCGGGGACACCTCCCCTACAACGCCACACTCTCGGATAAGCCCGAGAGATGTAAAAAAAAGTGTGGCGGACCGTCCAGTGAGGTCAGAGGTCAGAAAAGTGCAGTTTTCAGACAACGGTGGACACTGGACCGGCGCCGGCGGACACTGCCGACACTTCTGACATACGCACGCGTGCGGGGACACCTCCCCTACAACGCCAGACTCTCGGATAAGCCCGAGAGATGTAAAGAAAAGTGTGGCGGACCGTCCAGTGAGGTCAGAGGTCAGAAAAGTGCAGTTTTCAGACAACGGTGGACACTGGACCGGTGCCGGCGGACACTGCCGACACTTCTGACATACTTACGCGTGCAGGGACACCTCCCCTACAACGCCACACTCTCGGATAAGCCCGAGAGATGTAAAAAAAAGTGTGGCGGACCGTCCAGTGAGGTCAGAGGTCAGAAAAGTGCAGTTTTCAGACAACGGTGGACACTGGACCGGCGCCGGCGGACACTGCCGACACTTCTGACATACGCACGCGTGCGGGGAAGCCTCCCCTACAACGCCACACTCTCGGATAAGCCCGAGAGGTGTAAAAAAAAATGTGGCGGACCGTCCAGTGAGGTCAGAGGTCAGAAAAGTGCCGTTTTCAGACAACAGTGGACACTGGACAGGCACCGGTGGACACTGCCGACACTTCTGACATACGCACGCGTGCGGGGACACCTCCCCTACAACGCCACACTCTCGGATAAGCCCGAGAGATGTAAAAACAAGTGTGGCGGACCGTCCAGTGAGGTCAGAGGTCAGAAAAGTGCAGTTTTCAGACAACGGTGGACACTGGACCGGTGCCGGCGGACACTGCCGACACTTCTGACATACGCACGCGTGCGGGGACACCTCCCCTACAACGCCACACTCTCGGATAAGCCCGAGAGATGTAAAAAAAAGTGTGGCGGACCGTCCAGTGAGGTCAGAGGTCAGAAAAGTGCAGTTTTCAGACAACGGTGGACACTGGACCGGCGCCGGCGGACACTGCCGACACTTCTGACATACGCACGCGTGCGGGGACACCTCCCCTACAACGCCACACTCTCGGATAAGCCCGAGAGGTGTAAAGAAAAGTGTGGCGGAACGTCCAGTGAGGTCAGAGGTCAGAAAAGTGCAGTTTTCAGACAACGGTGGACACTGGACCGGCGCCGGCGGACACTGCCGACACTTCTGACATACGCACGCGTGCGGGGACACCTCCCCTACAACGCCAGACTCTCGGATAAGCCCGAGAGGTGTAAAGAAAAGTGTGGCGGACCGTCCAGTGAGGTCAGAGGTCAGAAAAGTGCAGTTTTCAGACAACGGTGGACACTGGACCGGCGCCGGCGGACACTGCCGACACTTCTGACATACGCACATGTGCGGGGAAGCCTCCCCTACAACGCCACACTCTCGGATAAGCCCGAGAGGTGTAAAAAAAAGTGTGGCGGACCGTCCCAGTGAGGTCAGATGTCAGAAAAGTGCCGTTTTCAGACAACAGTGGACACTGGACAGGCACCGGTGGACACTGCCGACACTTCTGACATACGCACGCGTGCGGGGACACCTCCCCTACAACGCCACACTCTCGGATAAGCCCGAGAGGTGTAAAGAAAAGTGTGGCGGACCGTCCAGTGAGGTCAGAGGTCAGAAAAGTGCAGTTTTCAGACAACGGTGGACACTGGACCGGTGCCGGCGGACACTGCCGACACTTCTGACATACTTACGCGTGCAGGGACACCTCCCCTACAACGCCACACTCTCGGATAAGCCCGAGAGATGTAAAAAAAAGTGTGGCGGACCGTCCAGTGAGGTCAGAGGTCAGAAAAGTGCAGTTTTCAGACAACGGTGGACACTGGACCGGCGCCGGCGGACACTGCCGACACTTCTGACATACGCACGCGTGCGGGGAAGCCTCCCCTACAACGCCACACTCTCGGATAAGCCCGAGAGGTGTAAAAAAAAATGTGGCGGACCGTCCAGTGAGGTCAGAGGTCAGAAAAGTGCCGTTTTCAGACAACAGTGGACACTGGACAGGCACCGGTGGACACTGCCGACACTTCTGACATACGCACGCGTGCGGGGACACCTCCCCTACAACGCCACACTCTCGGATAAGCCCGAGAGATGTAAAAACAAGTGTGGCGGACCGTCCAGTGAGGTCAGAGGTCAGAAAAGTGCAGTTTTCAGACAACGGTGGACACTGGACCGGTGCCGGCGGACACTGCCGACACTTCTGACATACGCACGCGTGCGGGGACACCTCCCCTACAACGCCACACTCTCGGATAAGCCCGAGAGATGTAAAAAAAAGTGTGGCGGACCGTCCAGTGAGGTCAGAGGTCAGAAAAGTGCAGTTTTCAGACAACGGTGGACACTGGACCGGCGCCGGCGGACACTGCCGACACTTCTGACATACGCACGCGTGCGGGGACACCTCCCCTACAACGCCACACTCTCGGATAAGCCCGAGAGGTGTAAAGAAAAGTGTGGCGGAACGTCCAGTGAGGTCAGAGGTCAGAAAAGTGCAGTTTTCAGACAACGGTGGACACTGGACCGGCGCCGGCGGACACTGCCGACACTTCTGACATACGCACGCGTGCGGGGACACCTCCCCTACAACGCCAGACTCTCGGATAAGCCCGAGAGGTGTAAAGAAAAGTGTGGCGGACCGTCCAGTGAGGTCAGAGGTCAGAAAAGTGCAGTTTTCAGACAACGGTGGACACTGGACCGGCGCCGGCGGACACTGCCGACACTTCTGACATACGCACATGTGCGGGGAAGCCTCCCCTACAACGCCACACTCTCGGATAAGCCCGAGAGGTGTAAAAAAAAGTGTGGCGGACCGTCCCAGTGAGGTCAGATGTCAGAAAAGTGCCGTTTTCAGACAACAGTGGACACTGGACAGGCACCGGTGGACACTGCCGACACTTCTGACATACGCACGCGTGCGGGGACACCTCCCCTACAACGCCACACTCTCGGATAAGCCCGAGAGGTGTAAAGAAAAGTGTGGCGGACCGTCCAGTGAGGTCAGAGGTCAGAAAAGTGCAGTTTTCAGACAACGGTGGACACTGGACCGGCGCCGGCGGACACTGCCGAACACTTCTGACATACGCACGCGTGCGGGGACACCTCCCCTACAACGCCACACTCTCGGATAAGCCCGAGAGGTGTAAAGAAAAGTGTGGCGGACCGTCCAGTGAGGTCAGAGGTCAGAAAAGTGCAGTTTTCAGACAACGGTGGACACTGGACCGGCGCCGGCGGACACTGCCGACACTTCTGACATACGCACGCGTGCGGGGACACCTCCCCTACAACGCCACACTCTCGGATAAGCCCGAGAGGTGTAAAAAAAAGTGTGGCGGACCGTCCAGTGAGGTCAGAGGTCAGAAAAGTGCCGTTTTCAGACAACGGTGGACACTGGACCGGCGCCGGCGGACACTGCCGACACTTCTGACATACGCACGCGTGCGGGGACACCTCCCCTACAACGCCACACTCTCGGATAAGCCCGAGAGGTGTAAAAAAAAGTGTGGCGGACCGTCCAGTGAGGTCAGAGGTCAGAAAAGTGCCGTTTTCAGACAACGGTGGACACTGGACCGGCGCCGGCGGACACTGCCGACACTTCTGACATACGCACGCGTGCGGGGACACCTCCCCTACAACGCCAGACTCTCGGATAAGCCCGAGAGGTGTAAAAAAAAGTGTGGCGGACCGTCCAGTGAGGTCAGAGGTCAGAAAAGTGCCGTTTTCAGACAACAGTGGACACTGGACAGGCACCGGTGGACACTGCCGACACTTCTGACATACGCACGCGTGCGGGGACACCTCCCCTACAACGCCACACTCTCGGATAAGCCCGAGAGGTGTAAAGAAAAGTGTGGCGGACCGTCCAGTGAGGTCAGAGGTCAGAAAAGTGCAGTTTTCAGACAACGGTGGACACTGGACCGGTGCCGGCAGACACTGCCGACACTTCTGACATACGCACGCGTGCGGGGACACCTCCCCTACAACGCCACACTCTCGGATAAGCCCGAGAGATGTAAAAAAAAGTGTGGCGGACCGTCCAGTGAGGTCAGAGGTCAGAAAAGTGCAGTTTTCAGACAACGGTGGACACTGGACCGGCGCCGGCGGACACTGCCGACACTTCTGACATACGCACGCGTGCGGGGACACCTCCCCTACAACGCCACACTCTCGGATAAGCCCGAGAGGTGTAAAGAAAAGTGTGGCGGACCGTCCAGTGAGGTCAGAGGTCAGAAAAGTGCAGTTTTCAGACAACGGTGTACACTGGACCGGTGCCGGCGGACACTGCCGACACTTCTGACATACGCACGCGTGCGGGGACACCTCCCCTACAACGCCACACTCTCGGATAAGCCCGAGAGATGTAAAAAAAAGTGTGGCGGACCGTCCAGTGAGGTCAGAGGTCAGAAAAGTGCAGTTTTCAGACAACGGTGGACACTGGACCGGCGCCGGCGGACACTGCCGACACTTCTGACATACGCACGCGTGCGGGGACACCTCCCCTACAACGCCACACTCTCGGATAAGCCCGAGAGATGTAAAAAAAAGTGTGGCGGACCGTCCAGTGAGGTCAGAGGTCAGAAAAGTGCAGTTTTCAGACAACGGTGGACACTGGACCGGTGCCGGCGGACACTGCCGACACTTCTGACATACGCACGCGTGCGGGGACACCTCCCCTACAACGCCACACTCTCGGATAAGCCCGAGAGATGTACAAAAAAGTGTGGCGGACCGTCCAGTGAGGTCAGAGGTCAGAAAAGTGCAGTTTTCAGACAACGGTGGACACTGGACCGGCGCCGGCGGACACTGCCGACACTTCTGACATACGCACGCGTGCGGGGACACCTCCCCTACAACGCCACACTCTCGGATAAGCCCGGGAGGTGTAAAGAAAAGTGTGGCGGACCGTCCAGTGAGGTCAGAGGTCAGAAAAGTGCAGTTTTCAGACAACGGTGGACACTGGACCGGCGCCGGCGGACACTGCCGACACTTCTGACATACGCACGCGTGCGGGGACACCTCCCCTACAACGCCAGACTCTCGGATAAGCCCGAGAGGTGTAAAGAAAAGTGTGGCGGACCGTCCAGTGAGGTCAGAGGTCAGAAAAGTGCAGTTTTCAGACAACGGTGGACACTGGACCGGCGCCGGTGGACACTGCCGACACTTCAAACATACGCACGCGTGCGGGGACACCTCCCCTACAACGCCAGACTCTCGGATAAGCCCGAGAGGTGTAAAGAAAAGTGTGGCGGACCGTCCAGTGAGGTCAGAGGTCAGAAAAGTGCAGTTTTCAGACAACGGTGGACACTGGACCGGCGCCGGCGGACACTGCCGACACTTCTGACATACGCACGCGTGCGGGGAAGCCTCCCCTACAACGCCACACTCTCGGATAAGCCCGAGAGGTGTAAAAAAAAGTGTGGCGGACCGTCCAGTGAGGTCAGAGGTCAGAAAAGTGCCGTTTTCAGACAACAGTGGACACTGGACAGGCACCGGTGGACACTGCCGACACTTCTGACATACGCACGCGTGCGGGGACACCTCCCCTACAACGCCACACTCTCGGATAAGCCCGAGAGGTGTAAAGAAAAGTGTGGCGGACCGTCCAGTGAGGTCAGAGGTCAGAAAAGTGCAGTTTTCAGACAACGGTGGACACTGGACCGGTGCCGGCAGACACTGCCGACACTTCTGACATACGCACGCGTGCGGGGACACCTCCCCTACAACGCCACACTCTCGGATAAGCCCGAGAGATGTAAAAAAAAGTGTGGCGGACCGTCCAGTGAGGTCAGAGGTCAGAAAAGTGCAGTTTTCAGACAACGGTGGACACTGGACCGGCGCCGGCGGACACTGCCGACACTTCTGACATACGCACGCGTGCGGGGACACCTCCCCTACAACGCCACACTCTCGGATAAGCCCGAGAGGTGTAAAGAAAAGTGTGGCGGACCGTCCAGTGAGGTCAGAGGTCAGAAAAGTGCAGTTTTCAGACAACGGTGTACACTGGACCGGTGCCGGCGGACACTGCCGACACTTCTGACATACGCACGCGTGCGGGGACACCTCCCCTACAACGCCACACTCTCGGATAAGCCCGAGAGATGTAAAAAAAAGTGTGGCGGACCGTCCAGTGAGGTCAGAGGTCAGAAAAGTGCAGTTTTCAGACAACGGTGGACACTGGACCGGCGCCGGCGGACACTGCCGACACTTCTGACATACGCACGCGTGCGGGGACACCTCCCCTACAACGCCACACTCTCGGATAAGCCCGAGAGATGTAAAAAAAAGTGTGGCGGACCGTCCAGTGAGGTCAGAGGTCAGAAAAGTGCAGTTTTCAGACAACGGTGGACACTGGACCGGTGCCGGCGGACACTGCCGACACTTCTGACATACGCACGCGTGCGGGGACACCTCCCCTACAACGCCACACTCTCGGATAAGCCCGAGAGATGTACAAAAAAGTGTGGCGGACCGTCCAGTGAGGTCAGAGGTCAGAAAAGTGCAGTTTTCAGACAACGGTGGACACTGGACCGGCGCCGGCGGACACTGCCGACACTTCTGACATACGCACGCGTGCGGGGACACCTCCCCTACAACGCCACACTCTCGGATAAGCCCGGGAGGTGTAAAGAAAAGTGTGGCGGACCGTCCAGTGAGGTCAGAGGTCAGAAAAGTGCAGTTTTCAGACAACGGTGGACACTGGACCGGCGCCGGCGGACACTGCCGACACTTCTGACATACGCACGCGTGCGGGGACACCTCCCCTACAACGCCAGACTCTCGGATAAGCCCGAGAGGTGTAAAGAAAAGTGTGGCGGACCGTCCAGTGAGGTCAGAGGTCAGAAAAGTGCAGTTTTCAGACAACGGTGGACACTGGACCGGCGCCGGTGGACACTGCCGACACTTCAAACATACGCACGCGTGCGGGGACACCTCCCCTACAACGCCAGACTCTCGGATAAGCCCGAGAGGTGTAAAGAAAAGTGTGGCGGACCGTCCAGTGAGGTCAGAGGTCAGAAAAGTGCAGTTTTCAGACAACGGTGGACACTGGACCGGCGCCGGCGGACACTGCCGACACTTCTGACATACGCACGCGTGCGGGGAAGCCTCCCCTACAACGCCACACTCTCGGATAAGCCCGAGAGGTGTAAAAAAAAGTGTGGCGGACCGTCCAGTGAGGTCAGAGGTCAGAAAAGTGCCGTTTTCAGACAACAGTGGACACTGGACAGGCACCGGTGGACACTGCCGACACTTCTGACATACGCACGCGTGCGGGGACACCTCCCCTACAACGCCACACTCTCGGATAAGCCCGAGAGGTGTAAAGAAAAGTGTGGCGGACCGTCCAGTGAGGTCAGAGGTCAGAAAAGTGCAGTTTTCAGACAACGGTGGACACTGGACCGGCGCCGGCGGACACTGCCGACACTTCTGACATACGCACGCGTGCGGGGACAGCTCCCCTACAACGCCACACTCTCGGATAAGCCCGAGAGGTGTAAAGAAAAGTGTGGCGGACCGTCCAGTGAGGTCAGAGGTCAGAAAAGTGCAGTTTTCAGACAACGGTGGACACTGGACCGGCGCCGGCGGACACTGCCGACACTTCTGACATACGCACGCGTGCGGGGACACCTCCCCTACAACGCCACACTCTCGGATAAGCCCGAGAGGTGTAAAAAAAAGGGTGGCGGACCGTCCAGTGAGGTCAGAGGTCAGAAAAGTGCCGTTTTCAGACAACGGTGGACACTGGACCGGCGCCGGCGGACACTGCCGACACTTCTGACATACGCACGCGTGCGGGGACACCTCCCCTACAACGCCACACTCTCGGATAAGCCCGAGAGGTGTAAAGAAAAGTGTGGCGGACCGTCTAGTGAGGTCAGAGGTCAGAAAAGTGCCGTTTTCAGACAACAGTGGACACTGGACAGGCACCGGTGGACACTGCCGACACTTCTGACATACGCACGCGTGCGGGGACACCTCCCCTACAACGCCACACTCTCGGATAAGCCCGAGAGGTGTAAAGAAAAGTGTGGCGGACCGTCCAGTGAGGTCAGAGGTCAGAAAAGTTCAGTTTTCAGACAACGGTGGACACTGGACCGGCGCCAGCGGACACTGCCGACACTTCTGACATACGCACGCGTGCGGGGACACCTCCCCTACAACGCCAGACTCTCGGATAAGCCCGAGATGTGTAAAGAAAAGTGTGGCGGACCGTCCAGTGAGGTCAGAGGTCAGAAAAGTGCAGTTTTCAGACAACGGTGGACACTGGACCGGCGCCGGCGGACACTGCCGACACTTCTGACATACGCACGCGTGCGGGGACACCTCCCCTACAACGCCACACTCTCGGATAAGCCCGAGAGATGTAAAAAAAAGTGTGGCGGACCGTCCAGTGAGGTCAGAGGTCAGAAAAGTGCAGTTTTCAGACAACGGTGGACACTGGACCGGCGCCGGCGGACACTGCCGACACTTCTGACATACGCACGCGTGCGGGGACACCTCCCCTACAACGCCAGACTCTCGGATAAGCCCGAGAGATGTAAAGAAAAGTGTGGCGGACCGTCCAGTGAGGTCAGAGGTCAGAAAAGTGCAGTTTTCAGACAACGGTGGACACTGGACCGGTGCCGGCGGACACTGCCGACACTTCTGACATACTTACGCGTGCAGGGACACCTCCCCTACAACGCCACACTCTCGGATAAGCCCGAGAGATGTAAAAAAAAGTGTGGCGGACCGTCCAGTGAGGTCAGAGGTCAGAAAAGTGCAGTTTTCAGACAACGGTGGACACTGGACCGGCGCCGGCGGACACTGCCGACACTTCTGACATACGCACGCGTGCGGGGACACCTCCCCTACAACGCCACACTCTCGGATAAGCCCGAGAGGTGTAAAGAAAAGTGTGGCGGACCGTCTAGTGAGGTCAGAGGTCAGAAAAGTGCCGTTTTCAGACAACAGTGGACACTGGACAGGCACCGGTGGACACTGCCGACACTTCTGACATACGCACGCGTGCGGGGACACCTCCCCTACAACGCCACACTCTCGGATAAGCCCGAGAGGTGTAAAGAAAAGTGTGGCGGACCGTCCAGTGAGGTCAGAGGTCAGAAAAGTTCAGTTTTCAGACAACGGTGGACACTGGACCGGCGCCAGCGGACACTGCCGACACTTCTGACATACGCACGCGTGCGGGGACACCTCCCCTACAACGCCAGACTCTCGGATAAGCCCGAGATGTGTAAAGAAAAGTGTGGCGGACCGTCCAGTGAGGTCAGAGGTCAGAAAAGTGCAGTTTTCAGACAACGGTGGACACTGGACCGGCGCCGGCGGACACTGCCGACACTTCTGACATACGCACGCGTGCGGGGACACCTCCCCTACAACGCCAAACTCTCGGATAAGCCCGAGAGATGTAAAAAAAAGTGTGGCGGACCGTCCAGTGAGGTCAGAGGTCAGAAAAGTGCAGTTTTCAGACAACGGTGGACACTGGACCGGCGCCGGCGGACACTGCCGACACTTCTGACATACGCACGCGTGCGGGGACACCTCCCCTACAACGCCAGACTCTCGGATAAGCCCGAGAGATGTAAAGAAAAGTGTGGCGGACCGTCCAGTGAGGTCAGAGGTCAGAAAAGTGCAGTTTTCAGACAACGGTGGACACTGGACCGGTGCCGGCGGACACTGCCGACACTTCTGACATACGCACGCGTGCAGGGACACCTCCCCTACAACGCCACACTCTCGGATAAGCCCGAGAGGTGTAAAGAAAAGTGTGGCGGACCGTCCAGTGAGGTCAGAGGTCAGAAAAGTGCAGTTTTCAGACAACGGTGGACACTGGACCGGCGCCGGCGGACACTGCCGACACTTCTGACATACGCACGCGTGCGGGGACACCTCCCCTACAACGCCACACTCTCGGATAAGCCCGAGAGGTGTAAAAAAAAGTGTGGCGGACCGTCCAGTGAGGTCAGAGGTCAGAAAAGTGCCGTTTTCAGACAACGGTGGACACTGGACCGGCGCCGGCGGACACTGCCGACACTTCTGACAT
This sequence comes from Gymnoscopelus braueri, assembly GCF_963280865.1. Taxonomy (NCBI): domain Eukaryota; kingdom Metazoa; phylum Chordata; class Actinopteri; order Myctophiformes; family Myctophidae; genus Gymnoscopelus; species Gymnoscopelus braueri. The sequence goes on along the minus strand of NW_027660577.1, from coordinate 155,576 downwards.
ACGCACGCGTGCGGGGACACCTCCCCTACAACGCCACACTCTCGGATAAGCCCGAGAGGTGTAAAGAAAAGTGTGGCGGACCGTTTAGTGAGGTCAGAGGTCAGAAAAGTGCCGTTTTCAGACAACAGTGGACACTGGACAGGCACCGGTGGACACTGCCGACACTTCTGACATACGCACGCGTGCGGGGACACCTCCCCTACAACGCCACACTCTCGGATAAGCCCGAGAGGTGTAAAGAAAAGTGTGGCGGACCGTGCAGTGAGGTCAGAGGTCAGAAAAGTTCAGTTTTCAGACAACGGTGGACACTGGACCGGCGCCAGCGGACACTGCCGACACTTCTGACATACGCACGCGTGCGGGGACACCTCCCCTACAACGCCAGACTCTCGGATAAGCCCGAGATGTGTAAAGAAAAGTGTGGCGGACCGTCCAGTGAGGTCAGAGGTCAGAAAAGTGCAGTTTTCAGACAACGGTGGACACTGGACCGGCGCCGGCGGACACTGCCGACACTTCTGACATACGCACGCGTGCGGGGACACCTCCCCTACAACGCCAAACTCTCGGATAAGCCCGAGAGATGTAAAAAAAAGTGTGGCGGACCGTCCAGTGAGGTCAGAGGTCAGAAAAGTGCAGTTTTCAGACAACGGTGGACACTGGACCGGCGCCGGCGGACACTGCCGACACTTTTGACATACGCACGCGTGCGGGGACACCTCCCCTACAACGCCAGACTCTCGGATAAGCCCGAGAGATGTAAAGAAAAGTGTGGCGGACCGTCCAGTGAGGTCAGAGGTCAGAAAAGTGCAGTTTTCAGACAACGGTGGACACTGGACCGGTGCCGGCGGACACTGCCGACACTTCTGACATACGCACGCGTGCAGGGACACCTCCCCTACAACGCCACACTCTCGGATAAGCCCGAGAGGTGTAAAGAAAAGTGTGGCGGACCGTCCAGTGAGGTCAGAGGTCAGAAAAGTGCAGTTTTCAGACAACGGTGGACACTGGACCGGCGCCGGCGGACACTGCCGACACTTCTGACATACGCACGCGTGCGGGGACACCTCCCCTACAACGCCACACTCTCGGATAAGCCCGAGAGGTGTAAAAAAAAGTGTGGCGGACCGTCCAGTGAGGTCAGAGGTCAGAAAAGTGCCGTTTTCAGACAACGGTGGACACTGGACCGGCGCCGGCGGACACTGCCGACACTTCTGACATACGCACGCGTGCGGGGACACCTCCCCTACAACGCCACACTCTCGGATAAGCCCGAGAGGTGTAAAGAAAAGTGTGGCGGACCGTCTAGTGAGGTCAGAGGTCAGAAAAGTGCCGTTTTCAGACAACAGTGGACACTGGACAGGCACCGGTGGACACTGCCGACACTTCTGACATACGCACGCGTGCGGGGACACCTCCCCTACAACGCCACACTCTCGGATAAGCCCGAGAGGTGTAAAGAAAAGTGTGGCGGACCGTCCAGTGAGGTCAGAGGTCAGAAAAGTTCAGTTTTCAGACAACGGTGGACACTGGACCGGCGCCAGCGGACACTGCCGACACTTCTGACATACGCACGCGTGCGGGGACACCTCCCCTACAACGCCAGACTCTCGGATAAGCCCGAGATGTGTAAAGAAAAGTGTGGCGGACCGTCCAGTGAGGTCAGAGGTCAGAAAAGTGCAGTTTTCAGACAACGGTGGACACTGGACCGGCGCCGGCGGACACTGCCGACACTTCTGACATACGCACGCGTGCGGGGACACCTCCCCTACAACGCCACACTCTCGGATAAGCCCGAGAGATGTAAAAAAAAGTGTGGCGGACCGTCCAGTGAGGTCAGAGGTCAGAAAAGTGCAGTTTTCAGACAACGGTGGACACTGGACCGGCGCCGGCGGACACTGCCGACACTTCTGACATACGCACGCGTGCGGGGACACCTCCCCTACAACGCCAGACTCTCGGATAAGCCCGAGAGATGTAAAGAAAAGTGTGGCGGACCGTCCAGTGAGGTCAGAGGTCAGAAAAGTGCAGTTTTCAGACAACGGTGGACACTGGACCGGTGCCGGCGGACACTGCCGACACTTCTGACATACGCACGCGTGCAGGGACACCTCCCCTACAACGCCACACTCTCGGATAAGCCCGAGAGATGTAAAAAAAAGTGTGGCGGACCGTCCAGTGAGGTCAGAGGTCAGAAAAGTGCAGTTTTCAGACAACGGTGGACACTGGACCGGCGCCGGCGGACACTGCCGACACTTCTGACATACGCACGCGTGCGGGGACAACTCCCCTACAACGCCACACTCTCGGATAAGCCCGAGAGGTGTAAAGAAAAGTGTGGCGGACCGTCTAGTGAGGTCAGAGGTCAGAAAAGTGCCGTTTTCAGACAACAGTGGACACTGGACAGGCACCGGTGGACACTGCCGACACTTCTGACATACGCACGCGTGCGGGGACACCTCCCCTACAACGCCACACTCTCGGATAAGCCCGAGAGGTGTAAAGAAAAGTGTGGCGGACCGTCCAGTGAGGTCAGAGGTCAGAAAAGTTCAGTTTTCAGACAACGGTGGACACTGGACCGGCGCCGGCGGACACTGCCGACACTTCTGACATACGCACGCGTGCGGGGACACCTCCCCTACAACGCCACACTCTCGGATAAGCCCGAGAGATGTAAAAAAAAGTGTGGCGGACCGTCCAGTGAGGTCAGAGGTCAGAAAAGTGCAGTTTTCAGACAACGGTGGACACTGGACCGGCGCCGGCGGACACTGCCGACACTTCTGACATACGCACGCGTGCGGGGACACCTCCCCTACAACGCCAGACTCTCGGATAAGCCCGAGAGATGTAAAGAAAAGTGTGGCGGACCGTCCAGTGAGGTCAGAGGTCAGAAAAGTGCAGTTTTCAGACAACGGTGGACACTGGACCGGTGCCGGCGGACACTGCCGACACTTCTGACATACGCACGCGTGCAGGGACACCTCCCCTACAACGCCACACTCTCGGATAAGCCCGAGAGATGTAAAAAAAAGTGTGGCGGACCGTCCAGTGAGGTCAGAGGTCAGAAAAGTGCAGTTTTCAGACAACGGTGGACACTGGACCGGCGCCGGCGGACACTGCCGACACTTCTGACATACGCACGCGTGCGGGGACACCTCCCCTACAACGCCACACTCTCGGATAAGCCCGAGAGATGTAAAAAAAAGTGTGGCGGACCGTCCAGTGAGGTCAGAGGTCAGAAAAGTGCAGTTTTCAGACAACGGTGGACACTGGACCGGCGCCGGCGGACACTGCCGACACTTCTGACATACGCACGTGTGCGGGGACACCTCCCCTACAACGCCAGACTCTCGGATAAGCCCGAGAGGTGTAAAGAAAAGTGTGGCGGACCGTCCAGTGAGGTCAGAGGTCAGAAAAGTGCAGTTTTCAGACAACGGTGGACACTGGACCGGCGCCGGCGGACACTGCCGACACTTCTGACATACGCACGCGTGCGGGGACACCTCCCCTACAACGCCAGACTCTCGGATAAGCCCGAGAGGTGTAAAGAAAAGTGTGGCGGACCGTCCAGTGAGGTCAGAGGTCAGAAAAGTGCAGTTTTCAGACAACGGTGGACACTGGACCGGCGCCGGCGGACACTGCCGACACTTCTGACATACGCACGCGTGCGGGGACACCTCCCCTACAACGCCACACTCTCGGATAAGCCCGAGAGATGTAAAAAAAAGTGTGGCGGACCGTCCAGTGAGGTCAGAGGTCAGAAAAGTGCAGTTTTCAGACAACGGTGGACACTGGACCGGCGCCGGCGGACACTGCCGACACTTCTGACATACGCACGCGTGCGGGGACACCTCCCCTACAACGCCAGACTCTCGGATAAGCCCGAGAGGTGTAAAGAAAAGTGTGGCGGACCGTCCAGTGAGGTCAGAGGTCAGAAAAGTGCAGTTTTCAGACAACGGTGGACACTGGACCGGCGCCGGCGGACACTGCCGACACTTCTGACACTTCTGACATACGCACGCGTGCGGGGACACCTCCCCTACAACGCCAGACTCTCGGATAAGCCCGAGAGGTGTAAAGAAAAGTGTGGCGGACCGTCCAGTGAGGTCAGAGGTCAGAAAAGTGCAGTTTTCAGACAACGGTGGACACTGGACCGGCGCCGGCGGACACTGCCGACACTTCTGACATACGCACGCGTGCGGGGACAACTCCCCTACAACGCCACACTCTCGGATAAGCCCGAGAGATGTAAAAAAAAAGTGTGGCGGACCGTCCAGTGAGGTCAGAGGTCAGAAAAGTGCCGTTTTCAGACAACAGTGGACACTGGACAGGCACCGGTGGACACTGCCGACACTTCTGACATACGCACGCGTGCGGGGACACCTCCCCTACAACGCCACACTCTCGGATAAGCCCGAGAGGTGTAAAGAAAAGTGTGGCGGACCGTCCAGTGAGGTCAGAGGTCAGAAAAGTGCAGTTTTCAGACAACGGTGGACACTGGACCGGCGCCGGCGGACACTGCCGACACTTCTGACATACGCACGCGTGCGGGGACACCTCCCCTACAACGCCAGACTCTCGGATAAGCCCGAGAGGTGTAAAGAAAAGTGTGGCGGACCGTCCAGTGAGGTCAGAGGTCAGAAAAGTGCAGTTTTCAGACAACGGTGGACACTGGACCGGCGCCGGCGGACACTGCCGACACTTCTGACATACGCACGCGTGCGGGGACACCTCCCCTACAACGCCACACTCTCGGATAAGCCCGAGAGATGTAAAAAAAAGTGTGGCGGACCGTCCAGTGAGGTCAGAGGTCAGAAAAGTGCAGTTTTCAGACAACGGTGGACACTGGACCGGCGCCGGCGGACACTGCCGACACTTCTGACATACGCACGCGTGCGGGGACACCTCCCCTACAAGGCCAGACTCTCGGATAAGCCCGAGAGGTGTAAAGAAAAGTGTGGGCGGACCGTCCAGTGAGGTCAGAGGTCAGAAAAGTGCAGTTTTCAGACAACGGTGGACACTGGACCGGCGCCGGCGGACACTGCCGACACTTCTGACATACGCACGCGTGCGGGGACACCTCCCCTACAACGCCATACTCTCGGATAAGCCCGAGAGATGTAAAAAAAAGTGTGGCGGACCGTCCAGTGAGGTCAGAGGTCAGAAAAGTGCAGTTTTCAGACAACGGTGGACACTGGACAGGCACCGGTGGACACTGCCGACACTTCTGACATACGCACGCGTGCGGGGACACCTCCCCTACAACGCCAGACTCTCGGATAAGCCCGAGAGGTGTAAAGAAAAGTGTGGCGGACCGTCCAGTGAGGTCAGAGGTCAGAAAAGTGCAGTTTTCAGACAACGGTGTACACTGGACCGGTGCCGGCGGACACTGCCGACACTTCTGACATACGCACGTGTGCGGGGACACCTCCCCTACAACGCCACACTCTCGGATAAGCCCGAGAGATGTAAAAAAAAAGTGTGGCGGACCGTCCAGTGAGGTCAGAGGTCAGAAAAGTGCCGTTTTCAGACAACAGTGGACACTGGACAGGCACCGGTGGACACTGCCGACACTTCTGACATACGCACGCGTGCGGGGACACCTCCCCTACAACGCCAAACTCTCGGATAAGCCCGAGAGGTGTAAAGAAAAGTGTGGCGGACCGTCCAGTGAGGTCAGAGGTCAGAAAAGTGCAGTTTTCAGACAACGGTGGACACTGGACCGGCGCCGGCGGACACTGCCGACACTTCTGACATACGCACGCGTGCGGGGACACCTCCCCTACAACGCCAGACTCTCGGATAAGCCCGAGAGGTGTAAAGAAAAGTGTGGCGGACCGTCCAGTGAGGTCAGAGGTCAGAAAAGTGCAGTTTTCAGACAACGGTGGACACTGGACCGGCGCCGGCGGACACTGCCGACACTTCTGACATACGCACGCGTGCGGGGACACCTCCCCTACAACGCCACACTCTCGGATAAGCCCGAGAGATGTAAAAAAAAGTGTGGCGGACCGTCCAGTGAGGTCAGAGGTCAGAAAAGTGCAGTTTTCAGACAACGGTGGACACTGGACCGGCGCCGGCGGACACTGCCGACACTTCTGACATACGCACGCGTGCGGGGACACCTCCCCTACAAGGCCAGACTCTCGGATAAGCCCGAGAGGTGTAAAGAAAAGTGTGGCGGACCGTCCAGTGAGGTCAGAGGTCAGAAAAGTGCAGTTTTCAGACAACGGTGGACACTGGACCGGTGCCGGCGGACACTGCCGACACTTCTGACATACGCACGCGTGCAGGGACACCTCCCCTACAACGCCACACTCTCGGATAAGCCCGAGAGATGTAAAAAAAAGTGTGGCGGACCGTCCAGTGAGGTCAGAGGTCAGAAAAGTGCAGTTTTCAGACAACGGTGGACACTGGACCGGCGCCGGCGGACACTGCCGACACTTCTGACATACGCACGCGTGCGGGGACACCTCCCCTACAACGCCACACTCTCGGATAAGCCCGAGAGATGTAAAAAAAAGTGTGGCGGACCGTCCAGTGAGGTCAGAGGTCAGAAAAGTGCAGTTTTCAGACAACGGTGGACACTGGACCGGCGCCGGCGGACACTGCCGACACTTCTGACATACGCACGTGTGCGGGGACACCTCCCCTACAACGCCAGACTCTCGGATAAGCCCGAGAGGTGTAAAGAAAAGTGTGGCGGACCGTCCAGTGAGGTCAGAGGTCAGAAAAGTGCAGTTTTCAGACAACGGTGGACACTGGACCGGCGCCGGCGGACACTGCCGACACTTCTGACATACGCACGCGTGCGGGGACACCTCCCCTACAACGCCAGACTCTCGGATAAGCCCGAGAGGTGTAAAGAAAAGTGTGGCGGACCGTCCAGTGAGGTCAGAGGTCAGAAAAGTGCAGTTTTCAGACAACGGTGGACACTGGACCGGCGCCGGCGGACACTGCCGACACTTCTGACATACGCACGCGTGCGGGGACACCTCCCCTACAACGCCACACTCTCGGATAAGCCCGAGAGATGTAAAAAAAAGTGTGGCGGACCGTCCAGTGAGGTCAGAGGTCAGAAAAGTGCAGTTTTCAGACAACGGTGGACACTGGACCGGCGCCGGCGGACACTGCCGACACTTCTGACATACGCACGCGTGCGGGGACACCTCCCCTACAACGCCAGACTCTCGGATAAGCCCGAGAGGTGTAAAGAAAAGTGTGGCGGACCGTCCAGTGACACTTCTGACATACGCACGCGTGCGGGGACACCTCCCCTACAACGCCACACTCTCGGATAAGCCCGAGAGGTGTAAAGAAAAGTGTGGCGGACCGTCCAGTGAGGTCAGAGGTCAGAAAAGTGCAGTTTTCAGACAACGGTGGACACTGGACCGGCGCCGGCGGACACTGCCGACACTTCTGACATACGCACGCGTGCGGGGACACCTCCCCTACAACGCCAGACTCTCGGATAAGCCCGAGAGGTGTAAAGAAAAGTGTGGCGGACCGTCCAGTGAGGTCAGAGGTCAGAAAAGTGCAGTTTTCAGACAACGGTGGACACTGGACCGGCGCCGGCGGACACTGCCGACACTTCTGACATACGCACGCGTGCGGGGACACCTCCCCTACAACGCCACACTCTCGGATAAGCCCGAGAGATGTAAAAAAAAGTGTGGCGGACCGTCCAGTGAGGTCAGAGGTCAGAAAAGTGCAGTTTTCAGACAACGGTGGACACTGGACCGGCGCCGGCGGACACTGCCGACACTTCTGACATACGCACGCGTGCGGGGACACCTCCCCTACAAGGCCAGACTCTCGGATAAGCCCGAGAGGTGTAAAGAAAAGTGTGGGCGGACCGTCCAGTGAGGTCAGAGGTCAGAAAAGTGCAGTTTTCAGACAACGGTGGACACTGGACCGGCGCCGGCGGACACTGCCGACACTTCTGACATACGCACGCGTGCGGGGACACCTCCCCTACAACGCCATACTCTCGGATAAGCCCGAGAGATGTAAAAAAAAGTGTGGCGGACCGTCCAGTGAGGTCAGAGGTCAGAAAAGTGCAGTTTTCAGACAACGGTGGACACTGGACAGGCACCGGTGGACACTGCCGACACTTCTGACATACGCACGCGTGCGGGGACACCTCCCCTACAACGCCAGACTCTCGGATAAGCCCGAGAGGTGTAAAGAAAAGTGTGGCGGACCGTCCAGTGAGGTCAGAGGTCAGAAAAGTGCAGTTTTCAGACAACGGTGTACACTGGACCGGTGCCGGCGGACACTGCCGACACTTCTGACATACGCACGTGTGCGGGGACACCTCCCCTACAACGCCACACTCTCGGATAAGCCCGAGAGATGTAAAAAAAAAGTGTGGCGGACCGTCCAGTGAGGTCAGAGGTCAGAAAAGTGCCGTTTTCAGACAACAGTGGACACTGGACAGGCACCGGTGGACACTGCCGACACTTCTGACATACGCACGCGTGCGGGGACACCTCCCCTACAACGCCAAACTCTCGGATAAGCCCGAGAGGTGTAAAGAAAAGTGTGGCGGACCGTCCAGTGAGGTCAGAGGTCAGAAAAGTGCAGTTTTCAGACAACGGTGGACACTGGACCGGCGCCGGCGGACACTGCCGACACTTCTGACATACGCACGCGTGCGGGGACACCTCCCCTACAACGCCAGACTCTCGGATAAGCCCGAGAGGTGTAAAGAAAAGTGTGGCGGACCGTCCAGTGAGGTCAGAGGTCAGAAAAGTGCAGTTTTCAGACAACGGTGGACACTGGACCGGCGCCGGCACTGCCGACACTTCTGACATACGCACGCGTGCTGGGGACACCTCCCCTACAACGCCAGACTCTCGGATAAGCCCGAGAGGTGTAAAGAAAAGTGTGGCGGACCGTCCAGTGAGGTCAGAGGTCAGAAAAGTGCCGTTTTCAGACAACGGTGGACACTGGACCGGCGCCGGCGGACACTGCCGACACTTCTGACATACGCACGCGTGCGGGGACACCTCCCCTACAACGCCACACTCTCGGATAAGCCCGAGAGATGTAAAAAAAAAGTGTGGCGGACCGTCCAGTGAGGTCAGAGGTCAGAAAAGTGCAGTTTTCAGACAACGGTGGACACTGGACCGGCGCCGGCGGACACTGCCGACACTTCTGACATACGCACGCGTGCGGGGACACCTCCCCTACAACGCCAGACTCTCGGATAAGCCCGAGAGGTGTAAAGAAAAGTGTGGCGGACCGTCCAGTGAGGTCAGAGGTCAGAAAAGTGCCGTTTTCAGACAACGGTGGACACTGGACCGGCGCCGGCGGACACTGCCGACACTTCTGACATACGCACGCGTGCGGGGACACCTCCCCTACAACGCCACACTCTCGGATAAGCCCGAGAGGTGTAAAGAAAAGTGTGGCGGACCGTCCAGTGAGGTCAGAGGTCAGAAAAGTGCCGTTTTCAGACAACGGTGGACACTGGACCGGCGCCGGCGGACACTGCCGACACTTCTGACATACGCACGCGTGCGGGGACACCTCCCCTACAACGCCACACTCTCGGATAAGCCCGAGAGATGTAAAAAAAAGTGTGGCGGACCGTCCAGTGAGGTCAGAGGTCAGAAAAGTGCAGTTTTCAGACAACGGTGTACACTGGACCGGCGCCGGCGGACACTGCCGACACTTCTGACATACGCACGCGTGCGGGGACACCTCCCCTACAACGCCACACTCTCGGATAAGCCCGAGAGATGTAAAACAAAGTGTGGCGGACCGTCCAGTGAGGTCAGAGGTCAGAAAAGTGCAGTTTTCAGACAACAGTGGACACTGGACCGGCGCCGGCGGACACTGCCGACACTTCTGACATACGCACGCGTGCGGGGACACCTCCCCTACAACGCCAGACTCTCGGATAAGCCCGAGAGGTGTAAAGAAAAGTGTGGCGGGACCGTCCAGTGAGGTCAGAGGTCAGAAAAGTGCCGTTTTCAGACAACGGTGGACACTGGACCGGCGCCGGCGGACACTGCCGACACTTCTGACATACGCACGCGTGCGGGGACACCTCCCCTACAACGCCACACTCTCGGATAAGCCCGAGAGATGTAAAACAAAGTGTGGCGGACCGTCCAGTGAGGTCAGAGGTCAGAAAAGTGCAGTTTTCAGACAACGGTGGACACTGGACCGGCGCCGGCGGACACTGCCGACACTTCTGACATACGCACGCGTGCGGGGACACCTCCCCTACAACGCCAGACTCTCGGATAAGCCCGAGAGGTGTAAAGAAAAGTGTGGCGGACCGTCCAGTGAGGTCAGAGGTCAGAAAAGTGCCGTTTTCAGACAACGGTGGACACTGGACCGGCGCCGGCGGACACTGCCGACACTTCTGACATACGCACGCGTGCGGGGACACCTCCCCTACAACGCCACACTCTCGGATAAGCCCGAGAGGTGTAAAGAAAAGTGTGGCGGACCGTCCAGTGAGGTCAGAGGTCAGAAAAGTGCCGTTTTCAGACAACGGTGGACACTGGACCGGCGCCGGCGGACACTGCCGACACTTCTGACATACGCACGCGTGCGGGGACACCTCCCCTACAACGCCACACTCTCGGATAAGCCCGAGAGATGTAAAACAAAGTGTGGCGGACCGTCCAGTGAGGTCAGAGGTCAGAAAAGTGCAGTTTTCAGACAACGGTGGACACTGGACCGGCGCCGGCGGACACTGCCGACACTTCTGACATACGCACGCGTGCGGGGACACCTCCCCTACAACGCCAGACTCTCGGATAAGCCCGAGAGGTGTAAAGAAAAGTGTGGCGGACCGTCCAGTGAGGTCAGAGGTCAGAAAAGTGCCGTTTTCAGACAACGGTGGACACTGGACCGGCGCCGGCGGACACTGCCGACACTTCTGACATACGCACGCGTGCGGGGACACCTCCCCTACAACGCCACACTCTCGGATAAGCCCGAGAGGTGTAAAGAAAAGTGTGGCGGACCGTCCAGTGAGGTCAGAGGTCAGAAAAGTGCCGTTTTCAGACAACGGTGGACACTGGACCGGCGCCGGCGGACACTGCCGACACTTCTGACATACGCACGCGTGCGGGGGACACCTCCCCTACAACGCCACACTCTCGGATAAGCCCGAGAGATGTAAAAAAAAGTGTGGCGGACCGTCCAGTGAGGTCAGAGGTCAGAAAAGTGCAGTTTTCAGACAACGGTGTACACTGGACCGGCGCCGGCGGACACTGCCGACACTTCTGACATACGCACGCGTGCGGGGACACCTCCCCTACAACGCCACACTCTCGGATAAGCCCGAGAGATGTAAAACAAAGTGTGGCGGACCGTCCAGTGAGGTCAGAGGTCAGAAAAGTGCAGTTTTCAGACAACAGTGGACACTGGACCGGCGCCGGCGGACACTGCCGACACTTCTGACATACGCACGCGTGCGGGGACACCTCCCCTACAACGCCATACTCTCGGATAAGCCCGAGAGATGTAAAACAAAGTGTGGCGGACCGTCCAGTGAGGTCAGAGGTCAGAAAAGTGCAGTTTTCAGACAACGGTGGACACTGGACCGGCGCCGGTGGACACTGCCGACACTTCTGACATACGCACGCGTGCGGGGACACCTCCCCTACAACGCCAGACTCTCGGATAAGCCCGAGAGGTGTAAAAAAAAGTGTGGCGGACCGTCCAGTGAGGTCAGAGGTCAGAAAAGTGCCGTTTTCAGACAACGGTGGACACTGGACCGGCGCCGGCGGACACTGCCGACACTTCTGACATACGCACGCGTGCGGGGACACCTCCCCTACAACGCCACACTCTCGGATAAGCCCGAGAGATGTAAAAAAAAGTGTGGCGGACCGTCCAGTGAGGTCAGAGGTCAGAAAAGTGCAGTTTTCAGACAACGGTGGACACTGGACCGGCGCCGGCGGACACTGCCGACACTTCTGACATACGCACGCGTGCGGGGACACCTCCCCTACAACGCCACACTCTCGGATAAGCCCGAGAGATGTAAAACAAAGTGTGGCGGACCGTCCAGTGAGGTCAGAGGTCAGAAAAGTGCAGTTTTCAGACAACGGTGGACACTGGACCGGCGCCGGCGGACACTGCCGACACTTCTGACATACGCACGCGTGCGGGGACACCTCCCCTACAACGCCATACTCTCGGATAAGCCCGAGAGATGTAAACAAAGTGTGGCGGACCGTCCAGTGAGGTCAGAGGTCAGAAAAGTGCAGTTTTCAGACAACGGTGGACACTGGACCGGCGCCGGTGGACACTGCCGACACTTCTGACATACGCACGCGTGCGGGGACACCTCCCCTACAACGCCAGACTCTCGGATAAGCCCGAGAGGTGTAAAAAAAAGTGTGGCGGACCGTCCAGTGAGGTCAGAGGTCAGAAAAGTGCCGTTTTCAGACAACGGTGGACACTGGACCGGCGCCGGCGGACACTGCCGACACTTCTGACATACGCACGCGTGCGGGGACACCTCCCCTACAACGCCACACTCTCGGATAAGCCCGAGAGATGTAAAAAAAAGTGTGGCGGACCGTCCAGTGAGGTCAGAGGTCAGAAAAGTGCAGTTTTCAGACAACGGTGGACACTGGACCGGCGCCGGCGGACACTGCCGACACTTCTGACATACGCACGCGTGCGGGGACACCTCCCCTACAACGCCAGACTCTCGGATAAGCCCGAGAGGTGTAAAGAAAAGTGTGGCGGACCGTCCAGTGAGGTCAGAGGTCAGAAAAGTGCCGTTTTCAGACAACGGTGGACACTGGACCGGCGCCGGCGGACACTGCCGACACTTCTGACATACGCACGCGTGCGGGGACACCTCCCCTACAACGCCACACTCTCGGATAAGCCCGAGAGGTGTAAAGAAAAGTGTGGCGGACCGTCCAGTGAGGTCAGAGGTCAGAAAAGTGCCGTTTTCAGACAACGGTGGACACTGGACCGGCGCCGGCGGACACTGCCGACACTTCTGACATACGCACGCGTGCGGGGACACCTCCCCTACAACGCCACACTCTCGGATAAGCCCGAGAGATGTAAAAAAAAGTGTGGCGGACCGTCCAGTGAGGTCAGAGGTCAGAAAAGTGCAGTTTTCAGACAACGGTGTACACTGGACCGGCGCCGGCGGACACTGCCGACACTTCTGACATACGCACGCGTGCGGGGACACCTCCCCTACAACGCCACACTCTCGGATAAGCCCGAGAGATGTAAAACAAAGTGTGGCGGACCGTCAGTGAGGTCAGAGGTCAGAAAAGTGCAGTTTTCAGACAACGGTGGACACTGGACCGGCGCCGGCGGACACTGCCGACACTTCTGACATACGCACGCGTGCGGGGACACCTCCCCTACAACGCCATACTCTCGGATAAGCCCGAGAGATGTAAAACAAAGTGTGGCGGACCGTCCAGTGAGGTCAGAGGTCAGAAAAGTGCAGTTTTCAGACAACGGTGGACACTGGACCGGCGCCGGTGGACACTGCCGACACTTCTGACATACGCACGCGTGCGGGGACACCTCCCCTACAACGCCAGACTCTCGGATAAGCCCGAGAGGTGTAAAAAAAAGTGTGGCGGACCGTCCAGTGAGGTCAGAGGTCAGAAAAGTGCCGTTTTCAGACAACGGTGGACACTGGACCGGCGCCGGCGGACACTGCCGACACTTCTGACATACGCACGCGTGCGGGGACACCTCCCCTACAACGCCACACTCTCGGATAAGCCCGAGAGATGTAAAAAAAAGTGTGGCGGACCGTCCAGTGAGGTCAGAGGTCAGAAAAGTGCAGTTTTCAGACAACGGTGGACACTGGACCGGCGCCGGCGGACACTGCCGACACTTCTGACATACGCACGCGTGCGGGGACACCTCCCCTACAACGCCACATTCTCGGATAAGCCCGAGAGATGTAAAACAAAGTGTGGCGGACCGTCCAGTGAGGTCAGAGGTCAGAAAAGTGCAGTTTTCAGACAACGGTGGACACTGGACCGGCGCCGGCGGACACTGCCGACACTTCTGACATACGCACGCGTGCGGGGACACCTCCCCTACAACGCCACACTCTCGGATAAGCCCGAGAGATGTAAAACAAAGTGTGGCGGACCGTCCAGTGAGGTCAGAGGTCAGAAAAGTGCCGTTTTCAGACAACGGTGGACACTGGACCGGCGCCGGCGGACACTGCCGACACTTCTGACATACGCACGCGTGCGGGGACACCTCCCCTACAACGCCACACTCTCGGATAAGCCAGAGAGATGTAAAAAAAAGTGTGGCGGACCGTCCAGTGAGGTCAGAGGTCAGAAAAGTGCAGTTTTCAGACAACGGTGGACACTGGACCGGCGCCGGCGGACACTGCCGACACTTCTGACATACGCACGCGTGCGGGGACACCTCCCCTACAACGCCACACTCTCGGATAAGCCCGAGAGATGTAAAACAAAGTGTGGCGGACCGTCCAGTGAGGTCAGAGGTCAGAAAAGTGCAGTTTTCAGACAACGGTGGACACTGGACCGGCGCCGGTGGACACTGCCGACACTTCTGACATACGCACGCGTGCGGGGACACCTCCCCTACAACGCCAAACTCTCGGATAAGCCCGAGAGGTGTAAAGAAAAGTGTGGCGGACCGTCCAGTGAGGTCAGAGGTCAGAAAAGTGCAGTTTTCAGACAACGGTGGACACTGGACCGGCGCCGGCGGACACTGCCGACACTTCTGACATACGCACGCGTGCGGGGACACCTCCCCTACAACGCCAAACTCTCGGATAAGCCCGAGAGATGTAAAACAAAGTGTGGCGGACCGTCCAGTGAGGTCAGAGGTCAGAAAAGTGCAGTTTTCAGACAACGGTGGACACTGGACCGGCGCCGGCGGACACTGCCGACACTTCTGACATACGCACGCGTGCGGGGACACCTCCCCTACAACGCCACACTCTCGGATAAGCCCGAGAGATGTAAAACAAAGTGTGGCGGACCGTCCAGTGAGGTCAGAGGTCAGAAAAGTGCCGTTTTCAGACAACGGTGGACACTGGACCGGCGCCGGCGGACACTGCCGACACTTCTGACATACGCACGCGTGCGGGGACACCTCCCCTACAACGCCACACTCTCGGTTAAGCCCGAGAGATGTAAAAAAAAGTGTGGCGGACCGTCCAGTGAGGTCAGAGGTCAGAAAAGTGCAGTTTTCAGACAACGGTGGACACTGGACCGGCGCCGGCGGACACTGCCGACACTTCTGACATACGCACGCGTGCGGTGACACCTCCCCTACAACGCCACACTCTCGGATAAGCCCGAGAGATGTAAAACAAAGTGTGGCGGACCGTCCAGTGAGGTCAGAGGTCAGAAAAGTGCAGTTTTCAGACAACGGTGGACACTGGACCGGCGCCGGTGGACACTGCCGACACTTCTGACATACGCACGCGTGCGGGGACACCTCCCCTACAACGCCAAACTCTCGGATAAGCCCGAGAGGTGTAAAGAAAAGTGTGGCGGACCGTCCAGTGAGGTCAGAGGTCAGAAAAGTGCAGTTTTCAGACAACGGTGGACACTGGACCGGCGCCGGCGGACACTGCCGACACTTCTGACATACGCACGCGTGCGGGGACACCTCCCCTACAACGCCAAACTCTCGGATAAGCCCGAGAGATGTAAAACAAAGTGTGGCGGACCGTCCAGTGAGGTCAGAGGTCAGAAAAGTGCAGTTTTCAGACAACGGTGGACACTGGACCGGCGCCGGCGGACACTGCCGACACTTCTGACATACGCACGCGTGCGGGGACACCTCCCCTACAACGCCACACTCTCGGATAAGCCCGAGAGATGTAAAAAAAAGTGTGGCGGACCGTCCAGTGTGGTCAGAGGTCAGAAAAGTGCAGTTTTCAGACAACGGTGGACACTGGACCGGCGCCGGCGGACACTGCCGACACTTCTGACATACGCACGCGTGCGGGGACACCTCCCCTACAACGCCAGACTCTCGGATAAGCCCGAGAGGTGTAAAGAAAAGTGTGGCGGACCGTCCAGTGAGGTCAGAGGTCAGAAAAGTGCCGTTTTCAGACAACGGTGGACACTGGACCGGCGCCGGCGGACACTGCCGACACTTCTGACATACGCACGCGTGCGGGGACACCTCCCCTACAACGCCACACTCTCGGATAAGCCCGAGAGGTGTAAAGAAAAGTGTGGCGGACCGTCCAGTGAGGTCAGAGGTCAGAAAAGTGCCGTTTTCAGACAACGGTGGACACTGGACCGGCGCCGGCGGACACTGCCGACACTTCTGACATACGCACACGTGCGGGGACACCTCCCCTACAACGCCACACTCTCGGATAAGCCCGAGAGATGTAAAAAAAAGTGTGGCGGACCGTCCAGTGAGGTCAGAGGTCAGAAAAGTGCAGTTTTCAGACAACGGTGGACACTGGACCGGCGCCGGCGGACACTGCCGACACTTCTGACATACGCACGCGTGCGGGGACACCTCCCCTACAACGCCACACTCTCGGATAAGCCCGAGAGATGTAAAACAAAGTGTGGCGGACCGTCCAGTGAGGTCAGAGGTCAGAAAAGTGCAGTTTTCAGACAACGGTGGACACTGGACCGGCGCCGGCGGACACTGCCGACACTTCTGACATACGCACGCGTGCGGGGACACCTCCCCTACAACGCCACACTCTCGGATAAGCCCGAGAGGTGTAAAAAAAAGTGTGGCGGACCGTCCAGTGAGGTCAGAGGTCAGAAAAGTGCCGTTTTCAGACAACGGTGGACACTGGACCGGCGCCGGCGGACACTGCCGACACTTCTGACATACGCACGCGTGCGGGGACACCTCCCCTACAACGCCACACTCTCGGATAAGCCCGAGAGATGTAAAAAAAAGTGTGGCGGACCGTCCAGTGAGGTCAGAGGTCAGAAAAGTGCAGTTTTCAGACAACGGTGGACACTGGACCGGCGCCGGCGGACACTGCCGACACTTCTGACATACGCACGCGTGCGGGGACACCTCCCCTACAATGCCACACTCTCGGATAAGCCCGAGAGATGTAAAACAAAGTGTGGCGGACCGTCCAGTGAGGTCAGAGGTCAGAAAAGTGCAGTTTTCAGACAACGGTGGACACTGGACCGGCGCCGGCGGACACTGCCGACACTTCTGACATACGCACGCGTGCGGGGACACCTCCCCTACAATGCCACACTCTCGGATAAGCCCGAGAGATGTAAAACAAAGTGTGGCGGACCGTCCAGTGAGGTCAGAGGTCAGAAAAGTGCAGTTTTCAGACAACGGTGGACACTGGACCGGCGCCGGCGGACACTGCCGACACTTCTGACATACGCACGCGTGCGGGGACACCTCCCCTACAACGCCACACTCTCGGATAAGCCCGAGAGATGTAAAACAAAGTGTGGCGGACCGTCCAGTGAGGTCAGAGGTCAGAAAAGTGCAGTTTTCAGACAACGGTGGACACTGGACCGGCGCCGGCGGACACTGCCGACACTTCTGACATACGCACGCGTGCGGGGACACCTCCCCTACAACGCCACACTCTCGGATAAGCCCGAGAGATGTAAAAAAAAGTGTGGCGGACCGTCCAGTGAGGTCAGAGGTCAGAAAAGTGCAGTTTTCAGACAACGGTGGACACTGGACCGGCGCCGGCGGACAATGCCGACACTTCTGACATACGCACGCGTGCGGGGACACCTCCCCTACAACGCCACACTCTCGGATAAGCCCGAGAGTTTTAAAACAAAGTGTGGCGGACCGTCCAGTGAGGTCAGAGGTCAGAAAAGTGCAGTTTTCAGACAACGGTGGACACTGGACCGGCGCCGGTGGACACTGCCGACACTTCTGACATACGCACGCGTGCGGGGACACCTCCCCTACAACGCCAGACTCTCGGATAAGCCCGAGAGGTGTAAAGAAAAGTGTGGCGGACCGTCCAGTGAGGTCAGAGGTCAGAAAAGTGCAGTTTTCAGACAACGGTGGACACTGGACCGGCGCCGGCGGACACTGCCGACACTTCTGACATACGCACGCGTGCGGGGACACCTCCCCTACAACGCCACACTCTCGGATAAGCCCGAGAGATGTAAAACAAAGTGTGGCGGACCGTCCAGTGAGGTCAGAGGTCAGAAAAGTGCAGTTTTCAGACAACGGTGGACACTGGACCGGCGCCGGCGGACACTGCCAACACTTCTGACATACGCACGCGTG
Organism: Gymnoscopelus braueri; assembly: GCF_963280865.1. Taxonomy (NCBI): domain Eukaryota; kingdom Metazoa; phylum Chordata; class Actinopteri; order Myctophiformes; family Myctophidae; genus Gymnoscopelus; species Gymnoscopelus braueri. The sequence continues at coordinate 137,354 of NW_027660577.1, read as the reverse complement.
CGGGGACACCTCCCCTACAACGCCACACTCTCGGATAAGCCCGAGAGATGTAAAAAAAAGTGTGGCGGAACGTCCAGTGAGGTCAGAGGTCAGAAAAGTGCAGTTTTCAGACAACGGTGGACACTGGACCGGCGCCGGCGGACACTGCCGACACTTCTGACATACGCACGCGTGCGGGGACACCTCCCCTACAACGCCACACTCTCGGATAAGCCCGAGAGATGTAAAACAAAGTGTGGCGGACCGTCCAGTGAGGTCAGAGGTCAGAAAAGTGCAGTTTTCAGACAACGGTGGACACTGGACCGGCGCCGGCGGACACTGCCGACACTTCTGACATACGCACGCGTGCGGGGACACCTCCCCTACAACGCCACACTCTCGGATAAGCCCGAGAGATGTAAAACAAAGTGTGGCGGACCGTCCAGTGAGGTCAGAGGTCAGAAAAGTGCAGTTTTCAGACAACGGTGGACACTGGACCGGCGCCGGCGGACACTGCCGACACTTCTGACATACGCACGCGTGCGGGGACACCTCCCCTACAACGCCACACTCTCGGATAAGCCCGAGAGATGTAAAACAAAGTGTGGCGGACCGTCCAGTGAGGTCAGAGGTCAGAAAAGTGCAGTTTTCAGACAACGGTGGACACTGGACCGGCGCCGGCGGACACTGCCGACACTTCTGACATACGCACGCGTGCGGGGACACCTCCCCTACAACGCCACACTCTCGGATAAGCCCGAGAGATGTAAAAAAAAGTGTGGCGGACCGTCCAGTGAGGTCAGAGGTCAGAAAAGTGCAGTTTTCAGACAACGGTGGACACTGGACCGGCGCCGGCGGACAATGCCGACACTTCTGACATACGCACGCGTGCGGGGACACCTCCCCTACAACGCCACACTCTCGGATAAGCCCGAGAGTTTTAAAACAAAGTGTGGCGGACCGTCCAGTGAGGTCAAAGGTCAGAAAAGTGCAGTTTTCAGACAACGGTGGACACTGGACCGGCGCCGGTGGACACTGCCGACACTTCTGACATACGCACGCGTGCGGGGACACCTCCCCTACAACGCCAGACTCTCGGATAAGCCCGAGAGGTGTAAAGAAAAGTGTGGCGGACCGTCCAGTGAGGTCAGAGGTCAGAAAAGTGCAGTTTTCAGACAACGGTGGACACTGGACCGGCGCCGGAGGACACTGCCGACACTTCTGACATACGCACGCGTGCGGGGACACCTCCCCTACAACGCCACACTCTCGGATAAGCCCGAGAGATGTAAAACAAAGTGTGGCGGACCGTCCAGTGAGGTCAGAGGTCAGAAAAGTGCAGTTTTCAGACAACGGTGGACACTGGACCGGCGCCGGCGGACACTGCCAACACTTCTGACATACGCACGCGTGCGGGGACACCTCCCCTACAACGCCACACTCTCGGATAAGCCCGAGAGATGTAAAAAAAAGTGTGGCGGACCGTCCAGTGAGGTCAAAGGTCAGAAAAGTGCAGTTTTCAGACAACGGTGGACACTGGACCGGCGCCGGCGGACACTGCCGACACTTCTGACATACGCACGCGTGCGGGGACACCTCCCCTACAACGCCACACTCTCGGATAAGCCCGAGAGATGTAAAACAAAGTGTGGCGGACCGTCCAGTGAGGTCAGAGGTCAGAAAAGTGCAGTTTTCAGACAACGGTGGACACTGGACCGGCGCCGGTGGACACTGCCGACACTTCTGACATACGCACGCGTGCGGGGACACCTCCCCTACAACGCCAGACTCTCGGATAAGCCCGAGAGGTGTAAAAAAAAGTGTGGCGGACCGTCCAGTGAGGTCAGAGGTCAGAAAAGTGCCGTTTTCAGACAACGGTGGACACTGGACCGGCGCCGGCGGACACTGCCGACACTTCTGACATACGCACGCGTGCGGGGACACCTCCCCTACAACGCCACACTCTCGGATAAGCCCGAGAGATGTAAAAAAAAGTGTGGCGGACCGTCCAGTGAGGTCAGAGGTCAGAAAAGTGCAGTTTTCAGACAACGGTGGACACTGGACCGGCGCCGGCGGACACTGCCGACACTTCTGACATACGCACGCGTGCGGGGACACCTCCCCTACAATGCCACACTCTCGGATAAGCCCGAGAGATGTAAAACAAAGTGTGGCGGACCGTCCAGTGAGGTCAGAGGTCAGAAAAGTGCAGTTTTCAGACAACGGTGGACACTGGACCGGCGCCGGCGGACACTGCCGACACTTCTGACATACGCACGCGTGCGGGGACACCTCCCCTACAATGCCACACTCTCGGATAAGCCCGAGAGATGTAAAACAAAGTGTGGCGGACCGTCCAGTGAGGTCAGAGGTCAGAAAAGTGCAGTTTTCAGACAACGGTGGACACTGGACCGGCGCCGGCGGACACTGCCGACACTTCTGACATACGCACGCGTGCGGGGACACCTCCCCTACAACGCCACACTCTCGGATAAGCCCGAGAGATGTAAAACAAAGTGTGGCGGACCGTCCAGTGAGGTCAGAGGTCAGAAAAGTGCAGTTTTCAGACAACGGTGGACACTGGACCGGCGCCGGCGGACACTGCCGACACTTCTGACATACGCACGCGTGCGGGGACACCTCCCCTACAACGCCACACTCTCGGATAAGCCCGAGAGATGTAAAAAAAAGTGTGGCGGACCGTCCAGTGAGGTCAGAGGTCAGAAAAGTGCAGTTTTCAGACAACGGTGGACACTGGACCGGCGCCGGCGGACAATGCCGACACTTCTGACATACGCACGCGTGCGGGGACACCTCCCCTACAACGCCACACTCTCGGATAAGCCCGAGAGTTTTAAAACAAAGTGTGGCGGACCGTCCAGTGAGGTCAGAGGTCAGAAAAGTGCAGTTTTCAGACAACGGTGGACACTGGACCGGCGCCGGTGGACACTGCCGACACTTCTGACATACGCACGCGTGCGGGGACACCTCCCCTACAACGCCAGACTCTCGGATAAGCCCGAGAGGTGTAAAGAAAAGTGTGGCGGACCGTCCAGTGAGGTCAGAGGTCAGAAAAGTGCAGTTTTCAGACAACGGTGGACACTGGACCGGCGCCGGCGGACACTGCCGACACTTCTGACATACGCACGCGTGCGGGGACACCTCCCCTACAACGCCACACTCTCGGATAAGCCCGAGAGATGTAAAACAAAGTGTGGCGGACCGTCCAGTGAGGTCAGAGGTCAGAAAAGTGCAGTTTTCAGACAACGGTGGACACTGGACCGGCGCCGGCGGACACTGCCAACACTTCTGACATACGCACGCGTGCGGGGACACCTCCCCTACAACGCCACACTCTCGGATAAGCCCGAGAGATGTAAAAAAAAGTGTGGCGGAACGTCCAGTGAGGTCAGAGGTCAGAAAAGTGCAGTTTTCAGACAACGGTGGACACTGGACCGGCGCCGGCGGACACTGCCGACACTTCTGACATACGCACGCGTGCGGGGACACCTCCCCTACAACGCCACATTCTCGGATAAGCCCGAGAGATGTAAAACAAAGTGTGGCGGACCGTCCAGTGAGGTCAGAGGTCAGAAAAGTGCAGTTTTCAGACAACGGTGGACACTGGACCGGCGCCGGCGGACACTGCCGACACTTCTGACATACGCACGCGTGCGGGGACACCTCCCCTACAACGCCACACTCTCGGATAAGCCCGAGAGATGTAAAACAAAGTGTGGCGGACCGTCCAGTGAGGTCAGAGGTCAGAAAAGTGCAGTTTTCAGACAACGGTGGACACTGGACCGGCGCCGGCGGACACTGCCGACACTTCTGACATACGCACGCGTGCGGGGACACCTCCCCTACAACGCCACACTCTCGGATAAGCCCGAGAGATGTAAAACAAAGTGTGGCGGACCGTCCAGTGAGGTCAGAGGTCAGAAAAGTGCAGTTTTCAGACAACGGTGGACACTGGACCGGCGCCGGCGGACACTGCCGACACTTCTGACATACGCACGCGTGCGGGGACACCTCCCCTACAACGCCACACTCTCGGATAAGCCCGAGAGATGTAAAAAAAAGTGTGGCGGACCGTCCAGTGAGGTCAGAGGTCAGAAAAGTGCAGTTTTCAGACAACGGTGGACACTGGACCGGCGCCGGCGGACAATGCCGACACTTCTGACATACGCACGCGTGCGGGGACACCTCCCCTACAACGCCACACTCTCGGATAAGCCCGAGAGTTTTAAAACAAAGTGTGGCGGACCGTCCAGTGAGGTCAAAGGTCAGAAAAGTGCAGTTTTCAGACAACGGTGGACACTGGACCGGCGCCGGTGGACACTGCCGACACTTCTGACATACGCACGCGTGCGGGGACACCTCCCCTACAACGCCAGACTCTCGGATAAGCCCGAGAGGTGTAAAGAAAAGTGTGGCGGACCGTCCAGTGAGGTCAGAGGTCAGAAAAGTGCAGTTTTCAGACAACGGTGGACACTGGACCGGCGCCGGAGGACACTGCCGACACTTCTGACATACGCACGCGTGCGGGGACACCTCCCCTACAACGCCACACTCTCGGATAAGCCCGAGAGATGTAAAACAAAGTGTGGCGGACCGTCCAGTGAGGTCAGAGGTCAGAAAAGTGCAGTTTTCAGACAACGGTGGACACTGGACCGGCGCCGGCGGACACTGCCAACACTTCTGACATACGCACGCGTGCGGGGACACCTCCCCTACAACGCCACACTCTCGGATAAGCCCGAGAGATGTAAAAAAAAGTGTGGCGGACCGTCCAGTGAGGTCAGAGGTCAGAAAAGTGCAGTTTTCAGACAACGGTGGACACTGGACCGGCGCCGGCGGACACTGCCGACACTTCTGACATACGCACGCGTGCGGGGACACCTCCCCTACAACGCCACACTCTCGGATAAGCCCGAGAGATGTAAAACAAAGTGTGGCGGACCGTCCAGTGAGGTCAGAGGTCAGAAAAGTGCAGTTTTCAGACAACGGTGGACACTGGACCGGCGCCGGCGGACACTGCCGACACTTCTGACATACGCACGCGTGCGGGGACACCTCCCCTACAACGCCACACTCTCGGATAAGCCCGAGAGGTGTAAAGAAAAGTGTGGCGGACCGTCCAGTGAGGTCAGAGGTCAGAAAAGTGCAGTTTTCAGACAACGGTGGACACTGGACCGGCGCCGGCGGACACTGCCGACACTTCTGACATACGCACGCGTGCGGGGACACCTCCCCTACAACGCCACACTCTCGGATAAGCCCGAGAGATGTAAAACAAAGTGTGGCGGACCGTCCAGTGAGGTCAGAGGTCAGAAAAGTGCAGTTTTCAGACAACGGTGGACACTGGACCGGCGCCGGTGGACACTGCCGACACTTCTGACATACGCACGCGTGCGGGGACACCTCCCCTACAACGCCACACTCTCGGATAAGCCCGAGAGATGTAAAAAAAAGTGTGGCGGACCGTCCAGTGAGGTCAGAGGTCAGAAAAGTGCAGTTTTCAGACAACGGTGGACACTGGACCGGCGCCGGCGGGCACTGCCGACACTTCTGACATACGCACGCGTGCGGGGACACCTCCCCTACAACGCCACACTCTCGGATAAGCCCGAGAGATGTAAAACAAAGTGTGGCGGACCGTCCAGTGAGGTCAGAGGTCAGAAAAGTGCAGTTTTCAGACAACGGTGGACACTGGACCGGCGCCGGCGGACACTGCCGACACTTCTGACATACGCACGCGTGCGGGGACACCTCCCCTACAACGCCACACTCTCGGATAAGCCCGAGAGATGTAAAACAAAGTGTGGCGGACCGTCCAGTGAGGTCAGAGGTCAGAAAAGTGCAGTTTTCAGACAACGGTGGACACTGGACCGGCGCCGGCGGACACTGCCGACACTTCTGACATACGCACGCGTGCGGGGACACCTCCCCTACAACGCCACACTCTCGGATAAGCCCGAGAGATGTAAAAAAAAGTGTGGCGGACCGTCCAGTGAGGTCAGAGGTCAGAAAAGTGCAGTTTTCAGACAACGGTGGACACTGGACCGGCGCCGGCGGACACTGCCGACACTTCTGACATACGCACGCGTGCGGGGACACCTCCCCTACAACGCCACACTCTCGGATAAGCCCGAGAGATGTAAAACAAAGTGTGGCGGACCGTCCAGTGAGGTCAGAGGTCAGAAAAGTGCAGTTTTCAGACAACGGTGGACACTGGACCGGCGCCGGTGGACACTGCCGACACTTCTGACATACGCACGCGTGCGGGGACACCTCCCCTACAACGCCAGACTCTCGGATAAGCCCGAGAGGTGTAAAGAAAAGTGTGGCGGACCGTCCAGTGAGGTCAGAGGTCAGAAAAGTGCAGTTTTCAGACAACGGTGGACACTGGACCGGCGCCGGCGGACACTGCCGACACTTCTGACATACGCACGCGTGCGGGGACACCTCCCCTACAACGCCACACTCTCAGATAAGCCCGAGAGATGTAAAACAAAGTGTGGCGGACCGTCCAGTGAGGTCAGAGGTCAGAAAAGTGCAGTTTTCAGACAACGGTGGACACTGGACCGGCGCCGGCGGACACTGCCGACACTTCTGACATACGCACGCGTGCGGGGACACCTCCCCTACAACGCCACACTCTCGGATAAGCCCGAGAGATGTAAAAAAAAGTGTGGCGGACCGTCCAGTGAGGTCAGAGGTCAGAAAAGTGCAGTTTTCAGACAACGGTGGACACTGGACCGGCGCCGGCGGACACTGCCGACACTTCTGACATACGCACGCGTGCGGGGACACCTCCCCTACAACGCCACACTCTCGGATAAGCCCGAGAGATGTAAAACAAAGTGTGGCGGACCGTCCAGTGAGGTCAGAGGTCAGAAAAGTGCAGTTTTCAGACAACGGTGGACACTGGACCGGCGCCGGTGGACACTGCCGACACTTCTGACATACGCACGCGTGCGGGGACACCTCCCCTACAACGCCAGACTCTCGGATAAGCCCGAGAGGTGTAAAGAAAAGTGTGGCGGACCGTCCAGTGAGGTCAGAGGTCAGAAAAGTGCAGTTTTCAGACAACGGTGGACACTGGACCGGCGCCGGCGGACACTGCCGACACTTCTGACATACGCACGCGTGCGGGGACACCTCCCCTACAACGCCACACTCTCAGATAAGCCCGAGAGATGTAAAACAAAGTGTGGCGGACCGTCCAGTGAGGTCAGAGGTCAGAAAAGTGCAGTTTTCAGACAACGGTGGACACTGGACCGGCGCCGGCGGACACTGCCGACACTTCTGACATACGCACGCGTGCGGGGACACCTCCCCTACAACGCCACACTCTCGGATAAGCCCGAGAGATGTAAAAAAAAGTGTGGCGGACCGTCCAGTGAGGTCAGAGGTCAGAAAAGTGCAGTTTTCAGACAACGGTGGACACTGGACCGGCGCCGGCGGACACTGCCGACACTTCTGACATACGCACACGTGCGGGGACACCTCCCCTACAACGCCACACTCTCGGATAAGCCCGAGAGATGTAAAAAAAAGTGTGGCGGACCGTCCAGTGAGGTCAGAGGTCAGAAAAGTGCAGTTTTCAGACAACGGTGGACACTGGACCGGCGCCGGCGGACACTGCCGACACTTCTGACATACGCACGCGTGCGGGGACACCTCCCCTACAACGCCACACTCTCGGATAAGCCCGAGAGATGTAAAACAAAGTGTGGCGGACCGTCCAGTGAGGTCAGAGGTCAGAAAAGTGCAGTTTTCAGACAACGGTGGACACTGGACCGGCGCCGGCGGACACTGCCGACACTTCTGACATACGCACGCGTGCGGGGACACCTCCCCTACAACGCCACACTCTCGGATAAGCCCGAGAGATGTAAAACAAAGTGTGGCGGACCGTCCAGTGAGGTCAGAGGTCAGAAAAGTGCAGTTTTCAGACAACGGTGGACACTGGACCGGCGCCGGCGGACACTGCCGACACTTCTGACATACGCACGCGTGCGGGGACACCTCCCCTACAACGCCACACTCTCGGATAAGCCCGAGAGATGTAAAACAAAGTGTGGCGGACCGTCCAGTGAGGTCAGAGGTCAGAAAAGTGCAGTTTTCAGACAACGGTGGACACTGGACCGGCGCCGGTGGACACTGCCGACACTTCTGACATACGCACGCGTGCGGGGACACCTCCCCTACAACGCCACACTCTCGGATAAGCCCGAGAGATGTAAAACAAAGTGTGGCGGACCGTCCAGTGAGGTCAGAGGTCAGAAAAGTGCCGTTTTCAGACAACGGTGGACACTGGACCGGCGCCGGCGGACACTGCCGACACTTCTGACATACGCACGCGTGCGGGGACACCTCCCCTACAACGCCACACTCTCGGATAAGCCCGAGAGATGTAAAACAAAGTGTGGCGGACCGTCCAGTGAGGTCAGAGGTCAGAAAAGTGCCGTTTTCAGACAACGGTGGACACTGGACCGGCGCCGGCGGACACTGCCGACACTTCTGACATACGCACGCGTGCGGGGACACCTCCCCTACAACGCCACACTCTCGGATAAGCCCGAGAGGTGTAAAGAAAAGTGTGGCGGACCGTCCAGTGAGGTCAGAGGTCAGAAAAGTGCCGTTTTCAGACAACGGTGGACACTGGACCGGCGCCGGCGGACACTGCCGACACTTCTGACATACGCACGCGTGCGGGGACACCTCCCCTACAACGCCACACTCTCGGATAAGCCCGAGAGGTGTAAAGAAAAGTGTGGCGGACCGTCCAGTGAGGTCAGAGGTCAGAAAAGTGCCGTTTTCAGACAACGGTGGACACTGGACCGGCGCCGGCGGACACTGCCGACACTTCTGACATACGCACGCGTGCGGGGACACCTCCCCTACAACGCCACACTCTCGGATAAGCCCGAGAGATGTAAAAAAAAGTGTGGCGGAACGTCCAGTGAGGTCAGAGGTCAGAAAAGTGCAGTTTTCAGACAACGGTGGACACTGGACCGGCGCCGGCGGACACTGCCGACACTTCTGACATACGCACGCGTGCGGGGACACCTCCCCTACAACGCCACACTCTCGGATAAGCCCGAGAGATGTAAAACAAAGTGTGGCGGACCGTCCAGTGAGGTCAGAGGTCAGAAAAGTGCAGTTTTCAGACAACGGTGGACACTGGACCGGCGCCGGCGGACACTGCCGACACTTCTGACATACGCACGCGTGCGGGGACACCTCCCCTACAACGCCACACTCTCGGATAAGCCCGAGAGATGTAAAACAAAGTGTGGCGGACCGTCCAGTGAGGTCAGAGGTCAGAAAAGTGCAGTTTTCAGACAACGGTGGACACTGGACCGGCGCCGGCGGACACTGCCGACACTTCTGACATACGCACGCGTGCGGGGACACCTCCCCTACAACGCCACACTCTCGGATAAGCCCGAGAGATGTAAAAAAAAGTGTGGCGGACCGTCCAGTGAGGTCAGAGGTCAGAAAAGTGCAGTTTTCAGACAACGGTGGACACTGGACCGGCGCCGGCGGACACTGCCGACACTTCTGACATACGCACGCGTGCGGGGACACCTCCCCTACAACGCCACACTCTCGGATAAGCCCGAGAGATGTAAAACAAAGTGTGGCGGACCGTCCAGTGAGGTCAGAGGTCAGAAAAGTGCAGTTTTCAGACAACGGTGGACACTGGACCGGCGCCGGTGGACACTGCCGACACTTCTGACATACGCACGCGTGCGGGGACACCTCCCCTACAACGCCAGACTCTCGGATAAGCCCGAGAGGTGTAAAGAAAAGTGTGGCGGACCGTCCAGTGAGGTCAGAGGTCAGAAAAGTGCAGTTTTCAGACAACGGTGGACACTGGACCGGCGCCGGCGGACACTGCCGACACTTCTGACATACGCACGCGTGCGGGGACACCTCCCCTACAACGCCACACTCTCGGATAAGCCCGAGAGATGTAAAACAAAGTGTGGCGGACCGTCCAGTGAGGTCAGAGGTCAGAAAAGTGCAGTTTTCAGACAACGGTGGACACTGGACCGGCGCCGGTGGACACTGCCGACACTTCTGACATACGCACGCGTGCGGGGACACCTCCCCTACAACGCCAGACTCTCGGATAAGCCCGAGAGGTGTAAAGAAAAGTGTGGCGGACCGTCCAGTGAGGTCAGAGGTCAGAAAAGTGCAGTTTTCAGACAACGGTGGACACTGGACCGGCGCCGGCGGACACTGCCGACACTTCTGACATACGCACGCGTGCGGGGACACCTCCCCTACAACGCCACACTCTCGGATAAGCCCGAGAGATGTAAAACAAAGTGTGGCGGACCGTCCAGTGAGGTCAGAGGTCAGAAAAGTGCCGTTTTCAGACAACGGTGGACACTGGACCGGCGCCGGCGGACACTGCCGACACTTCTGACATACGCACGCGTGCGGGGACACCTCCCCTACAACGCCACACTCTCGGATAAGCCCGAGAGGTGTAAAGAAAAGTGTGGCGGACCGTCCAGTGAGGTCAGAGGTCAGAAAAGTGCCGTTTTCAGACAACGGTGGACACTGGACCGGCGCCGGCGGACACTGCCGACACTTCTGACATACGCACGCGTGCGGGGACACCTCCCCTACAACGCCACACTCTCGGATAAGCCCGAGAGATGTAAAAAAAAGTGTGGCGGAACGTCCAGTGAGGTCAGAGGTCAGAAAAGTGCAGTTTTCAGACAACGGTGGACACTGGACCGGCGCCGGCGGACACTGCCGACACTTCTGACATACGCACGCGTGCGGGGACACCTCCCCTACAACGCCACACTCTCGGATAAGCCCGAGAGATGTAAAACAAAGTGTGGCGGACCGTCCAGTGAGGTCAGAGGTCAGAAAAGTGCAGTTTTCAGACAACGGTGGACACTGGACCGGCGCCGGCGGACACTGCCGACACTTCTGACATACGCACGCGTGCGGGGACACCTCCCCTACAACGCCACACTCTCGGATAAGCCCGAGAGATGTAAAACAAAGTGTGGCGGACCGTCCAGTGAGGTCAGAGGTCAGAAAAGTGCAGTTTTCAGACAACGGTGGACACTGGACCGGCGCCGGCGGACACTGCCGACACTTCTGACATACGCACGCGTGCGGGGACACCTCCCCTACAACGCCACACTCTCGGATAAGCCCGAGAGATGTAAAAAAAAGTGTGGCGGACCGTCCAGTGAGGTCAGAGGTCAGAAAAGTGCAGTTTTCAGACAACGGTGGAAACTGGACCGGCGCCGGCGGACACTGCCGACACTTCTGACATACGCACGCGTGCGGGGACACCTCCCCTACAACGCCACACTCTCGGATAAGCCCGAGAGATGTAAAACAAAGTGTGGCGGACCGTCCAGTGAGGTCAGAGGTCAGAAAAGTGCAGTTTTCAGACAACGGTGGACACTGGACCGGCGCCGGTGGACACTGCCGACACTTCTGACATACGCACGCGTGCGGGGACACCTCCCCTACAACGCCAGACTCTCGGATAAGCCCGAGAGGTGTAAAGAAAAGTGTGGCGGACCGTCCAGTGAGGTCAGAGGTCAGAAAAGTGCAGTTTTCAGACAACGGTGGACACTGGACCGGCGCCGGCGGACACTGCCGACACTTCTGACATACGCACGCGTGCGGGGACACCTCCCCTACAACGCCACACTCTCGGATAAGCCCGAGAGATGTAAAACAAAGTGTGGCGGACCGTCCAGTGAGGTCAGAGGTCAGAAAAGTGCCGTTTTCAGACAACGGTGGACACTGGACCGGCGCCGGCGGACACTGCCGACACTTCTGACATACGCACGCGTGCGGGGACACCTCCCCTACAACGCCACACTCTCGGATAAGCCCGAGAGGTGTAAAGAAAAGTGTGGCGGACCGTCCAGTGAGGTCAGAGGTCAGAAAAGTGCCGTTTTCAGACAACGGTGGACACTGGACCGGCGCCGGCGGACACTGCCGACACTTCTGACATACGCACGCGTGCGGGGACACCTCCCCTACAACGCCACACTCTCGGATAAGCCCGAGAGATGTAAAAAAAAGTGTGGCGGAACGTCCAGTGAGGTCAGAGGTCAGAAAAGTGCAGTTTTCAGACAACGGTGGACACTGGACCGGCGCCGGCGGACACTGCCGACACTTCTGACATACGCACGCGTGCGGGGACACCTCCCCTACAACGCCACACTCTCGGATAAGCCCGAGAGATGTAAAACAAAGTGTGGCGGACCGTCCAGTGAGGTCAGAGGTCAGAAAAGTGCAGTTTTCAGACAACGGTGGACACTGGACCGGCGCCGGCGGACACTGCCGACACTTCTGACATACGCACGCGTGCGGGGACACCTCCCCTACAACGCCACACTCTCGGATAAGCCCGAGAGATGTAAAACAAAGTGTGGCGGACCGTCCAGTGAGGTCAGAGGTCAGAAAAGTGCAGTTTTCAGACAACGGTGGACACTGGACCGGCGCCGGCGGACACTGCCGACACTTCTGACATACGCACGCGTGCGGGGACACCTCCCCTACAACGCCACACTCTCGGATAAGCCCGAGAGATGTAAAAAAAAGTGTGGCGGACCGTCCAGTGAGGTCAGAGGTCAGAAAAGTGCAGTTTTCAGACAACGGTGGAAACTGGACCGGCGCCGGCGGACACTGCCGACACTTCTGACATACGCACGCGTGCGGGGACACCTCCCCTACAACGCCACACTCTCGGATAAGCCCGAGAGATGTAAAACAAAGTGTGGCGGACCGTCCAGTGAGGTCAGAGGTCAGAAAAGTGCAGTTTTCAGACAACGGTGGACACTGGACCGGCGCCGGTGGACACTGCCGACACTTCTGACATACGCACGCGTGCGGGGACACCTCCCCTACAACGCCAGACTCTCGGATAAGCCCGAGAGGTGTAAAGAAAAGTGTGGCGGACCGTCCAGTGAGGTCAGAGGTCAGAAAAGTGCAGTTTTCAGACAACGGTGGACACTGGACCGGCGCCGGCGGACACTGCCGACACTTCTGACATACGCACGCGTGCGGGGACACCTCCCCTACAACGCCACACTCTCGGATAAGCCCGAGAGATGTAAAACAAAGTGTGGCGGACCGTCCAGTGAGGTCAGAGGTCAGAAAAGTGCCGTTTTCAGACAACGGTGGACACTGGACCGGCGCCGGCGGACACTGCCGACACTTCTGACATACGCACGCGTGCGGGGACACCTCCCCTACAACGCCACACTCTCGGATAAGCCCGAGAGGTGTAAAGAAAAGTGTGGCGGACCGTCCAGTGAGGTCAGAGGTCAGAAAAGTGCCGTTTTCAGACAACGGTGGACACTGGACCGGCGCCGGCGGACACTGCCGACACTTCTGACATACGCACGCGTGCGGGGACACCTCCCCTACAACGCCACACTCTCGGATAAGCCCGAGAGATGTAAAAAAAAGTGTGGCGGAACGTCCAGTGAGGTCAGAGGTCAGAAAAGTGCAGTTTTCAGACAACGGTGGACACTGGACCGGCGCCGGCGGACACTGCCGACACTTCTGACATACGCACGCGTGCGGGGACACCTCCCCTACAACGCCACACTCTCGGATAAGCCCGAGAGATGTAAAACAAAGTGTGGCGGACCGTCCAGTGAGGTCAGAGGTCAGAAAAGTGCAGTTTTCAGACAACGGTGGACACTGGACCGGCGCCGGCGGACACTGCCGACACTTCTGACATACGCACGCGTGCGGGGACACCTCCCCTACAACGCCACACTCTCGGATAAGCCCGAGAGATGTAAAACAAAGTGTGGCGGACCGTCCAGTGAGGTCAGAGGTCAGAAAAGTGCAGTTTTCAGACAACGGTGGACACTGGACCGGCGCCGGCGGACACTGCCGACACTTCTGACATACGCACGCGTGCGGGGACACCTCCCCTACAACGCCACACTCTCGGATAAGCCCGAGAGATGTAAAAAAAAGTGTGGCGGACCGTCCAGTGAGGTCAGAGGTCAGAAAAGTGCAGTTTTCAGACAACGGTGGAAACTGGACCGGCGCCGGCGGACACTGCCGACACTTCTGACATACGCACGCGTGCGGGGACACCTCCCCTACAACGCCACACTCTCGGATAAGCCCGAGAGATGTAAAACAAAGTGTGGCGGACCGTCCAGTGAGGTCAGAGGTCAGAAAAGTGCAGTTTTCAGACAACGGTGGACACTGGACCGGCGCCGGTGGACACTGCCGACACTTCTGACATACGCACGCGTGCGGGGACACCTCCCCTACAACGCCAGACTCTCGGATAAGCCCGAGAGGTGTAAAGAAAAGTGTGGCGGACCGTCCAGTGAGGTCAGAGGTCAGAAAAGTGCAGTTTTCAGACAACGGTGGACACTGGACCGGCGCCGGCGGACACTGCCGACACTTCTGACATACGCACGCGTGCGGGGACACCTCCCCTACAACGCCACACTCTCGGATAAGCCCGAGAGATGTAAAACAAAGTGTGGCGGACCGTCCAGTGAGGTCAGAGGTCAGAAAAGTGCCGTTTTCAGACAACGGTGGACACTGGACCGGCGCCGGCGGACACTGCCGACACTTCTGACATACGCACGCGTGCGGGGACACCTCCCCTACAACGCCACACTCTCGGATAAGCCCGAGAGGTGTAAAGAAAAGTGTGGCGGACCGTCCAGTGAGGTCAGAGGTCAGAAAAGTGCCGTTTTCAGACAACGGTGGACACTGGACCGGCGCCGGCGGACACTGCCGACACTTCTGACATACGCACGCGTGCGGGGACACCTCCCCTACAACGCCACACTCTCGGATAAGCCCGAGAGATGTAAAAAAAAGTGTGGCGGAACGTCCAGTGAGGTCAGAGGTCAGAAAAGTGCAGTTTTCAGACAACGGTGGACACTGGACCGGCGCCGGCGGACACTGCCGACACTTCTGACATACGCACGCGTGCGGGGACACCTCCCCTACAACGCCACACTCTCGGATAAGCCCGAGAGATGTAAAACAAAGTGTGGCGGACCGTCCAGTGAGGTCAGAGGTCAGAAAAGTGCAGTTTTCAGACAACGGTGGACACTGGACCGGCGCCGGCGGACACTGCCGACACTTCTGACATACGCACGCGTGCGGGGACACCTCCCCTACAACGCCACACTCTCGGATAAGCCCGAGAGATGTAAAACAAAGTGTGGCGGACCGTCCAGTGAGGTCAGAGGTCAGAAAAGTGCAGTTTTCAGACAACGGTGGACACTGGACCGGCGCCGGTGGACACTGCCGACACTTCTGACATACGCACGCGTGCGGGGACACCTCCCCTACAACGCCAGACTCTCGGATAAGCCCGAGAGGTGTAAAAAAAAGTGTGGCGGACCGTCCAGTGAGGTCAGAGGTCAGAAAAGTGCCGTTTTCAGACAACGGTGGACACTGGACCGGCGCCGGCGGACACTGCCGACACTTCTGACATACGCACGCGTGCGGGGACACCTCCCCTACAACGCCACACTCTCGGATAAGCCCGAGAGATGTAAAAAAAAGTGTGGCGGACCGTCCAGTGAGGTCAGAGGTCAGAAAAGTGCAGTTTTCAGACAACGGTGGACACTGGACCGGCGCCGGCGGACACTGCCGACACTTCTGACATACGCACGCGTGCGGGGACACCTCCCCTACAATGCCACACTCTCGGATAAGCCCGAGAGATGTAAAACAAAGTGTGGCGGACCGTCCAGTGAGGTCAGAGGTCAGAAAAGTGCAGTTTTCAGACAACGGTGGACACTGGACCGGCGCCGGCGGACACTGCCGACACTTCTGACATACGCACGCGTGCGGGGACACCTCCCCTACAATGCCACACTCTCGGATAAGCCCGAGAGATGTAAAACAAAGTGTGGCGGACCGTCCAGTGAGGTCAGAGGTCAGAAAAGTGCAGTTTTCAGACAACGGTGGACACTGGACCGGCGCCGGCGGACACTGCCGACACTTCTGACATACGCACGCGTGCGGGGACACCTCCCCTACAACGCCACACTCTCGGATAAGCCCGAGAGATGTAAAACAAAGTGTGGCGGACCGTCCAGTGAGGTCAGAGGTCAGAAAAGTGCAGTTTTCAGACAACGGTGGACACTGGACCGGCGCCGGCGGACACTGCCGACACTTCTGACATACGCACGCGTGCGGGGACACCTCCCCTACAACGCCACACTCTCGGATAAGCCCGAGAGATGTAAAACAAAGTGTGGCGGACCGTCCAGTGAGGTCAGAGGTCAGAAAAGTGCAGTTTTCAGACAACGGTGGACACTGGACCGGCGCCGGCGGACACTGCCGACACTTCTGACATACGCACGCGTGCGGGGACACCTCCCCTACAACGCCACACTCTCGGATAAGCCCGAGAGATGTAAAACAAAGTGTGGCGGACCGTCCAGTGAGGTCAGAGGTCAGAAAAGTGCAGTTTTCAGACAACGGTGGACACTGGACCGGCGCCGGCGGACACTGCCGACACTTCTGACATACGCACGCGTGCGGGGACACCTCCCCTACAACGCCACACTCTCGGATAAGCCCGAGAGATGTAAAAAAAAGTGTGGCGGACCGTCCAGTGAGGTCAGAGGTCAGAAAAGTGCAGTTTTCAGACAACGGTGGACACTGGACCGGCGCCGGCGGACACTGCCGACACTTCTGACATACGCACGCGTGTGGGGACACCTCCCCTACAACGCCACACTCTCGGATAAGCCCGAGAGTTTTAAAACAAAGTGTGGCGGACCGTCCAGTGAGGTCAGAGGTCAGAAAAGTGCAGTTTTCAGACAACGGTGGACACTGGACCGGCGCCGGTGGACACTGCCGACACTTCTGACATACGCACGCGTGCGGGGACACCTCCCCTACAACGCCAGACTCTCGGATAAGCCCGAGAGGTGTAAAGAAAAGTGTGGCGGACCGTCCAGTGAGGTCAGAGGTCAGAAAAGTGCAGTTTTCAGACAACGGTGGACACTGGACCGGCGCCGGCGGACACTGCCGACACTTCTGACATACGCACGCGTGCGGGGACACCTCCCCTACAACGCCACACTCTCGGATAAGCCCGAGAGATGTAAAAGAAAGTGTGGCGGACCGTCCAGTGAGGTCAGAGGTCAGAAAAGTGCAGTTTTCAGACAACGGTGGACACTGGACCGGCGCCGGCGGACACTGCCGACACTTCTGAAATACGCACGCGTGCGGGGACACCTCCCCTACAATGCCACACTCTCGGATAAGCCCGAGAGATGTAAAACAAAGTGTGGCGGACCGTCCAGTGAGGTCAGAGGTCAGAAAAGTGCAGTTTTCAGACAACGGTGGACACTGGACCGGCGCCGGCGGACACTGCCGACACTTCTGACATACGCACGCGTGCGGGGACACCTCCCCAGCAATGCCAAACTCTCGGATAAGCCCGAGAGATGTAAAACAAAGTGTGGCGGACCGTCCAGTGAGGTCAGAGGTCAGAAAAGTGCAGTTTTCAGACAACGGTGGACACTGGACCGGCGCCGGCGGACACTGCCGACACTTCTGACATACGCACGCGTGCGGGGACACCTCCCCTACAACGCCACACTCTCGGATAAGCCCGAGAGATGTAAAACAAAGTGTGGCGGACCGTCCAGTGAGGTCAGAGGTCAGAAAAGTGCAGTTTTCAGACAACGGTGGACACTGGACCGGCGCCGGCGGACACTGCCGACACTTCTGACATACGCACGCATGCGGGGACACCTCCCCTACAACGCCACACTCTCGGATAAGCCCGAGAGATGTAAAAAAAAGTGTGGCGGACCGTCCAGTGAGGTCAGAGGTCAGAAAAGTGCAGTTTTCAGACAACGGTGGACACTGGACCGGCGCCGGCGGACACTGCCGACACTTCTGACATACGCACGCGTGCGGGGACACCTCCCCTACAACGCCACACTCTCGGATAAGCCCGAGAGTTTTAAAACAAAGTGTGGCGGACCGTCCAGTGAGGTCAGAGGTCAGAAAAGTGCAGTTTTCAGACAACGGTGGACACTGGACCGGCGCCGGTGGACACTGCCGACACTTCTGACATACGCACGCGTGCGGGGACACCTCCCCTACAACGCCAGACTCTCGGATAAGCCCGAGAGGTGTAAAAAAAAGTGTGGCGGACCGTCCAGTGAGGTCAGAGGTCAGAAAAGTGCCGTTTTCAGACAACGGTGGACACTGGACCGGCGCCGGCGGACACTGCCGACACTTCTGACATACGCACGCGTGCGGGGACACCTCCCCTACAACGCCAGACTCTCGGATAAGCCCGAGAGGTGTAAAGAAAAGTGTGGCGGACCGTCCAGTGAGGTCAGAGGTCAGAAAAGTGCAGTTTTCAGACAGCGGTGGACACTGGACCGGCGCCGGCGGACACTGCCGACACTTCTGACATACGCACGCGTGCGGGGACACCTCCCCTACAACGCCACACTCTCGGATAAGCCCGAGAGATGTAAAACAAAGTGTGGCGGACCGTCCAGTGAGGTCAGAGGTCAGAAAAGTGCAGTTTTCAGACAACGGTGGACACTGGACCGGCGCCGGTGGACACTGCCGACACTTCTGACATACGCACGCGTGCGGGGACACCTCCCCTACAACGCCACACTCTCGAATAAGCCCGAGAGATGTAAAAAAAAGTGTGGCGGACCGTCCAGTGAGGTCAGAGGTCAGAAAAGTGCAGTTTTCAGACAACGGTGGACACTGGACCGGCGCCGGCGGACACTGCCGACACTTCTGACATACGCACGCGTGCGGGGACACCTCCCCTACAACGCCACACTCTCGGATAAGCCCGAGAGATGTAAAAAAAAGTGTGGCGGACCGTCCAGTGTGGTCAGAGGTCAGAAAAGTGCAGTTTTCAGACAACGGTGGACACTGGACCGGCGCCGGCGGACACTGCCGACACTTCTGACATACGCACGCGTGCGGGGACACCTCCCCTACAACGCCAGACTCTCGGATAAGCCCGAGAGGTGTAAAGAAAAGTGTGGCGGACCGTCCAGTGAGGTCAGAGGTCAGAAAAGTGCCGTTTTCAGACAACGGTGGACACTGGACCGGCGCCGGCGGATACTGCCGACACTTCTGACATACGCACGCGTGCGGGGACACCTCCCCTACAACGCCACACTCTCGGATAAGCCCGAGAGGTGTAAAGAAAAGTGTGGCGGACCGTCCAGTGAGGTCAGAGGTCAGAAAAGTGCCGTTTTCAGACAACGGTGGACACTGGACCGGCGCCGGCGGACACTGCCGACACTTCTGACATACGCACACGTGCGGGGACACCTCCCCTACAACGCCACACTCTCGGATAAGCCCGAGAGATGTAAAAAAAAGTGTGGCGGACCGTCCAGTGAGGTCAGAGGTCAGAAAAGTGCAGTTTTCAGACAACGGTGGACACTGGACCGGCGCCGGCGGACACTGCCGACACTTCTGACATACGCACGCGTGCGGGGACACCTCCCCTACAACGCCACACTCTCGGATAAGCCCGAGAGATGTAAAACAAAGTGTGGCGGACCGTCCAGTGAGGTCAGAGGTCAGAAAAGTGCAGTTTTCAGACAACGGTGGACACTGGACCGGCGCCGGCGGACACTGCCGACACTTCTGACATACGCACGCGTGCGGGGACACCTCCCCTACAACGCCACACTCTCGGATAAGCCCGAGAGATGTAAAACAAAGTGTGGCGGACCGTCCAGTGAGGTCAGAGGTCAGAAAAGTGCAGTTTTCAGACAACGGTGGACACTGGACCGGCGCCGGTGGACACTGCCGACACTTCTGACATACGCACGCGTGCGGGGACACCTCCCCTACAACGCCACACTCTCGGATAAGCCCGAGAGGTGTAAAGAAAAGTGTGGCGGACCGTCCAGTGAGGTCAGAGGTCAGAAAAGTGCCGTTTTCAGACAACGGTGGACACTGGACCGGCGCCGGCGGACACTGCCGACACTTCTGACATACGCACACGTGCGGGGACACCTCCCCTACAACGCCACACTCTCGGATAAGCCCGAGAGATGTAAAAAAAAGTGTGGCGGACCGTCCAGTGAGGTCAGAGGTCAGAAAAGTGCAGTTTTCAGACAACGGTGGACACTGGACCGGCGCCGGCGGACACTGCCGACACTTCTGAGATACGCACGCGTGCGGGGACACCTCCCCTACAACGCCACACTCTCGGATAAGCCCGAGAGATGTAAAACAAAGTGTGGCGGACCGTCCAGTGAGGTCAGAGGTCAGAAAAGTGCAGTTTTCAGACAACGGTGGACACTGGACCGGCGCCGGCGGACACTGCCGACACTTCTGACATACGCACGCGTGCGGGGACACCTCCCCTACAACGCCACACTCTCGGATAAGCCCGAGAGATGTAAAACAAAGTGTGGCGGACCGTCCAGTGAGGTCAGAGGTCAGAAAAGTGCAGTTTTCAGACAACGGTGGACACTGGACCGGCGCCGGTGGACACTGCCGACACTTCTGACACACGCACGCGTGCGGGGACACCTCCCCTACAACGCCACACTCTCGGATAAGCCCGAGAGATGTAAAACAAAGTGTGGCGGACCGTCCAGTGAGGTCAGAGGTCAGAAAAGTGCCGTTTTCAGACAACGGTGGACACTGGACCGGCGCCGGCGGACACTGCCGACACTTCTGACATACGCACGCGTGCGGGGACACCTCCCCTACAACGCCACACTCTCGGATAAGCCCGAGAGATGTAAAACAAAGTGTGGCGGACCGTCCAGTGAGGTCAGAGGTCAGAAAAGTGCCGTTTTCAGACAACGGTGGACACTGGACCGGCGCCGGCGGACACTGCCGACACTTCTGACATACGCACGCGTGCGGGGACACCTCCCCTACAACGCCACACTCTCGAATAAGCCCGAGAGGTGTAAAGAAAAGTGTGGCGGACCGTCCAGTGAGGTCAGAGGTCAGAAAAGTGCCGTTTTCAGACAACGGTGGACACTGGACCGGCGCCGGCGGACACTGCCGACACTTCTGACATACGCACGCGTGCGGGGACACCTCCCCTACAACGCCACACTCTCGGATAAGCCCGAGAGATGTAAAAAAAAGTGTGGCGGAACGTCCAGTGAGGTCAGAGGTCAGAAAAGTGCAGTTTTCAGACAACGGTGGACACTGGACCGGTGCCGGCGGACACTGCCGACACTTCTGACATACGCACGCGTGCGGGGACACCTCCCCTACAACGCCACACTCTCGGATAAGCCCGAGAGATGTAAAACAAAGTGTGGCGGACCGTCCAGTGAGGTCAGAGGTCAGAAAAGTGCAGTTTTCAGACAACGGTGGACACTGGACCGGCGCCGGCGGACACTGCCGACACTTCTGACATACGCACGCGTGCGGGGACACCTCCCCTACAACGCCACACTCTCGGATAAGCCCGAGAGATGTAAAACAAAGTGTGGCGGACCGTCCAGTGAGGTCAGAGGTCAGAAAAGTGCAGTTTTCAGACAACGGTGGACACTGGACCGGCGCCGGTGGACACTGCCGACACTTCTGACATACGCACGCGTGCGGGGACACCTCCCCTACAACGCCAGACTCTCGGATAAGCCCGAGAGATGTAAAAAAAAGTGTGGCGGACCGTCCAGTGAGGTCAGAGGTCAGAAAAGTGCAGTTTTCAGACAACGGTGGACACTGGACCGGCGCCGGCGGACACTGCCGACACTTCTGACATACGCACGCGTGCGGGGACACCTCCCCTACAACGCCACACTCTCGGATAAGCCCGAGAGATGTAAAAAAAAGTGTGGCGGACCGTCCAGTGTGGTCAGAGGTCAGAAAAGTGCAGTTTTCAGACAACGGTGGACACTGGACCGGCGCCGGCGGACACTGCCGACACTTCTGACATACGCACGCGTGCGGGGACACCTCCCCTACAACGCCAGACTCTCGGATAAGCCCGAGAGGTGTAAAGAAAAGTGTGGCGGACCGTCCAGTGAGGTCAGAGGTCAGAAAAGTGCCGTTTTCAGACAACGGTGGACACTGGACCGGCGCCGGCGGACACTGCCGACACTTCTGACATACGCACGCGTGCGGGGACACCTCCCCTACAACGCCAGACTCTCGGATAAGCCCGAGAGGTGTAAAGAAAAGTGTGGCGGACCGTCCAGTGAGGTCAGAGGTCAGAAAAGTGCCGTTTTCAGACAACGGTGGACACTGGACCGGCGCCGGCGGACACTGCCGACACTTCTGACATACGCACGCGTGCGGGGACACCTCCCCTACAACGCCACACTCTCGGATAAGCCCGAGAGGTGTAAAGAAAAGTGTGGCGGACCGTCCAGTGAGGTCAGAGGTCAGAAAAGTGCCGTTTTCAGACAACGGTGGACACTGGACCGGCGCCGGCGGACACTGCCGACACTTCTGACATACGCACACGTGCGGGGACACCTCCCCTACAACGCCACACTCTCGGATAAGCCCGAGAGATGTAAAAAAAAGTGTGGCGGACCGTCCAGTGAGGTCAGAGGTCAGAAAAGTGCAGTTTTCAGACAACGGTGGACACTGGACCGGCGCCGGCGGACACTGCCGACACTTCTGACATACGCACGCGTGCGGGGACACCTCCCCTACAACGCCACACTCTCGGATAAGCCCGAGAGATGTAAAACAAAGTGTGGCGGACCGTCCAGTGAGGTCAGAGGTCAGAAAAGTGCAGTTTTCAGACAACGGTGGACACTGGACCGGCGCCGGCGGACACTGCCGACACTTCTGACATACGCACGCGTGCGGGGACACCTCCCCTACAACGCCACACTCTCGGATAAGCCCGAGAGATGTAAAACAAAGTGTGGCGGACCGTCCAGTGAGGTCAGAGGTCAGAAAAGTGCAGTTTTCAGACAACGGTGGACACTGGACCGGCGCCGGTGGACACTGCCGACACTTCTGACATACGCACGCGTGCGGGGACACCTCCCCTACAACGCCACACTCTCGGATAAGCCCGAGAGATGTAAAACAAAGTGTGGCGGACCGTCCAGTGAGGTCAGAGGTCAGAAAAGTGCCGTTTTCAGACAACGGTGGACACTGGACCGGCGCCGGCGGACACTGCCGACACTTCTGACATACGCACGCGTGCGGGGACACCTCCCCTACAACGCCACACTCTCGGATAAGCCCGAGAGATGTAAAACAAAGTGTGGCGGACCGTCCAGTGAGGTCAGAGGTCAGAAAAGTGCCGTTTTCAGACAACGGTGGACACTGGACCGGCGCCGGCGGACACTGCCGACACTTCTGACATACGCACGCGTGCGGGGACACCTCCCCTACAACGCCACACTCTCGGATAAGCCCGAGAGGTGTAAAGAAAAGTGTGGCGGACCGTCCAGTGAGGTCAGAGGTCAGAAAAGTGCCGTTTTCAGACAACGGTGGACACTGGACCGGCGCCGGCGGACACTGCCGACACTTCTGACATACGCACGCGTGCGGGGACACCTCCCCTACAACGCCACACTCTCGGATAAGCCCGAGAGATGTAAAAAAAAGTGTGGCGGACCGTCCAGTGAGGTCAGAGGTCAGAAAAGTGCAGTTTTCAGACAACGGTGGACACTGGACCGGCGCCGGCGGACACTGCCGACACTTCTGACATACGCACGCGTGCGGGGACACCTCCCCTACAACGCCACACTCTCGGATAAGCCCGAGAGATGTAAAAAAAAGTGTGGCGGACCGTCCAGTGAGGTCAGAGGTCAGAAAAGTGCAGTTTTCAGACAACGGTGGACACTGGACCGGCGCCGGCGGACACTGCCGACACTTCTGACATACGCACGCGTGCGGGGACACCTCCCCTACAACGCCACACTCTCGGATAAGCCCGAGAGTTTTAAAAAAAAGTGTGGCGGACCGTCCAGTGAGGTCAGAGGTCAGAAAAGTGCAGTTTTCAGACAACGGTGGACACTGGACCGGCGCCGGTGGACACTGCCGACACTTCTGACATACGCACGCGTGCGGGGACACCTCCCCTACAACGCCAGACTCTCGGATAAGCCCGAGAGGTGTAAAGAAAAGTGTGGCGGACCGTCCAGTGAGGTCAGAGGTCAGAAAAGTGCAGTTTTCAGACAACGGTGGACACTGGACCGGCGCCGGCGGACACTGCCGACACTTCTGACATACGCACGCGTGCGGGGACACCTCCCCTACAACGCCACACTCTCGGATAAGCCCGAGAGATGTAAAACAAAGTGTGGCGGACCGTCCAGTGAGGTCAGAGGTCAGAAAAGTGCAGTTTTCAGACAACGGTGGACACTGGACCGGCGCCGGCGGACACTGCCAACACTTCTGACATACGCACGCGTGCGGGGACACCTCCCCTACAACGCCACACTCTCGGATAAGCCCGAGAGATGTAAAAAAAAGTGTGGCGGACCGTCCAGTGAGGTCAGAGGTCAGAAAAGTGCAGTTTTCAGACAACGGTGGACACTGGACCGGCGCCGGCGGACACTGCCGACACTTCTGACATACGCACGCGTGCGGGGACACCTCCCCTACAACGCCAGACTCTCGGATAAGCCCGAGAGGTGTAAAGAAAAGTGTGGCGGACCGTCCAGTGAGGTCAGAGGTCAGAAAAGTGCAGTTTTCAGACAACGGTGGACACTGGACCGGCGCCGGCGGACACTGCCGACACTTCTGACATACGCACGCGTGCGGGGACACCTCCCCTACAACGCCAGACTCTCGGATAAGCCCGAGAGGTGTAAAGAAAAGTGTGGCGGACCGTCCAGTGAGGTCAGAGGTCAGAAAAGTGCCGTTTTCAGACAACGGTGGACACTGGACCGGCGCCGGCGGACACTGCCGACACTTCTGACATACGCACGCGTGCGGGGACACCTCCCCTACAACGCCACACTCTCGGATAAGCCCGAGAGGTGTAAAGAAAAGTGTGGCGGACCGTCCAGTGAGGTCAGAGGTCAGAAAAGTGCCGTTTTCAGACAACGGTGGACACTGGACCGGCGCCGGCGGACACTGCCGACACTTCTGACATACGCACGCGTGCGGGGACACCTCCCCTACAACGCCAGACTCTCGGATAAGCCCGAGAGGTGTAAAGAAAAGTGTGGCGGACCGTCCAGTGTGGTCAGAGGTCAGAAAAGTGCAGTTTTCAGACAACGGTGGACACTGGACCGGCGCCGACGGACACTGCCGACACTTCTGACATACGCACGCGTGCGGGGACACCTCCCCTACAACGCCAGACTCTCGGATAAGCCCGAGAGGTGTAAAGAAAAGTGTGGCGGACCGTCCAGTGAGGTCAGAGGTCAGAAAAGTGCCGTTTTCAGACAACGGTGGACACTGGACCGGCGCCGGCGGACACTGCCGACACTTCTGACATACGCACGCGTGCGGGGACACCTCCCCTACAACGCCACACTCTCGGATAAGCCCGAGAGGTGTAAAGAAAAGTGTGGCGGACCGTCCAGTGAGGTCAGAGGTCAGAAAAGTGCCGTTTTCAGACAACGGTGGACACTGGACCGGCGCCGGCGGACACTGCCGACACTTCTGACATACGCACACGTGCGGGGACACCTCCCCTACAACGCCACACTCTCGGATAAGCCCGAGAGATGTAAAAAAAAGTGTGGCGGACCGTCCAGTGAGGTCAGAGGTCAGAAAAGTGCAGTTTTCAGACAACGGTGGACACTGGACCGGCGCCGGCGGACACTGCCGACACTTCTGACATACGCACGCGTGCGGGGACACCTCCCCTACAACGCCACACTCTCGGATAAGCCCGAGAGATGTAAAACAAAGTGTGGCGGACCGTCCAGTGAGGTCAGAGGTCAGAAAAGTGCAGTTTTCAGACAACGGTGGACACTGGACCGGCGCCGGCGGACACTGCCGACACTTCTGACATACGCACGCGTGCGGGGACACCTCCCCTACAACGCCACACTCTCGGATAAGCCCGAGAGATGTAAAACAAAGTGTGGCGGACCGTCCAGTGAGGTCAGAGGTCAGAAAAGTGCAGTTTTCAGACAACGGTGGACACTGGACCGGCGCCGGTGGACACTGCCGACACTTCTGACATACGCACGCGTGCGGGGACACCTCCCCTACAACGCCACACTCTCGGATAAGCCCGAGAGATGTAAAACAAAGTGTGGCGGACCGTCCAGTGAGGTCAGAGGTCAGAAAAGTGCCGTTTTCAGACAACGGTGGACACTGGACCGGCGCCGGCGGACACTGCCGACACTTCTGACATACGCACGCGTGCGGGGACACCTCCCCTACAACGCCACACTCTCGGATAAGCCCGAGAGATGTAAAACAAAGTGTGGCGGACCGTCCAGTGAGGTCAGAGGTCAGAAAAGTGCCGTTTTCAGACAACGGTGGACACTGGACCGGCGCCGGCGGACACTGCCGACACTTCTGACATACGCACGCGTGCGGGGACACCTCCCCTACAACGCCACACTCTCGGATAAGCCCGAGAGGTGTAAAGAAAAGTGTGGCGGACCGTCCAGTGAGGTCAGAGGTCAGAAAAGTGCCGTTTTCAGACAACGGTGGACACTGGACCGGCGCCGGCGGACACTGCCGACACTTCTGACATACGCACGCGTGCGGGGACACCTCCCCTACAACGCCACACTCTCGGATAAGCCCGAGAGATGTAAAAAAAAGTGTGGCGGAACGTCCAGTGAGGTCAGAGGTCAGAAAAGTGCAGTTTTCAGACAACGGTGGACACTGGACCGGCGCCGGCGGACACTGCCGACACTTCTGACATACGCACGCGTGCGGGGACACCTCCCCTACAACGCCACACTCTCGGATAAGCCCGAGAGATGTAAAACAAAGTGTGGCGGACCGTCCAGTGAGGTCAGAGGTCAGAAAAGTGCAGTTTTCAGACAACGGTGGACACTGGACCGGCGCCGGCGGACACTGCCGACACTTCTGACATACGCACGCGTGCGGGGACACCTCCCCTACAACGCCACACTCTCGGATAAGCCCGAGAGATGTAAAACAAAGTGTGGCGGACCGTCCAGTGAGGTCAGAGGTCAGAAAAGTGCAGTTTTCAGACAACGGTGGACACTGGACCGGCGCCGGCGGACACTGCCGACACTTCTGACATACGCACGCGTGCGGGGACACCTCCCCTACAACGCCACACTCTCGGATAAGCCCGAGAGATGTAAAACAAAGTGTGGCGGACCGTCCAGTGAGGTCAGAGGTCAGAAAAGTGCAGTTTTCAGACAACGGTGGACACTGGACCGGCGCCGGTGGACACTGCCGACACTTCTGACATACGCACGCGTGCGGGGACACCTCCCCTACAACGCCAGACTCTCGGATAAGCCCGAGAGGTTTAAAAAAAAGTGTGGCGGACCGTCCAGTGAGGTCAGAGGTCAGAAAAGTGCCGTTTTCAGACAACGGTGGACACTGGACCGGCGCCGGCGGACACTGCCGACACTTCTGACATACGCACGCGTGCGGGGACACCTCCCCTACAACGCCACACTCTCGGATAAGCCCGAGAGATGTAAAAAAAAGTGTGGCGGACCGTCCAGTGAGGTCAGAGGTCAGAAAAGTGCAGTTTTCAGACAACGGTGGACACTGGACCGGCGCCGGCGGACACTGCCGACACTTCTGACATACGCACGCGTGCGGGGACACCTCCCCTACAATGCCACACTCTCGGATAAGCCCGAGAGATGTAAAACAAAGTGTGGCGGACCGTCCAGTGAGGTCAGAGGTCAGAAAAGTGCAGTTTTCAGACAACGGTGGACACTGGACCGGCGCCGGCGGACACTGCCGACACTTCTGACATACGCACGCGTGCGGGGACACCTCCCCTACAATGCCACACTCTCGGATAAGCCCGAGAGATGTAAAACAAAGTGTGGCGGACCGTCCAGTGAGGTCAGAGGTCAGAAAAGTGCAGTTTTCAGACAACGGTGGACACTGGACCGGCGCCGGCGGACACTGCCGACACTTCTGACATACGCACGCGTGCGGGGACACCTCCCCTACAACGCCACACTCTCGGATAAGCCCGAGAGATGTAAAACAAAGTGTGGCGGACCGTCCAGTGAGGTCAGAGGTCAGAAAAGTGCAGTTTTCAGACAACGGTGGACACTGGACCGGCGCCGGCGGACACTGCCGACACTTCTGACATACGCACGCGTGCGGGGACACCTCCCCTACAACGCCACACTCTCGGATAAGCCCGAGAGATGTAAAAAAAAGTGTGGCGGACCGTCCAGTGAGGTCAGAGGTCAGAAAAGTGCAGTTTTCAGACAACGGTGGACACTGGACCGGCGCCGGCGGACACTGCCGACACTTCTGACATACGCACGCGTGCGGGGACACCTCCCCTACAACGCCACACTCTCGGATAAGCCCGAGAGTTTTAAAACAAAGTGTGGCGGACCGTCCAGTGAGGTCAGAGGTCAGAAAAGTGCAGTTTTCAGACAACGGTGGACACTGGACCGGCGCCGGTGGACACTGCCGACACTTCTGACATACGCACGCGTGCGGGGACACCTCCCCTACAACGCCAGACTCTCGGATAAGCCCGAGAGGTGTAAAAAAAAGTGTGGCGGACCGTCCAGTGAGGTCAGAGGTCAGAAAAGTGCCGTTTTCAGACTACGGTGGACACTGGACCGGCGCCGGCGGACACTGCCGACACTTCTGACATAAGCACGCGTGCGGGGACACCTCCCCTACAACGCCACACTCTCGGATAAGCCCGAGAGATGTAAAAAAAAGTGTGGCGGACCGTCCAGTGAGGTCAGAGGTCAGAAAAGTGCAGTTTTCAGACAACGGTGGACACTGGACCGGCGCCGGCGGACACTGCCGACACTTCTGACATACGCACGCGTGCGGGGACACCTCCCCTACAATGCCACACTCTCGGATAAGCCCGAGAGATGTAAAACAAAGTGTGGCGGACCGTCCAGTGAGGTCAGAGGTCAGAAAAGTGCAGTTTTCAGACAACGGTGGACACTGGACCGGCGCCGGCGGACACTGCCGACACTTCTGACATACGCACGCGTGCGGGGACACCTCCCCTACAATGCCACACTCTCGGATAAGCCCGAGAGATGTAAAACAAAGTGTGGCGGACCGTCCAGTGAGGTCAGAGGTCAGAAAAGTGCAGTTTTCAGACAACGGTGGACACTGGACCGGCGCCGGCGGACACTGCCGACACTTCTGACATACGCACGCGTGCGGGGACACCTCCCCTACAACGCCACACTCTCGGATAAGCCCGAGAGATGTAAAACAAAGTGTGGCGGACCGTCCAGTGAGGTCAGAGGTCAGAAAAGTGCAGTTTTCAGACAACGGTGGACACTGGACCGGCGCCGGCGGACACTGCCGACACTTCTGACATACGCACGCGTGCGGGGACACCTCCCCTACAACGCCACACTCTCGGATAAGCCCGAGAGATGTAAAAAAAAGTGTGGCGGACCGTCCAGTGAGGTCAGAGGTCAGAAAAGTGCAGTTTTCAGACAACGGTGGACACTGGACCGGCGCCGGCGGACACTGCCGACACTTCTGACATACGCACGCGTGCGGGGACACCTCCCCTACAACGCCACACTCTCGGATAAGCCCGAGAGTTTTAAAACAAAGTGTGGCGGACCGTCCAGTGAGGTCAGAGGTCAGAAAAGTGCAGTTTTCAGACAACGGTGGACACTGGACCGGCGCCGGTGGACACTGCCGACACTTCTGACATACGCACGCGTGCGGGGACACCTCCCCTACAACGCCAGACTCTCGGATAAGCCCGAGAGGTGTAAAAAAAAGTGTGGCGGACCGTCCAGTGAGGTCAGAGGTCAGAAAAGTGCCGTTTTCAGACTACGGTGGACACTGGACCGGCGCCGGCGGACACTGCCGACACTTCTGACATAAGCACGCGTGCGGGGACACCTCCCCTACAACGCCACACTCTCGGATAAGCCCGAGAGATGTAAAAAAAAGTGTGGCGGACCGTCCAGTGAGGTCAGAGGTCAGAAAAGTGCAGTTTTCAGACAACGGTGGACACTGGACCGGCGCCGGCGGACACTGCCGACACTTCTGACATACGCACGCGTGCGGGGACACCTCCCCTACAATGCCACACTCTCGGATAAGCCCGAGAGATGTAAAACAAAGTGTGGCGGACCGTCCAGTGAGGTCAGAGGTCAGAAAAGTGCAGTTTTCAGACAACGGTGGACACTGGACCGGCGCCGGCGGACACTGCCGACACTTCTGACATACGCACTCGTGCGGGGACACCTCCCCTACAATGCCACACTCTCGGATAAGCCCGAGAGATGTAAAACAAAGTGTGGCGGACCGTCCAGTGAGGTCAGAGGTCAGAAAAGTGCAGTTTTCAGACAACGGTGGACACTGGACCGGCGCCGGCGGACACTGCCGACACTTCTGACATACGCACGCGTGCGGGGACACCTCCCCTACAACGCCACACTCTCGGATAAGCCCGAGAGATGTAAAACAAAGTGTGGCGGACCGTCCAGTGAGGTCAGAGGTCAGAAAAGTGCAGTTTTCAGACAACGGTGGACACTGGACCGGCGCCGGCGGACACTGCCGACACTTCTGACATACGCACGCGTGCGGGGACACCTCCCCTACAACGCCACACTCTCGGATAAGCCCGAGAGATGTAAAAAAAAGTGTGGCGGACCGTCCAGTGAGGTCAGAGGTCAGAAAAGTGCAGTTTTCAGACAACGGTGGACACTGGACCGGCGCCGGCGGACACTGCCGACACTTCTGACATACGCACGCGTGCGGGGACACCTCCCCTACAACGCCACACTCTCGGATAAGCCCGAGAGTTTTAAAAAAAAGTGTGGCGGACCGTCCAGTGAGGTCAGAGGTCAGAAAAGTGCAGTTTTCAGACAACGGTGGACACTGGACCGGCGCCGCTGGACACTGCCGACACTTCTGACATACGCACGCGTGCGGGGACACCTCCCCTACAACGCCAGACTCTCGGATAAGCCCGAGAGGTGTAAAGAAAAGTGTGGCGGACCGTCCAGTGAGGTCAGAGGTCAGAAAAGTGCAGTTTTCAGACAACGGTGGACACTGGACCGGCGCCGGCGGACACTGCCGACACTTCTGACATACGCACGCGTGCGGGGACACCTCCCCTACAACGCCACACTCTCGGATAAGCCCGAGAGATGTAAAACAAAGTGTGGCGGACCGTCCAGTGAGGTCAGAGGTCAGAAAAGTGCAGTTTTCAGACAACGGTGGACACTGGACCGGCGCCGGCGGACACTGCCAACACTTCTGACATACGCACGCGTGCGGGGACACCTCCCCTACAACGCCACACTCTCGGATAAGCCCGAGAGATGTAAAAAAAAGTGTGGCGGACCGTCCAGTGAGGTCAGAGGTCAGAAAAGTGCAGTTTTCAGACAACGGTGGACACTGGACCGGCGCCGGCGGACACTGCCGACACTTCTGACATACGCACGCGTGCGGGGACACCTCCCCTACAACGCCAGACTCTCGGATAAGCCCGAGAGGTGTAAAGAAAAGTGTGGCGGACCGTCCAGTGAGGTCAGAGGTCAGAAAAGTGCAGTTTTCAGACAACGGTGGACACTGGACCGGCGCCGGCGGACACTGCCGACACTTCTGACATACGCACGCGTGCGGGGACACCTCCCCTACAACGCCAGACTCTCGGATAAGCCCGAGAGGTGTAAAGAAAAGTGTGGCGGACCGTCCAGTGAGGTCAGAGGTCAGAAAAGTGCCGTTTTCAGACAACGGTGGACACTGGACCGGCGCCGGCGGACACTGCCGACACTTCTGACATACGCACGCGTGCGGGGACACCTCCCCTACAACGCCACACTCTCGGATAAGCCCGAGAGGTGTAAAGAAAAGTGTGGCGGACCGTCCAGTGAGGTCAGAGGTCAGAAAAGTGCCGTTTTCAGACAACGGTGGACACTGGACCGGCGCCGGCGGACACTGCCGACACTTCTGACATACGCACGCGTGCGGGGACACCTCCCCTACAACGCCAGACTCTCGGATAAGCCCGAGAGGTGTAAAGAAAAGTGTGGCGGACCGTCCAGTGAGGTCAGAGGTCAGAAAAGTGCAGTTTTCAGACAACGGTGGACACTGGACCGGCGCCGGCGGACACTGCCGACACTTCTGACATACGCACGCGTGCGGGGACACCTCCCCTACAACACCACACTCTCGGATAAGCCCGAGAGATGTAAAACAAAGTGTGGCGGACCGTCCAGTGAGGTCAGAGGTCAGAAAAGTGCAGTTTTCAGACAACGGTGGACACTGGACCGGCGCCGGTGGACACTGCCGACACTTCTGACATACGCACGCGTGCGGGGACACCTCCCCTACAACGCCACACTCTCGGATAAGCCCGAGAGATGTAAAAAAAAGTGTGGCGGACCGTCCAGTGAGGTCAGAGGTCAGAAAAGTGCAGTTTTCAGACAACGGTGGACACTGGACCGGCGCCGGCGGGCACTGCCGACACTTCTGACATACGCACGCGTGCGGGGACACCTCCCCTACAACGCCACACTCTCGGATAAGCCCGAGAGATGTAAAACAAAGTGTGGCGGACCGTCCAGTGAGGTCAGAGGTCAGAAAAGTGCAGTTTTCAGACAACGGTGGACACTGGACCGGCGCCGGCGGACACTGCCGACACTTCTGACATACGCACGCGTGCGGGGACACCTCCCCTACAACGCCACACTCTCGGATAAGCCCGAGAGATGTAAAACAAAGTGTGGCGGACCGTCCAGTGAGGTCAGAGGTCAGAAAAGTGCAGTTTTCAGACAACGGTGGACACTGGACCGGCGCCGGTGGACACTGCCGACACTTCTGACATACGCACGCGTGCGGGGACACCTCCCCTACAACGCCACACTCTCGGATAAGCCCGAGAGATGTAAAACAAAGTGTGGCGGACCGTCCAGTGAGGTCAGAGGTCAGAAAAGTGCCGTTTTCAGACAACGGTGGACACTGGACCGGCGCCGGCGGACACTGCCGACACTTCTGACATACGCACGCGTGCGGGGACACCTCCCCTACAACGCCACACTCTCGGATAAGCCCGAGAGATGTAAAACAAAGTGTGGCGGACCGTCCAGTGAGGTCAGAGGTCAGAAAAGTGCCGTTTTCAGACAACGGTGGACACTGGACCGGCGCCGGCGGACACTGCCGACACTTCTGACATACGCACGCGTGCGGGGACACCTCCCCTACAACGCCACACTCTCGGATAAGCCCGAGAGGTGTAAAGAAAAGTGTGGCGGACCGTCCAGTGAGGTCAGAGGTCAGAAAAGTGCCGTTTTCAGACAACGGTGGACACTGGACCGGCGCCGGCGGACACTGCCGACACTTCTGACATACGCACGCGTGCGGGGACACCTCCCCTACAACGCCACACTCTCGGATAAGCCCGAGAGATGTAAAAAAAAGTGTGGCGGAACGTCCAGTGAGGTCAGAGGTCAGAAAAGTGAAGTTTTCAGACAACGGTGGACACTGGACCGGTGCCGGCGGACACTGCCGACACTTCTGACATACGCACGCGTGCGGGGACACCTCCCCTACAACGCCACACTCTCGGATAAGCCCGAGAGATGTAAAACAAAGTGTGGCGGACCGTCCAGTGAGGTCAGAGGTCAGAAAAGTGCCGTTTTCAGACAACGGTGGACACTGGACCGGCGCCGGCGGACACTGCCGACACTTCTGACATACGCACGCGTGCGGGGACACCTCCCCTACAACGCCACACTCTCGGATAAGCCCGAGAGATGTAAAACAAAGTGTGGCGGACCGTCCAGTGAGGTCAGAGGTCAGAAAAGTGCCGTTTTCAGACAACGGTGGACACTGGACCGGCGCCGGCGGACACTGCCGACACTTCTGACATACGCACGCGTGCGGGGACACCTCCCCTACAACGCCACACTCTCGGATAAGCCCGAGAGGTGTAAAGAAAAGTGTGGCGGACCGTCCAGTGAGGTCAGAGGTCAGAAAAGTGCCGTTTTCAGACAACGGTGGACACTGGACCGGCGCCGGCGGACACTGCCGACACTTCTGACATACGCACGCGTGCGGGGACACCTCCCCTACAACGCCACACTCTCGGATAAGCCCGAGAGATGTAAAAAAAAGTGTGGCGGAACGTCCAGTGAGGTCAGAGGTCAGAAAAGTGAAGTTTTCAGACAACGGTGGACACTGGACCGGCGCCGGCGGACACTGCCGACACTTCTGACATACGCACGCGTGCGGGGACACCTCCCCTACAACGCCACACTCTCGGATAAGCCCGAGAGATGTAAAAAAAAGTGTGGCGGACCGTCCAGTGAGGTCAGAGGTCAGAAAAGTGCAGTTTTCAGACAACGGTGGACACTGGACCGGCGCCGGCGGACACTGCCGACACTTCTAACATACGCACGCGTGCGGGGACACCTCCCCTACAACGCCACACTCTCGGATAAGCCCGAGAGATGTAAAACAAAGTGTGGCGGACCGTCCAGTGAGGTCAGAGGTCAGAAAAGTGCAGTTTTCAGACAACGGTGGACACTGGACCGGCGCCGGCGGACACTGCCGACACTTCTGACATACGCACGCGTGCGGGGACACCTCCCCTACAACGCCACACTCTCGGATAAGCCCGAGAGTTTTAAAACAAAGTGTGGCGGACCGTCCAGTGAGGTCAGAGGTCAGAAAAGTGCAGTTTTCAGACAACGGTGGACACTGGACCGGCGCCGGTGGACACTGCCGACACTTCTGACATACGCACGCGTGCGGGGACACCTCCCCTACAACGCCAGACTCTCGGATAAGCCCGAGAGGTGTAAAAAAAAGTGTGGCGGACCGTCCAGTGAGGTCAGAGGTCAGAAAAGTGCCGTTTTCAGACAACGGTGGACACTGGACCGGCGCCGGCGGACACTGCCGACACTTCTGACATAAGCACGCGTGCGGGGACACCTCCCCTACAACGCCACACTCTCGGATAAGCCCGAGAGATGTAAAAAAAAGTGTGGCGGACCGTCCAGTGAGGTCAGAGGTCAGAAAAGTGCAGTTTTCAGACAACGGTGGACACTGGACCGGCGCCGGCGGACACTGCCGACACTTCTGACATACGCACGCGTGCGGGGACACCTCCCCTACAATGCCACACTCTCGGATAAGCCCGAGAGATGTAAAACAAAGTGTGGCGGACCGTCCAGTGAGGTCAGAGGTCAGAAAAGTGCAGTTTTCAGACAACGGTGGACACTGGACCGGCGCCGGCGGACACTGCCGACACTTCTGACATACGCACGCGTGCGGGGACACCTCCCCTACAATGCCACACTCTCGGATAAGCCCGAGAGATGTAAAACAAAGTGTGGCGGACCGTCCAGTGAGGTCAGAGGTCAGAAAAGTGCAGTTTTCAGACAACGGTGGACACTGGACCGGCGCCGGCGGACACTGCCGACACTTCTGACATACGCACGCGTGCGGGGACACCTCCCCTACAACGCCACACTCTCGGATAAGCCCGAGAGATGTAAAACAAAGTGTGGCGGACCGTCCAGTGAGGTCAGAGGTCAGAAAAGTGCAGTTTTCAGACAACGGTGGACACTGGACCGGCGCCGGCGGACACTGCCGACACTTCTGACATACGCACGCGTGCGGGGACACCTCCCCTACAACGCCACACTCTCGGATAAGCCCGAGAGATGTAAAAAAAAGTGTGGCGGACCGTCCAGTGAGGTCAGAGGTCAGAAAAGTGCAGTTTTCAGACAACGGTGGACACTGGACCGGCGCCGGCGGACACTGCCGACACTTCTGACATACGCACGCGTGCGGGGACACCTCCCCTACAACGCCACACTCTCGGATAAGCCCGAGAGTTTTAAAAAAAAGTGTGGCGGACCGTCCAGTGAGGTCAGAGGTCAGAAAAGTGCAGTTTTCAGACAACGGTGGACACTGGACCGGCGCCGGCGGACACTGCCGACACTTCTGACATACGCACGCGTGCGGGGACACCTCCCCTACAACGCCACACTCTCGGATAAGCCCGAGAGATGTAAAACAAAGTGTGGCGGACCGTCCAGTGAGGTCAGAGGTCAGAAAAGTGCAGTTTTCAGACAACGGTGGACACTGGACCGGCGCCGGCGGACACTGCCAACACTTCTGACAAACGCACGCGTGCGGGGACACCTCCCCTACAACGCCACACTCTCGGATAAGCCCGAGAGATGTAAAAAAAAGTGTGGCGGACCGTCCAGTGAGGTCAGAGGTCAGAAAAGTGCAGTTTTCAGACAACGGTGGACACTGGACCGGCGCCGGCGGACACTGCCGACACTTCTGACATACGCACGCGTGCGGGGACACCTCCCCTACAACGCCAGACTCTCGGATAAGCCCGAGAGGTGTAAAGAAAAGTGTGGCGGACCGTCCAGTGAGGTCAGAGGTCAGAAAAGTGCAGTTTTCAGACAACGGTGGACACTGGACCGGCGCCGGCGGACACTGCCGACACTTCTGACATACGCACGCGTGCGGGGACACCTCCCCTACAACGCCAGACTCTCGGATAAGCCCGAGAGGTGTAAAGAAAAGTGTGGCGGACCGTCCAGTGAGGTCAGAGGTCAGAAAAGTGCAGTTTTCAGACAACGGTGGACACTGGACCGGCGCCGGCGGACACTGCCGACACTTCTGACATACGCACGCGTGCGGGGACACCTCCCCTACAACGCCACACTCTCGGATAAGCCCGAGAGTTTTAAAACAAAGTGTGGCGGACCGTCCAGTGAGGTCAGAGGTCAGAAAAGTGCAGTTTTCAGACAACGGTGGACACTGGACCGGCGCCGGTGGACACTGCCGACACTTCTGACATACGCACGCGTGCGGGGACACCTCCCCTACAACGCCAGACTCTCGGATAAGCCCGAGAGGTGTAAAAAAAAGTGTGGCGGACCGTCCAGTGAGGTCAGAGGTCAGAAAAGTGCCGTTTTCAGACAACGGTGGACACTGGACCGGCGCCGGCGGACACTGCCGACACTTCTGACATAAGCACGCGTGCGGGGACACCTCCCCTACAACGCCACACTCTCGGATAAGCCCGAGAGATGTAAAAAAAAGTGTGGCGGACCGTCCAGTGAGGTCAGAGGTCAGAAAAGTGCAGTTTTCAGACAACGGTGGACACTGGACCGGCGCCGGCGGACACTGCCGACACTTCTGACATACGCACGCGTGCGGGGACACCTCCCCTACAATGCCACACTCTCGGATAAGCCCGAGAGATGTAAAACAAAGTGTGGCGGACCGTCCAGTGAGGTCAGAGGTCAGAAAAGTGCAGTTTTCAGACAACGGTGGACACTGGACCGGCGCCGGCGGACACTGCCGACACTTCTGACATACGCACGCGTGCGGGGACACCTCCCCTACAATGCCACACTCTCGGATAAGCCCGAGAGATGTAAAACAAAGTGTGGCGGACCGTCCAGTGAGGTCAGAGGTCAGAAAAGTGCAGTTTTCAGACAACGGTGGACACTGGACCGGCGCCGGCGGACACTGCCGACACTTCTGACATACGCACGCGTGCGGGGACACCTCCCCTACAACGCCACACTCTCGGATAAGCCCGAGAGATGTAAAACAAAGTGTGGCGGACCGTCCAGTGAGGTCAGAGGTCAGAAAAGTGCAGTTTTCAGACAACGGTGGACACTGGACCGGCGCCGGCGGACACTGCCGACACTTCTGACATACGCACGCGTGCGGGGACACCTCCCCTACAACGCCACACTCTCGGATAAGCCCGAGAGATGTAAAAAAAAGTGTGGCGGACCGTCCAGTGAGGTCAGAGGTCAGAAAAGTGCAGTTTTCAGACAACGGTGGACACTGGACCGGCGCCGGCGGACACTGCCGACACTTCTGACATACGCACGCGTGCGGGGACACCTCCCCTACAACGCCACACTCTCGGATAAGCCCGAGAGTTTTAAAAAAAAGTGTGGCGGACCGTCCAGTGAGGTCAGAGGTCAGAAAAGTGCAGTTTTCAGACAACGGTGGACACTGGACCGGCGCCGGTGGACACTGCCGACACTTCTGACATACGCACGCGTGCGGGGACACCTCCCCTACAACGCCAGACTCTCGGATAAGCCCGAGAGGTGTAAAGAAAAGTGTGGCGGACCGTCCAGTGAGGTCAGAGGTCAGAAAAGTGCAGTTTTCAGACAACGGTGGACACTGGACCGGCGCCGGCGGACACTGCCGACACTTCTGACATACGCACGCGTGCGGGGACACCTCCCCTACAACGCCACACTCTCGGATAAGCCCGAGAGATGTAAAACAAAGTGTGGCGGACCGTCCAGTGAGGTCAGAGGTCAGAAAAGTGCAGTTTTCAGACAACGGTGGACACTGGACCGGCGCCGGCGGACAGTGTAACCCGGGCTCAGTCCTGACGTATATTAGCAGACACTGGCCGGTACAGATGTGTATTTCTACTTCTATCAAATTAGCATTCGTTTGGACTAGTGCATCAAAGATTATAGGTTCGGTTGAAGGACGGATGAGTATTAAAGAGTTAAGGAGTGAGCAACAACAATAAAGAAGACTCAGAGACCAACAGATACGTTTAAAGAGAGTTAAATGTATTAAAAATAAAATAAAATAGAATTTGAGGGATGACAGTGAACACTTTGCTTTTTCCAGCTTGTAGAATTAGTGCAAACAAAAACACCACCTAATTAGACTAGTGGTCAGTCTTGAACATAAGTTTTTATGTATCTTATTTTTGTGTTCCTATTTATCCTAAGATTAGGTCATTGAACTGTTTCTATCCTGAGAAGATCTTATTTTGTTCTTGTTTTATATAGCGACCCCTTTTTAAACCTGAAGCTTTTTTATGAAATACTTTAGTCCTTTAATCCTAAGTAATGTTTAGTTTTTAACCTCAGTATATCAATTAAATGAATTTTAACCCCAAAGCATGAAATGAAATGGTTTTAACCTTTTAGTAAATTAAATGATTATATGAAATGTTTTACTCTTATATCAAAATACAGTTTGACCTTTTCATCAAAAAATATCTTTATAACAACAAAAAACTTGTTCACTTCTTGTATCAAAAATACCCTTTAAAACAATAAACAGTGTGTCTTCTTTTCTTTTTCTTTCCTTTTGTTTTCTCAGTTCAGTGGAAAGAATGAAATGTCCATGAAACTATTCCTTCAGTGTTCTTTGCAATAGTCAATCCTACCAGTTCTCCAGATCAAAGCAACAGTTAGTTTCGGATGGACTCAGATGGGTTTGTTCACCAACTGCTGAACTCTTCACCACGGTTGGTTGTAGATCAAAGACTTCCACAGTTGAAATCCACTCTTAAAAGACCCAGCCTAAAATAGGCCAAATTGAGGATTACTCTCTATGTATTCACATTCACAATCAGCATAAACTGCTTACTCATCTTCAGTCAATAAATCACAGAAGTATATAATTATCAGAAATAACAATAACAGTCATTAAATTATAATGTTTGAAAACCATTGTATATGGAATCAAATCACTCACCAGAACAATCAAGTTTGAGTTCTCATATTCTTTTGTGCAAGGGCATGGTTCACACAGCATGGATCATCACTTTATAGAAACAGGTGACATAGGAACAGAACAGATAAGGGTTTTTGAATGTCTAGATTCACTCACAGCCACAATGGGTTTAAATGTGTGCAGCCATTATACTGCTAGTAGCACACATGTGGGTGAAAGTAGGTCAATTGTCAATTAACACTTACGTGAGTTTCTTCCAGGATCAAAGCTCACTAACGTTGTGTTTTAGATCAATCAACTGCACAATGGGAGGTTCTCCCTTTAATCAACGTGTATCTTTGAAAACGTTATTCAATGTGTAATCAATCTCCAGGAAGATGCGACGTGCTTCTCCTCTGGTTTTAGATCAAAGAGAGTGTCTCTAGAATATGACGTTCTGTTTTCACCCTCTCCTGCACTAAGCAGGGCTCTGATTGGGCTCAGGTCTGTTCCTTCACTCACTCCTGCAGCAAGCAGGGCTCTGATTGGTCAGTGAAAAGTGTCACTGATCTCAGGTCTGTTTTGTTCCAGTGCCACCCAAAACATTACACTTCAAAATAAAACACCTTCACCTTAAGTGAATTTTATGTGAGACCTCTCTATATTGAGGACATTTGTACAGCAGGGACTTATTTTGTTGGACACAAAGCTCCATTTCCTTCATGGATTTTATGCAATATTTAATATATTGCTGATTCTATTTTAATATTCATGACAGATATTCCTTTTGAAATCTTTATTTACTGCTAATTCCTTGTAGCTTTTAAATCCTATTTTAAGGCATGGTAACATGGGTTACAACTGCCAACACTTCTGACAAACGCACGCGTGCGGGGACACCTCCCCTACAACGCCACACTCTCGGATAAGCCCGAGAGATGTAAAAAAAAGTGTGGCGGACCGTCCAGTGAGGTCAGAGGTCAGAAAAGTGCCGTTTTCAGACAACGGTGGACACTGGACCGGCGCCGGCGGACACTGCCGACACTTCTGACATACGCACGCGTGCGGGGACACCTCCCCTACAACGCCAGACTCTCGGATAAGCCCGAGAGGTGTAAAGAAAAGTGTGGCGGACCGTCCA
Source organism: Gymnoscopelus braueri (assembly GCF_963280865.1). Lineage (NCBI taxonomy): Eukaryota > Metazoa > Chordata > Actinopteri > Myctophiformes > Myctophidae > Gymnoscopelus > Gymnoscopelus braueri. Next base: position 96,700 of record NW_027660577.1, on the reverse strand, counting down.
GTGAGGTCAGAGGTCAGAAAAGTGCCGTTTTCAGACAACGGTGGACACTGGACCGGCGCCGGCGGACACTGCCGACACTTCTGACATACGCACGCGTGCGGGGACACCTCCCCTACAACGCCAGACTCTCGGATAAGCCCGAGAGGTGTAAAGAAAAGTGTGGCGGACCGTCCAGTGAGGTCAGAGGTCAGAAAAGTGCAGTTTTCAGACAACGGTGGACACTGGACCGGCGCCGGCGGACACTGCCGACACTTCTGACATACGCACGCGTGCGGGGACACCTCCCCTACAACGCCAAACTCTCGGATAAGCCCGAGAGATGTAAAACAAAGTGTGGCGGACCGTCCAGTGAGGTCAGAGGTCAGAAAAGTGCAGTTTTCAGACAACGGTGGACACTGGACCGGCGCCGGTGGACACTGCCGACACTTCTGACATACACACGCGTGCGGGGACACCTCCCCTACAACGCCACACTCTCGGATAAGCCCGAGAGATGTAAAAAAAAGTGTGGCGGACCGTCCAGTGAGGTCAGAGGTCAGAAAAGTGCAGTTTTCAGACAACGGTGGACACTGGACCGGCGCCGGCGGGCACTGCCGACACTTCTGACATACGCACGCGTGCGGGGACACCTCCCCTACAACGCCACACTCTCGGATAAGCCCGAGAGATGTAAAACAAAGTGTGGCGGACCGTCCAGTGAGGTCAGAGGTCAGAAAAGTGCAGTTTTCAGACAACGGTGGACACTGGACCGGCGCCGGCGGACACTGCCGACACTTCTGACATACGCACGCGTGCGGGGACACCTCCCCTACAACGCCACACTCTCGGATAAGCCCGAGAGATGTAAAACAAAGTGTGGCGGACCGTCCAGTGAGGTCAGAGGTCAGAAAAGTGCAGTTTTCAGACAACGGTGGACACTGGACCGGCGCCGGTGGACACTGCCGACACTTCTGACATACGCACGCGTGCGGGGACACCTCCCCTACAACGCCACACTCTCGGATAAGCCCGAGAGATGTAAAACAAAGTGTGGCGGACCGTCCAGTGAGGTCAGAGGTCAGAAAAGTGCCGTTTTCAGACAACGGTGGACACTGGACCGGCGCCGGCGGACACTGCCGACACTTCTGACATACGCACGCGTGCGGGGACACCTCCCCTACAACGCCACACTCTCGGATAAGCCCGAGAGATGTAAAACAAAGTGTGGCGGACCGTCCAGTGAGGTCAGAGGTCAGAAAAGTGCAGTTTTCAGACAACGGTGGACACTGGACCGGCGCCGGCGGACACTGCCGACACTTCTGACATACGCACGCGTGCGGGGACACCTCCCCTACAACGCCACACTCTCGGATAAGCCCGAGAGATGTAAAACAAAGTGTGGCGGACCGTCCAGTGAGGTCAGAGGTCAGAAAAGTGCAGTTTTCAGACAACGGTGGACACTGGACCGGCGCCGGTGGACACTGCCGACACTTCTGACATACGCACGCGTGCGGGGACACCTCCCCTACAACGCCACACTCTCGGATAAGCCCGAGAGATGTAAAACAAAGTGTGGCGGACCGTCCAGTGAGGTCAGAGGTCAGAAAAGTGCCGTTTTCAGACAACGGTGGACACTGGACCGGCGCCGGCGGACACTGCCGACACTTCTGACATACGCACGCGTGCGGGGACACCTCCCCTACAACGCCACACTCTCGGATAAGCCCGAGAGGTGTAAAGAAAAGTGTGGCGGACCGTCCAGTGAGGTCAGAGGTCAGAAAAGTGCCGTTTTCAGACAACGGTGGACACTGGACCGGCGCCGGCGGACACTGCCGACACTTCTGACATACGCACGCGTGCGGGGACACCTCCCCTACAACGCCACACTCTCGGATAAGCCCGAGAGATGTAAAAAAAAGTGTGGCGGAACGTCCAGTGAGGTCAGAGGTCAGAAAAGTGAAGTTTTCAGACAACGGTGGACACTGGACCGGCGCCGGCGGACACTGCCGACACTTCTGACATACGCACGCGTGCGGGGACACCTCCCCTACAACGCCACACTCTCGGATAAGCCCGAGAGATGTAAAAAAAAGTGTGGCGGACCGTCCAGTGAGGTCAGAGGTCAGAAAAGTGCAGTTTTCAGACAACGGTGGACACTGGACCGGCGCCGGCGGACACTGCCGACACTTCTGACATACGCACGCGTGCGGGGACACCTCCCCTACAACGCCACACTCTCGGATAAGCCCGAGAGATGTAAAACAAAGTGTGGCGGACCGTCCAGTGAGGTCAGAGGTCAGAAAAGTGCAGTTTTCAGACAACGGTGGACACTGGACCGGCGCCGGCGGACACTGCCGACACTTCTGACATACGCACGCGTGCGGGGACACCTCCCCTACAATGCCACACTCTCGGATAAGCCCGAGAGATGTAAAACAAAGTGTGGCGGACCGTCCAGTGAGGTCAGAGGTCAGAAAAGTGCAGTTTTCAGACAACGGTGGACACTGGACCGGCGCCGGCGGACACTGCCGACACTTCTGACATACGCACGCGTGCGGGGACACCTTCCCTACAATGCCACACTCTCGGATAAGCCCGAGAGATGTAAAACAAAGTGTGGCGGACCGTCCAGTGAGGTCAGAGGTCAGAAAAGTGCAGTTTTCAGACAACGGTGGACACTGGACCGGCGCCGGTGGACACTGCCGACACTTCTGACATACGCACGCGTGCGGGGACACCTCCCCTACAACGCCAGACTCTCGGATAAGCCCGAGAGGTGTAAAGAAAAGTGTGGCGGACCGTCCAGTGAGGTCAGAGGTCAGAAAAGTGCAGTTTTCAGACAACGGTGGACACTGGACCGGCGCCGGCGGACACTGCCGACACTTCTGACATACGCACGCGTGCGGGGACACCTCCCCTACAACGCCACACTCTCGGATAAGCCCGAGAGATGTAAAACAAAGTGTGGCGGACCGTCCAGTGAGGTCAGAGGTCAGAAAAGTGCAGTTTTCAGACAACGGTGGACACTGGACCGGCGCCGGTGGACACTGCCGACACTTCTGACATACGCACGCGTGCGGGGACACCTCCCCTACAACGCCACACTCTCGGATAAGCCCGAGAGATGTAAAACAAAGTGTGGCGGACCGTCCAGTGAGGTCAGAGGTCAGAAAAGTGCCGTTTTCAGACAACGGTGGACACTGGACCGGCGCCGGCGGACACTGCCGACACTTCTGACATACGCACGCGTGCGGGGACACCTCCCCTACAACGCCACACTCTCGGATAAGCCCGAGAGATGTAAAACAAAGTGTGGCGGACCGTCCAGTGAGGTCAGAGGTCAGAAAAGTGCCGTTTTCAGACAACGGTGGACACTGGACCGGCGCCGGCGGACACTGCCGACACTTCTGACATACGCACGCGTGCGGGGACACCTCCCCTACATCGCCACACTCTCGGATAAGCCCGAGAGGTGTAAAGAAAAGTGTGGCGGACCGTCCAGTGAGGTTCAGAGGTCAGAAAAGTGCAGTTTTCAGACAACGGTGGACACTGGACCGGCGCCGGCGGACACTGCCGACACTTCTGACATACGCACGCGTGCGGGGACACCTCCCCTACAACGCCACACTCTCGGATAAGCCCGAGAGATGTAAAACAAAGTGTGGCGGACCGTCCAGTGAGGTCAGAGGTCAGAAAAGTGCAGTTTTCAGACAACGGTGGACACTGGACCGGCGCCGGCGGACACTGCCGACACTTCTGACATACGCACGCGTGCGGGGACACCTCCCCTACAACGCCACACTCTCGGATAAGCCCGAGAGATGTAAAAAAAAGTGTGGCGGACCGTCCAGTGAGGTCAGAGGTCAGAAAAGTGCAGTTTTCAGACAACGGTGGACACTGGACCGGCGCCGGCGGACACTGCCGACACTTCTGACATACGCACGCGTGCGGGGACACCTCCCCTACAACGCCACACTCTCGGATAAGCCTGAGAGATGTAAAACAAAGTGTGGCGGACCGTCCAGTGAGGTCAGAGGTCAGAAAAGTGCAGTTTTCAGACAACGGTGGACACTGGACCGGCGCCGGCGGACACTGCCGACACTTCTGACATACGCACGCGTGCGGGGACACCTCCCCTACAACGCCACACTCTCGGATAAGCCCGAGAGATGTAAAACAAAGTGTGGCGGACCGTCCAGTGAGGTCAGAGGTCAGAAAAGTGCCGTTTTCAGACAACGGTGGACACTGGACCGGCGCCGGCGGACACTGCCGACACTTCTGACATACGCACGCGTGTGGGGACACCTCCCCTACAACGCCACACTCTCGGATAAGCCCGAGAGATGTAAAACAAAGTGTGGCGGACCGTCCAGTGAGGTCAGAGGTCAGAAAAGTGCCGTTTTCAGACAACGGTGGACACTGGACCGGCGCCGGCGGACACTGCCGACACTTCTGACATACGCACGCGTGCGGGGACACCTCCCCTACAACGCCACACTCTCGGATAAGCCCGAGAGGTGTAAAGAAAAGTGTGGCGGACCGTCCAGTGAGGTCAGAGGTCAGAAAAGTGCCGTTTTCAGACAACGGTGGACACTGGACCGGCGCCGGCGGACACTGCCGACACTTCTGACATACGCACGCGTGCGGGGACACCTCCCCTACAACGCCACACTCTCGGATAAGCCCGAGAGATGTAAAAAAAAGTGTGGCGGAACGTCCAGTGAGGTCAGAGGTCAGAAAAGTGCAGTTTTCAGACAACGGTGGACACTGGACCGGCGCCGGCGGACACTGCCGACACTTCTGACATACGCACGCGTGCGGGGACACCTCCCCTACAACGCCACACTCTCGGATAAGCCCGAGAGATGTAAAACAAAGTGTGGCGGACCGTCCAGTGAGGTCAGAGGTCAGAAAAGTGCCGTTTTCAGACAACGGTGGACACTGGACCGGCGCCGGCGGACACTGCCGACACTTCTGACATACGCACGCGTGTGGGGACACCTCCCCTACAACGCCACACTCTCGGATAAGCCCGAGAGATGTAAAACAAAGTGTGGCGGACCGTCCAGTGAGGTCAGAGGTCAGAAAAGTGCCGTTTTCAGACAACGGTGGACACTGGACCGGCGCCGGCGGACACTGCCGACACTTCTGACATACGCACGCGTGCGGGGACACCTCCCCTACAACGCCACACTCTCGGATAAGCCCGAGAGGTGTAAAGAAAAGTGTGGCGGACCGTCCAGTGAGGTCAGAGGTCAGAAAAGTGCCGTTTTCAGACAACGGTGGACACTGGACCGGCGCCGGCGGACACTGCCGACACTTCTGACATACGCACGCGTGCGGGGACACCTCCCCTACAACGCCACACTCTCGGATAAGCCCGAGAGATGTAAAAAAAAGTGTGGCGGAACGTCCAGTGAGGTCAGAGGTCAGAAAAGTGCAGTTTTCAGACAACGGTGGACACTGGACCGGCGCCGGTGGACACTGCCGACACTTCTGACATACGCACGCGTGCGGGGACACCTCCCCTACAACGCCAGACTCTCGGATAAGCCCGAGAGGTGTAAAAAAAAGTGTGGCGGACCGTCCAGTGAGGTCAGAGGTCAGAAAAGTGCAGTTTTCAGACAACGGTGGACACTGGACCGGCGCCGGCGGACACTGCCGACACTTCTGACATACGCACGCGTGCGGGGACACCTCCCCTACAACGCCACACTCTCGGATAAGCCCGAGAGATGTAAAACAAAGTGTGGCGGACCGTCCAGTGAGGTCAGAGGTCAGAAAAGTGCAGTTTTCAGACAACGGTGGACACTGGACCGGCGCCGGCGGACACTGCCGACACTTCTGACATACGCACGCGTGCGGGGAAACCTCCCCTACAACGCCACACTCTCGGATAAGCCCGAGAGGTGTAAAGAAAAGTGTGGCGGACCGTCCAGTGAGGTCAGAGGTCAGAAAAGTGCAGTTTTCAGACAACGGTGGACACTGGACCGGCGCCGGCGGACACTGCCGACACTTCTGACATACGCACGCGTGCGGGGACACCTCCCTACAACGCCACACTCTCGGATAAGCCCGAGAGATGTAAAACAAAGTGTGGCGGACCGTCCAGTGAGGTCAGAGGTCAGAAAAGTGCCGTTTTCAGACAACGGTGGACACTGGACCGGCGCCGGCGGACACTGCCGACACTTCTGACATACGCACGCGTGTGGGGACACCTCCCCTACAACGCCACACTCTCGGATAAGCCCGAGAGATGTAAAACAAAGTGTGGCGGACCGTCCAGTGAGGTCAGAGGTCAGAAAAGTGCCGTTTTCAGACAACGGTGGACACTGGACCGGCGCCGGCGGACACTGCCGACACTTCTGACATACGCACGCGTGCGGGGACACCTCCCCTACAACGCCACACTCTCGGATAAGCCCGAGAGGTGTAAAGAAAAGTGTGGCGGACCGTCCAGTGAGGTCAGAGGTCAGAAAAGTGCCGTTTTCAGACAACGGTGGACACTGGACCGGCGCCGGCGGACACTGCCGACACTTCTGACATACGCACGCGTGCGGGGACACCTCCCCTACAACGCCACACTCTCGGATAAGCCCGAGAGATGTAAAAAAAAGTGTGGCGGAACGTCCAGTGAGGTCAGAGGTCAGAAAAGTGCAGTTTTCAGACAACGGTGGACACTGGACCGGCGCCGGTGGACACTGCCGACACTTCTGACATACGCACGCGTGCGGGGACACCTCCCCTACAACGCCAGACTCTCGGATAAGCCCGAGAGGTGTAAAAAAAAGTGTGGCGGACCGTCCAGTGAGGTCAGAGGTCAGAAAAGTGCAGTTTTCAGACAACGGTGGACACTGGACCGGCGCCGGCGGACACTGCCGACACTTCTGACATACGCACGCGTGCGGGGACACCTCCCCTACAACGCCACACTCTCGGATAAGCCCGAGAGATGTAAAACAAAGTGTGGCGGACCGTCCAGTGAGGTCAGAGGTCAGAAAAGTGCAGTTTTCAGACAACGGTGGACACTGGACCGGCGCCGGCGGACACTGCCGACACTTCTGACATACGCACGCGTGCGGGGAAACCTCCCCTACAACGCCACACTCTCGGATAAGCCCGAGAGATGTAAAACAAAGTGTGGCGGACCGTCCAGTGAGGTCAGAGGTCAGAAAAGTGCCGTTTTCAGACAACGGTGGACACTGGACCGGCGCCGGCGGACACTGCCGACACTTCTGACATACGCACGCGTGCGGGGACACCTCCCCTACAACGCCACACTCTCGGATAAGCCCGAGAGGTGTAAAGAAAAGTGTGGCGGACCGTCCAGTGAGGTCAGAGGTCAGAAAAGTGCCGTTTTCAGACAACGGTGGACACTGGACCGGCGCCGGCGGACACTGCCGACACTTCTGACATACGCACGCGTGCGGGGACACCTCCCCTACAACGCCACACTCTCGGATAAGCCCGAGAGATGTAAAAAAAAGTGTGGCGGAACGTCCAGTGAGGTCAGAGGTCAGAAAAGTGCAGTTTTCAGACAACGGTGGACACTGGACCGGCGCCGGCGGACACTGCCGACACTTCTGACATACGCACGCGTGCGGGGACACCTCCCCTACAACGCCACACTCTCGGATAAGCCCGAGAGATGTAAAACAAAGTGTGGCGGACCGTCTAGTGAGGTCAGAGGTCAGAAAAGTGCAGTTTTCAGACAACGGTGGACACTGGACCGGCGCCGGCGGACACTGCCGACACTTCTGACATACGCACGCGTGCGGGGACACCTCCCCTACAACGCCACACTCTCGGATAAGCCCGAGAGGTGTAAAGAAAAGTGTGGCGGACCGTCCAGTGAGGTCAGAGGTCAGAAAAGTGCAGTTTTCAGACAACGGTGGACACTGGACCGGCGCCGGCGGACACTGCCGACACTTCTGACATACGCACGCGTGCGGGGACACCTCCCCTACAACGCCACACTCTCGGATAAGCCCGAGAGTTTTAAAACAAAGTGTGGCGGACCGTCCAGTGAGGTCAGAGGTCAGAAAAGTGCAGTTTTCAGACAACGGTGGACACTGGACCGGCGCCGGTGGACACTGCCGACACTTCTGACATACGCACGCGTGCGGGGACACCTCCCCTACAACGCCAGACTCTCGGATAAGCCCGAGAGGTGTAAAGAAAAGTGTGGCGGACCGTCCAGTGAGGTCAGAGGTCAGAAAAGTGCAGTTTTCAGACAACGGTGGACACTGGACCGGCGCCGGCGGACACTGCCGACACTTCTGACATACGCACGCGTGCGGGGACACCTCCCCTACAACGCCACACTCTCGGATAAGCCCGAGAGATGTAAAAAAAAGTGTGGCGGACCGTCCAGTGAGGTCAGAGGTCAGAAAAGTGCAGTTTTCAGACAACGGTGGACACTGGACCGGCGCCGGCGGACACTGCCGACACTTCTGACATACGCACGCGTGCGGGGACACCTCCCCTACAACGCCACACTCTCGGATAAGCCCGAGAGATGTAAAAAAAAGTGTGGCGGACCGTCCAGTGAGGTCAGAGGTCAGAAAAGTGCAGTTTTCAGACAACGGTGGACACTGGACCGGCGCCGGCGGACACTGCCGACACTTCTGACATACGCACGCGTGCGGGGACACCTCCCCTACAACGCCACACTCTCGGATAAGCCCGAGAGGTGTAAAGAAAAGTGTGGCGGACCGTCCAGTGAGGTCAGAGGTCAGAAAAGTGCAGTTTTCAGACAACGGTGGACACTGGACCGGCGCCGGCGGACACTGCCGACACTTCTGACATACGCACGCGTGCGGGGACACCTCCCCTACAACGCCACACTCTCGGATAAGCCCGAGAGATGTAAAAAAAAGTGTGGCGGAACGTCCAGTGAGGTCAGAGGTCAGAAAAGTGCAGTTTTCAGACAACGGTGGACACTGGACCGGCGCCGGCGGACACTGCCGACACTTCTGACATACGCACGCGTGCGGGGACACCTCCCCTACAACGCCACACTCTCGGATAAGCCCGAGAGATGTAAAACAAAGTGTGGCGGACCGTCCAGTGAGGTCAGAGGTCAGAAAAGTGCAGTTTTCAGACAACGGAGGACACTGGACCGGCGCCGGCGGACACTGCCGACACTTCTGACATACGCACGCGTGCGGGGACACCTCCCCTACAACGCCACACTCTCGGATAAGCCCGAGAGATGTAAAACAAAGTGTGGCGGACCGTCCAGTGAGGTCAGAGGTCAGAAAAGTGCAGTTTTCAGACAACGGTGGACACTGGACCGGCGCCGGTGGACACTGCCGACACTTCTGACATACGCACGCGTGCGGGGACACCTCCCCTACAACGCCAGACTCTCGGATAAGCCCGAGAGGTGTAAAAAAAAGTGTGGCGGACCGTCCAGTGAGGTCAGAGGTCAGAAAAGTGCCGTTTTCAGACAACGGTGGACACTGGACCGGCGCCGGCGGACACTGCCGACACTTCTGACATACGCACGCGTGCGGGGACACCTCCCCTACAACGCCACACTCTCGGATAAGCCCGAGAGATGTAAAAAAAAGTGTGGCGGACCGTCCAGTGAGGTCAGAGGTCAGAAAAGTGCAGTTTTCAGACAACGGTGGACACTGGACCGGCGCCGGCGGACACTGCCGACACTTCTGACATACGCACGCGTGCGGGGACACCTCCCCTACAATGCCACACTCTCGGATAAGCCCGAGAGATGTAAAACAAAGTGTGGCGGACCGTCCAGTGAGGTCAGAGGTCAGAAAAGTGCAGTTTTCAGACAACGGTGGACACTGGACCGGCGCCGGCGGACACTGCCGACACTTCTGACATACGCACGCGTGCGGGGACACCTCCCCTACAACGCCACACTCTCGGATAAGCCCGAGAGATGTAAAACAAAGTGTGGCGGACCGTCCAGTGAGGTCAGAGGTCAGAAAAGTGCAGTTTTCAGACAACGGTGGACACTGGACCGGCGCCGGCGGACACTGCCGACACTTCTGACATACGCACGCGTGCGGGGACACCTCCCCTACAACGCCACACTCTCGGATAAGCCCGAGAGATGTAAAAAAAAGTGTGGCGGACCGTCCAGTGAGGTCAGAGGTCAGAAAAGTGCAGTTTTCAGACAACGGTGGACACTGGACCGGCGCCGGCGGACACTGCCGACACTTCTGACATACGCACGCGTGCGGGGACACCTCCCCTACAACGCCACACTCTCGGATAAGCCCGAGAGTTTTAAAACAAAGTGTGGCGGACCGTCCAGTGAGGTCAGAGGTCAGAAAAGTGCAGTTTTCAGACAACGGTGGACACTGGACCGGCGCCGGCGGACACTGCCGACACTTCTGACATACGCACGCGTGCGGGGACACCTCCCCTACAACGCCACACTCTCGGATAAGCCCGAGAGATGTAAAACAAAGTGTGGCGGACCGTCCAGTGAGGTCAGAGGTCAGAAAAGTGCCGTTTTCAGACAACGGTGGACACTGGACCGGCGCCGGCGGACACTGCCGACACTTCTGACATACGCACGCGTGTGGGGACACCTCCCCTACAACGCCACACTCTCGGATAAGCCCGAGAGTTGTAAAACAAAGTGTGGCGGACCGTCCAGTGAGGTCAGAGGTCAGAAAAGTGCCGTTTTCAGACAACGGTGGACACTGGACCGGCGCCGGCGGACACTGCCGACACTTCTGACATACGCACGCGTGCGGGGACACCTCCCCTACAACGCCACACTCTCGGATAAGCCCGAGAGGTGTAAAGAAAAGTGTGGCGGACCGTCCAGTGAGGTCAGAGGTCAGAAAAGTGCCGTTTTCAGACAACGGTGGACACTGGACCGGCGCCGGCGGACACTGCCGACACTTCTGACATACGCACGCGTGCGGGGACACCTCCCCTACAACGCCACACTCTCGGATAAGCCCGAGAGATGTAAAAAAAAGTGTGGCGGAACGTCCAGTGAGGTCAGAGGTCAGAAAAGTGCAGTTTTCAGACAACGGTGGACACTGGACCGGCGCCGGTGGACACTGCCGACACTTCTGACATACGCACGCGTGCGGGGACACCTCCCCTACAACGCCAGACTCTCGGATAAGCCCGAGAGGTGTAAAAAAAAGTGTGGCGGACCGTCCAGTGAGGTCAGAGGTCAGAAAAGTGCAGTTTTCAGACAACGGTGGACACTGGACCGGCGCCGGCGGACACTGCCGACACTTCTGACATACGCACGCGTGCGGGGACACCTCCCCTACAACGCCACACTCTCGGATAAGCCCGAGAGATGTAAAACAAAGTGTGGCGGACCGTCTAGTGAGGTCAGAGGTCAGAAAAGTGCAGTTTTCAGACAACGGTGGACACTGGACCGGCGCCGGCGGACACTGCCGACACTTCTGACATACGCACGCGTGCGGGGACACCTCCCCTACAACGCCACACTCTCGGATAAGCCCGAGAGGTGTAAAGAAAAGTGTGGCGGACCGTCCAGTGAGGTCAGAGGTCAGAAAAGTGCAGTTTTCAGACAACGGTGGACACTGGACCGGCGCCGGCGGACACTGCCGACACTTCTGACATACGCACGCGTGCGGGGACACCTCCCCTACAACGCCACACTCTCGGATAAGCCCGAGAGATGTAAAAAAAAGTGTGGCGGACCGTCCAGTGAGGTCAGAGGTCAGAAAAGTGCCGTTTTCAGACAACGGTGGACACTGGACCGGCGCCGGCGGACACTGCCGACACTTCTGACATACGCACGCGTGCGGGGACACCTCCCCTACAACGCCACACTCTCGGATAAGCCCGAGAGATGTAAAAAAAAGTGTGGCGGACCGTCCAGTGAGGTCAGAGGTCAGAAAAGTGCAGTTTTCAGACAACGGTGGACACTGGACCGGCGCCGGCGGACACTGCCGACACTTCTGACATACGCACGCGTGCGGGGACACCTCCCCTACAACGCCACACTCTCGGATAAGCCCGAGAGTTTTAAAACAAAGTGTGGCGGACCGTCCAGTGAGGTCAGAGGTCAGAAAAGTGCAGTTTTCAGACAACGGTGGACACTGGACCGGCGCCGGTGCACACTGCCGACACTTCTGACATACGCACGCGTGCGGGGACACCTCCCCTACAACGCCAGACTCTCGGATAAGCCCGAGAGGTGTAAAGAAAAGTGTGGCGGACCGTCCAGTGAGGTCAGAGGTCAGAAAAGTGCAGTTTTCAGACAACGGTGGACACTGGACCGGCGCCGGCGGACACTGCCGACACTTCTGACATACGCACGCGTGCGGGGACACCTCCCCTACAACGCCACACTCTCGGATAAGCCCGAGAGATGTAAAACAAAGTGTGGCGGACCGTCCAGTGAGGTCAGAGGTCAGAAAAGTGCAGTTTTCAGACAACGGTGGACACTGGACCGGCGCCGGCGGACACTGCCGACACTTCTGACATACGCACGCGTGCGGGGACACCTCCCCTACAACGCCACACTCTCGGATAAGCCCGAGAGATGTAAAAAAAAGTGTGGCGGACCGTCCAGTGAGGTCAGAGGTCAGAAAAGTGCAGTTTTCAGACAACGGTGGACACTGGACCGGCGCCGGCGGACACTGCCGACACTTCTGACATACGCACGCGTGCGGGGACACCTCCCCTACAACGCCACACTCTCGGATAAGCCTGAGAGATGTAAAACAAAGTGTGGCGGACCGTCCAGTGAGGTCAGAGGTCAGAAAAGTGCAGTTTTCAGACAACGGTGGACACTGGACCGGCGCCGGCGGACACTGCCGACACTTCTGACATACGCACGCGTGCGGGGACACCTCCCCTACAACGCCACACTCTCGGATAAGCCCGAGAGATGTAAAACAAAGTGTGGCGGACCGTCCAGTGAGGTCAGAGGTCAGAAAAGTGCCGTTTTCAGACAACGGTGGACACTGGACCGGCGCCGGCGGACACTGCCGACACTTCTGACATACGCACGCGTGTGGGGACACCTCCCCTACAACGCCACACTCTCGGATAAGCCCGAGAGATGTAAAACAAAGTGTGGCGGACCGTCCAGTGAGGTCAGAGGTCAGAAAAGTGCCGTTTTCAGACAACGGTGGACACTGGACCGGCGCCGGCGGACACTGCCGACACTTCTGACATACGCACGCGTGCGGGGACACCTCCCCTACAACGCCACACTCTCGGATAAGCCCGAGAGGTGTAAAGAAAAGTGTGGCGGACCGTCCAGTGAGGTCAGAGGTCAGAAAAGTGCCGTTTTCAGACAACGGTGGACACTGGACCGGCGCCGGCGGACACTGCCGACACTTCTGACATACGCACGCGTGCGGGGACACCTCCCCTACAACGCCACACTCTCGGATAAGCCCGAGAGATGTAAAAAAAAGTGTGGCGGAACGTCCAGTGAGGTCAGAGGTCAGAAAAGTGCAGTTTTCAGACAACGGTGGACACTGGACCGGCGCCGGTGGACACTGCCGACACTTCTGACATACGCACGCGTGCGGGGACACCTCCCCTACAACGCCAGACTCTCGGATAAGCCCGAGAGGTGTAAAAAAAAGTGTGGCGGACCGTCCAGTGAGGTCAGAGGTCAGAAAAGTGCAGTTTTCAGACAACGGTGGACACTGGACCGGCGCCGGCGGACACTGCCGACACTTCTGACATACGCACGCGTGCGGGGACACCTCCCCTACAACGCCACACTCTCGGATAAGCCCGAGAGATGTAAAACAAAGTGTGGCGGACCGTCCAGTGAGGTCAGAGGTCAGAAAAGTGCAGTTTTCAGACAACGGTGGACACTGGACCGGCGCCGGCGGACACTGCCGACACTTCTGACATACGCACGCGTGCGGGGAAACCTCCCCTACAACGCCACACTCTCGGATAAGCCCGAGAGATGTAAAACAAAGTGTGGCGGACCGTCCAGTGAGGTCAGAGGTCAGAAAAGTGCCGTTTTCAGACAACGGTGGACACTGGACCGGCGCCGGCGGACACTGCCGACACTTCTGACATACGCACGCGTGCGGGGACACCTCCCCTACAACGCCACACTCTCGGATAAGCCCGAGAGGTGTAAAGAAAAGTGTGGCGGACCGTCCAGTGAGGTCAGAGGTCAGAAAAGTGCCGTTTTCAGACAACGGTGGACACTGGACCGGCGCCGGCGGACACTGCCGACACTTCTGACATACGCACGCGTGCGGGGACACCTCCCCTACAACGCCACACTCTCGGATAAGCCCGAGAGATGTAAAAAAAAGTGTGGCGGAACGTCCAGTGAGGTCAGAGGTCAGAAAAGTGCAGTTTTCAGACAACAGTGGACACTGGACCGGCGCCGGCGGACACTGCCGACACTTCTGACATACGCACGCGTGCGGGGACACCTCCCCTACAACGCCACACTCTCGGATAAGCCCGAGAGATGTAAAACAAAGTGTGGCGGACCGTCTAGTGAGGTCAGAGGTCAGAAAAGTGCAGTTTTCAGACAACGGTGGACACTGGACCGGCGCCGGCGGACACTGCCGACACTTCTGACATACGCACGCGTGCGGGGACACCTCCCCTACAACGCCACACTCTCGGATAAGCCCGAGAGGTGTAAGAAAAGTGTGGCGGACCGTCCAGTGAGGTCAGAGGTCAGAAAAGTGCAGTTTTCAGACAACGGTGGACACTGGACCGGCGCCGGCGGACACTGCCGACACTTCTGACATACGCACGCGTGCGGGGACACCTCCCCTACAACGCCACACTCTCGGATAAGCCCGAGAGTTTTAAACAAAGTGTGGCGGACCGTCCAGTGAGGTCAGAGGTCAGAAAAGTGCAGTTTTCAGACAACGGTGGACACTGGACCGGCGCCGGTGGACACTGCCGACACTTCTGACATACGCACGCGTGCGGGGACACCTCCCCTACAACGCCAGACTCTCGGATAAGCCCGAGAGGTGTAAAGAAAAGTGTGGCGGACCGTCCAGTGAGGTCAGAGGTCAGAAAAGTGCAGTTTTCAGACAACGGTGGACACTGGACCGGCGCCGGCGGACACTGCCGACACTTCTGACATACGCACGCGTGCGGGGACACCTCCCCTACAACGCCACACTCTCGGATAAGCCCGAGAGATGTAAAAAAAAGTGTGGCGGACCGTCCAGTGAGGTCAGAGGTCAGAAAAGTGCAGTTTTCAGACAACGGTGGACACTGGACCGGCGCCGGCGGACACTGCCGACACTTCTGACATACGCACGCGTGCGGGGACACCTCCCCTACAACGCCACACTCTCGGATAAGCCCGAGAGATGTAAAAAAAAGTGTGGCGGACCGTCCAGTGAGGTCAGAGGTCAGAAAAGTGCAGTTTTCAGACAACGGTGGACACTGGACCGGCGCCGGCGGACACTGCCGACACTTCTGACATACGCACGCGTGCGGGGACACCTCCCCTACAACGCCACACTCTCGGATAAGCCCGAGAGGTGTAAAGAAAAGTGTGGCGGACCGTCCAGTGAGGTCAGAGGTCAGAAAAGTGCAGTTTTCAGACAACGGTGGACACTGGACCGGCGCCGGCGGACACTGCCGACACTTCTGACATACGCACGCGTGCGGGGACACCTCCCCTACAACGCCACACTCTCGGATAAGCCCGAGAGATGTAAAAAAAAGTGTGGCGGACCGTCCAGTGAGGTCAGAGGTCAGAAAAGTGCAGTTTTCAGACAACGGTGGACACTGGACCGGCGCCGGCGGACACTGCCGACACTTCTGACATACGCACGCGTGCGGGGACACCTCCCCTACAACGCCACACTCTCGGATAAGCCTGAGAGATGTAAAACAAAGTGTGGCGGACCGTCCAGTGAGGTCAGAGGTCAGAAAAGTGCAGTTTTCAGACAACGGTGGACACTGGACCGGCGCCGGCGGACACTGCCGACACTTCTGACATACGCACGCGTGCGGGGACACCTCCCCTACAACGCCACACTCTCGGATAAGCCCGAGAGATGTAAAACAAAGTGTGGCGGACCGTCCAGTGAGGTCAGAGGTCAGAAAAGTGCCGTTTTCAGACAACGGTGGACACTGGACCGGCGCCGGCGGACACTGCCGACACTTCTGACATACGCACGCGTGCGGGGACACCTCCCCTACAACGCCACACTCTCGGATAAGCCCGAGAGGTGTAAAGAAAAGTGTGGCGGACCGTCCAGTGAGGTCAGAGGTCAGAAAAGTGCCGTTTTCAGACAACGGTGGACACTGGACCGGCGCCGGCGGACACTGCCGACACTTCTGACATACGCACGCGTGCGGGGACACCTCCCCTACAACGCCACACTCTCGGATAAGCCCGAGAGATGTAAAAAAAAGTGTGGCGGAACGTCCAGTGAGGTCAGAGGTCAGAAAAGTGCAGTTTTCAGACAACGGTGGACACTGGACCGGCGCCGGCGGACACTGCCGACACTTCTGACATACGCACGCGTGCGGGGACACCTCCCCTACAACGCCACACTCTCGGATAAGCCCGAGAGATGTAAAACAAAGTGTGGCGGACCGTCCAGTGAGGTCAGAGGTCAGAAAAGTGCAGTTTTCAGACAACGGTGGACACTGGACCGGCGCCGGCGGACACTGCCGACACTTCTGACATACGCACGCGTGCGGGGACACCTCCCCTACAACGCCACACTCTCGGATAAGCCCGAGAGATGTAAAACAAAGTGTGGCGGACCGTCCAGTGAGGTCAGAGGTCAGAAAAGTGCAGTTTTCAGACAACGGTGGACACTGGACCGGCGCCGGTGGACACTGCCGACACTTCTGACATACGCACGCGTGCGGGGACACCTCCCCTACAACGCCAGACTCTCGGATAAGCCCGAGAGGTGTAAAAAAAAGTGTGGCGGACCGTCCAGTGAGGTCAGAGGTCAGAAAAGTGCAGTTTTCAGACAACGGTGGACACTGGACCGGCGCCGGCGGACACTGCCGACACTTCTGACATACGCACGCGTGCGGGGACACCTCCCCTACAACGCCACACTCTCGGATAAGCCCGAGAGATGTAAAACAAAGTGTGGCGGACCGTCCAGTGAGGTCAGAGGTCAGAAAAGTGCAGTTTTCAGACAACGGTGGACACTGGACCGGCGCCGGCGGACACTGCCGACACTTCTGACATACGCACGCGTGCGGGGACACCTCCCCTACAACGCCACACTCTCGGATAAGCCCGAGAGATGTAAAACAAAGTGTGGCGGACCGTCCAGTGAGGTCAGAGGTCAGAAAAGTGCCGTTTTCAGACAACGGTGGACACTGGACCGGCGCCGGCGGACACTGCCGACACTTCTGACATACGCACGCGTGCGGGGACACCTCCCCTACAACGCCACACTCTCGGATAAGCCCGAGAGGTGTAAAGAAAAGTGTGGCGGACCGTCCAGTGAGGTCAGAGGTCAGAAAAGTGCCGTTTTCAGACAACGGTGGACACTGGACCGGCGCCGGCGGACACTGCCGACACTTCTGACATACGCACGCGTGCGGGGACACCTCCCCTACAACGCCACACTCTCGGATAAGCCCGAGAGATGTAAAAAAAAGTGTGGCGGAACGTCCAGTGAGGTCAGAGGTCAGAAAAGTGCAGTTTTCAGACAACGGTGGACACTGGACCGGCGCCGGCGGACACTGCCGACACTTCTGACATACGCACGCGTGCGGGGACACCTCCCCTACAACGCCACACTCTCGGATAAGCCCGAGAGATGTAAAACAAAGTGTGGCGGACCGTCCAGTGAGGTCAGAGGTCAGAAAAGTGCAGTTTTCAGACAACGGTGGACACTGGACCGGCGCCGGCGGACACTGCCGACACTTCTGACATACGCACGCGTGCGGGGACACCTCCCCTACAACGCCACACTCTCGGATAAGCCCGAGAGGTGTAAAGAAAAGTGTGGCGGACCGTCCAGTGAGGTCAGAGGTCAGAAAAGTGCAGTTTTCAGACAACGGTGGACACTGGACCGGCGCCGGCGGACACTGCCGACACTTCTGACATACGCACGCGTGCGGGGACACCTCCCCTACAACGCCACACTCTCGGATAAGCCCGAGAGATGTAAAACAAAGTGTGGCGGACCGTCCAGTGAGGTCAGAGGTCAGAAAAGTGCAGTTTTCAGACAACGGTGGACACTGGACCGGCGCCGGCGGACACTGCCGACACTTCTGACATACGCACGCGTGCGGGGACACCTCCCCTACAACGCCACACTCTCGGATAAGCCCGAGAGATGTAAAAAAAAGTGTGGCGGACCGTCCAGTGAGGTCAGAGGTCAGAAAAGTGCAGTTTTCAGACAACGGTGGACACTGGACCGGCGCCGGCGGACACTGCCGACACTTCTGACATACGCACGCGTGCGGGGACACCTCCCCTACAACGCCACACTCTCGGATAAGCCCGAGAGGTGTAAAGAAAAGTGTGGCGGACCGTCCAGTGAGGTCAGAGGTCAGAAAAGTGCAGTTTTCAGACAACGGTGGACACTGGACCGGCGCCGGCGGACACTGCCGACACTTCTGACATACGCACGCGTGCGGGGACACCTCCCCTACAACGCCACACTCTCGGATAAGCCCGAGAGATGTAAAACAAAGTGTGGCGGACCGTCCAGTGAGGTCAGAGGTCAGAAAAGTGCAGTTTTCAGACAACGGTGGACACTGGACCGGCGCCGGCGGACACTGCCGACACTTCTGACATACGCACGCGTGCGGGGACACCTCCCCTACAACGCCACACTCTCGGATAAGCCCGAGAGATGTAAAACAAAGTGTGGCGGACCGTCCAGTGAGGTCAGAGGTCAGAAAAGTGCCGTTTTCAGACAACGGTGGACACTGGACCGGCGCCGGCGGACACTGCCGACACTTCTGACATACGCACGCGTGCGGGGACACCTCCCCTACAACGCCACACTCTCGGATAAGCCCGAGAGGTGTAAAGAAAAGTGTGGCGGACCGTCCAGTGAGGTCAGAGGTCAGAAAAGTGCAGTTTTCAGACAACGGTGGACACTGGACCGGCGCCGGCGGACACTGCCGACACTTCTGACATACGCACGCGTGCGGGGACACCTCCCCTACAACGCCACACTCTCGGATAAGCCCGAGAGATGTAAAAAAAAGTGTGGCGGACCGTCCAGTGAGGTCAGAGGTCAGAAAAGTGCAGTTTTCAGACAACGGTGGACACTGGACCGGCGCCGGCGGACACTGCCGACACTTCTGACATACGCACGCGTGCGGGGACACCTCCCCTACAACGCCACACTCTCGGATAAGCCCGAGAGATGTAAAACAAAGTGTGGCGGACCGTCCAGTGAGGTCAGAGGTCAGAAAAGTGCCGTTTTCAGACAACGGTGGACACTGGACCGGCGCCGGCGGACACTGCCGACACTTCTGACATACGCACGCGTGCGGGGACACCTCCCCTACAACGCCACACTCTCGGATAAGCCCGAGAGATGTAAAACAAAGTGTGGCGGACCGTCCAGTGAGGTCAGAGGTCAGAAAAGTGCAGTTTTCAGACAACGGAGGACACTGGACCGGCGCCGGCGGACACTGCCGACACTTCTGACATACGCACGCGTGCGGGGACACCTCCCCTACAACGCCATACTCTCGGATAAGCCCGAGAGATGTAAAACAAAGTGTGGCGGACCGTCCAGTGAGGTCAGAGGTCAGAAAAGTGCAGTTTTCAGACAACGGTGGACACTGGACCGGCGCCGGTGGACACTGCCGACACTTCTGACATACGCACGCGTGCGGGGACACCTCCCCTACAACGCCAGACTCTCGGATAAGCCCGAGAGGTGTAAAAAAAAGTGTGGCGGACCGTCCAGTGAGGTCAGAGGTCAGAAAAGTGCCGTTTTCAGACAACGGTGGACACTGGACCGGCGCCGGCGGACACTGCCGACACTTCTGACATACGCACGCGTGCGGGGACACCTCCCCTACAACGCCACACTCTCGGATAAGCCCGAGAGATGTAAAAAAAAGTGTGGCGGACCGTCCAGTGAGGTCAGAGGTCAGAAAAGTGCAGTTTTCAGACAACGGTGGACACTGGACCGGCGCCGGCGGACACTGCCGACACTTCTGACATACGCACGCGTGCGGGGACACCTCCCCTACAACGCCACACTCTCGGATAAGCCCGAGAGATGTAAAACAAAGTGTGGCGGACCGTCCAGTGAGGTCAGAGGTCAGAAAAGTGCCGTTTTCAGACAACGGTGGACACTGGACCGGCGCCGGCGGACACTGCCGACACTTCTGACATACGCACGCGTGCGGGGACACCTCCCCTACAACGCCACACTCTCGGATAAGCCCGAGAGGTGTAAAGAAAAGTGTGGCGGACCGTCCAGTGAGGTCAGAGGTCAGAAAAGTGCAGTTTTCAGACAACGGTGGACACTGGACCGGCGCCGGCGGACACTGCCGACACTTCTGACATACGCACGCGTGCGGGGACACCTCCCCTACAACGCCACACTCTCGGATAAGCCCGAGAGATGTAAAAAAAAGTGTGGCGGACCGTCCAGTGAGGTCAGAGGTCAGAAAAGTGCAGTTTTCAGACAACGGTGGACACTGGACCGGCGCCGGCGGACACTGCCGACACTTCTGACATACGCACGCGTGCGGGGACACCTCCCCTACAACGCCACACTCTCGGATAAGCCCGAGAGATGTAAAACAAAGTGTGGCGGACCGTCCAGTGAGGTCAGAGGTCAGAAAAGTGCCGTTTTCAGACAACGGTGGACACTGGACCGGCGCCGGCGGACACTGCCGACACTTCTGACATACGCACGCGTGCGGGGACACCTCCCCTACAACGCCACACTCTCGGATAAGCCCGAGAGATGTAAAACAAAGTGTGGCGGACCGTCCAGTGAGGTCAGAGGTCAGAAAAGTGCAGTTTTCAGACAACGGAGGACACTGGACCGGCGCCGGCGGACACTGCCGACACTTCTGACATACGCACGCGTGCGGGGACACCTCCCCTACAACGCCACACTCTCGGATAAGCCCGAGAGATGTAAAACAAAGTGTGGCGGACCGTCCAGTGAGGTCAGAGGTCAGAAAAGTGCAGTTTTCAGACAACGGTGGACACTGGACCGGCGCCGGTGGACACTGCCGACACTTCTGACATACGCACGCGTGCGGGGACACCTCCCCTACAACGCCAGACTCTCGGATAAGCCCGAGAGGTGTAAAAAAAAGTGTGGCGGACCGTCCAGTGAGGTCAGAGGTCAGAAAAGTGCCGTTTTCAGACAACGGTGGACACTGGACCGGCGCCGGCGGACACTGCCGACACTTCTGACATACGCACGCGTGCGGGGACACCTCCCCAACAACGCCACACTCTCGGATAAGCCCGAGAGATGTAAAAAAAAGTGTGGCGGACCGTCCAGTGAGGTCAGAGGTCAGAAAAGTGCAGTTTTCAGACAACGGTGGACACTGGACCGGCGCCGGCGGACACTGCCGACACTTCTGACATACGCACGCGTGCGGGGACACCTCCCCTACAATGCCACACTCTCGGATAAGCCCGAGAGATGTAAAACAAAGTGTGGCGGACCGTCCAGTGAGGTCAGAGGTCAGAAAAGTGCAGTTTTCAGACAACGGTGGACACTGGACCGGCGCCGGCGGACACTGCCGACACTTCTGACATACGCACGCGTGCGGGGACACCTCCCCTACAACGCCAAACTCTCGGATAAGCCCGAGAGATGTAAAACAAAGTGTGGCGGACCGTCCAGTGAGGTCAGAGGTCAGAAAAGTGCAGTTTTCAGACAACGGTGGACACTGGACCGGCGCCGGCGGACACTGCCGACACTTCTGACATACGCACGCGTGCGGGGACACCTCCCCTACAACGCCAAACTCTCGGATAAGCCTGAGAGATGTAAAACAAAGTGTGGCGGACCGTCCAGTGAGGTCAGAGGTCAGAAAAGTGCCGTTTTCAGACAACGGTGGACACTGGACCGGCGCCGGCGGACACTGCCGACACTTCTGACATACGCACGCGTGCGGGGACACCTCCCCTACAACGCCACACTCTCGGATAAGCCCGAGAGATGTAAAACAAAGTGTGGCGGACCGTCCAGTGAGGTCAGAGGTCAGAAAAGTGCCGTTTTCAGACAACGGTGGACACTGGACCGGCGCCGGCGGACACTGCCGACACTTCTGACATACGCACGCGTGCGGGGACACCTCCCCTACAACGCCACACTCTCGGATAAGCCCGAGAGGTGTAAAGAAAAGTGTGGTGGACCGTCCAGTGAGGTCAGAGGTCAGAAAAGTGCAGTTTTCAGACAACGGTGGACACTGGACCGGCGCCGGCGGACACTGCCGACACTTCTGACATACGCACGCGTGCGGGGACACCTCCCCTACAACGCCACACTCTCGGATAAGCCCGAGAGATGTAAAACAAAGTGTGGCGGACCGTCCAGTGAGGTCAGAGGTCAGAAAAGTGCCGTTTTCAGACAACGGTGGACACTGGACCGGCGCCGGCGGACACTGCCGACACTTCTGACATACGCACGCGTGCGGGGACACCTCCCCTACAACGCCACACTCTCGGATAAGCCCGAGAGGTGTAAAGAAAAGTGTGGCGGACCGTCCAGTGAGGTCAGAGGTCAGAAAAGTGCAGTTTTCAGACAACGGTGGACACTGGACCGGCGCCGGCGGACACTGCCGACACTTCTGACATACGCACGCGTGCGGGGACACCTCCCCTACAACGCCACACTCTCGGATAAGCCCGAGAGATGTAAAACAAAGTGTGGCGGACCGTCCAGTGAGGTCAGAGGTCAGAAAAGTGCCGTTTTCAGACAACGGTGGACACTGGACCGGCGCCGGCGGACACTGCCGACACTTCTGACATACGCACGCGTGCGGGGACACCTCCCCTACAACGCCACACTCTCGGATAAGCCCGAGAGATGTAAAACAAAGTGTGGCGGACCGTCCAGTGAGGTCAGAGGTCAGAAAAGTGCCGTTTTCAGACAACGGTGGACACTGGACCGGCGCCGGCGGACACTGCCGACACTTCTGACATACGCACGCGTGCGGGGACACCTCCCCTACAACGCCACACTCTCGGATAAGCCCGAGAGGTGTAAAGAAAAGTGTGGCGGACCGTCCAGTGAGGTCAGAGGTCAGAAAAGTGCCGTTTTCAGACAACGGTGGACACTGGACCGGCGCCGGCGGACACTGCCGACACTTCTGACATACGCACGCGTGCGGGGACACCTCCCCTACAACGCCACACTCTCGGATAAGCCCGAGAGATGTAAAAAAAAGTGTGGCGGAACGTCCAGTGAGGTCAGAGGTCAGAAAAGTGCAGTTTTCAGACAACGGTGGACACTGGACCGGCGCCGGCGGACACTGCCGACACTTCTGACATACGCACGCGTGCGGGGACACCTCCCCTACAACGCCACACTCTCGGATAAGCCCGAGAGATGTAAAACAAAGTGTGGCGGACCGTCCAGTGAGGTCAGAGGTCAGAAAAGTGCAGTTTTCAGACAACGGAGGACACTGGACCGGCGCCGGCGGACACTGCCGACACTTCTGACATACGCACGCTGCGGGGACACCTCCCCTACAACGCCAGACTCTCGGATAAGCCCGAGAGGTGTAAAGAAAAGTGTGGCGGACCGTCCAGTGAGGTCAGAGGTCAGAAAAGTGCAGTTTTCAGACAACGGTGGACACTGGACCGGCGCCGGCGGACACTGCCGACACTTCTGACATACGCACGCGTGCGGGGACACCTCCCCTACAACGCCAGACTCTCGGATAAGCCCGAGAGGTGTAAAGAAAAGTGTGGCGGACCGTCCAGTGAGGTCAGAGGTCAGAAAAGTGCAGTTTTCAGACAACGGTGGACACTGGACCGGCGCCGGCGGACACTGCCGACACTTCTGACATACGCACGCGTGCGGGGACACCTCCCCTACAACGCCACACTCTCGGATAAGCCCGAGAGATGTAAAAAAAAGTGTGGCGGACCGTCCAGTGAGGTCAGAGGTCAGAAAAGTGCAGTTTTCAGACAACGGTGGACACTGGACCGGCGCCGGCGGACACTGCCGACACTTCTGACATACGCACGCGTGCTGGGACACCTCCCCTACAACGCCACACTCTCGGATAAGCCCGAGAGATGTAAAAAAAAGTGTGGCGGACCGTCCAGTGAGGTCAGAGGTCAGAAAAGTGCAGTTTTCAGACAACGGTGGACACTGGACCGGCGCCGGCGGACACTGCCGACACTTCTGACATACGCACGCGTGCTGGGACACCTCCCCTACAACGCCACACTCTCGGATAAGCCCGAGAGATGTAAAAAAAAGTGTGGCGGACCGTCCAGTGAGGTCAGAGGTCAGAAAAGTGCAGTTTTCAGACAACGGTGGACACTGGACCGGCGCCGGCGGACACTGCCGACACTTCTGACATACGCACGCGTGCGGGGACACCTCCCCTACAACGCCACACTCTCGGATAAGCCCGAGAGGTGTAAAGAAAAGTGTGGCGGACCGTCCAGTGAGGTCAGAGGTCAGAAAAGTGCAGTTTTCAGACAACGGTGGACACTGGACCGGCGCCGGCGGACACTGCCGACACTTCTGACATACGCACGCGTGCGGGGACACCTCCCCTACAACGCCAGACTCTCGGATAAGCCCGAGAGGTGTAAAGAAAAGTGTGGCGGACCGTCCAGGGAGGTCAGAGGTCAGAAAAGTGCAGTTTTCAGACAACGGTGGACACTGGACCGGCGCCGGCGGACACTGCCGACACTTCTGACATACGCACGCGTGCGGGGACACCTCCCCTACAACGCCAGACTCTCGGATAAGCCCGAGAGGTGTAAAGAAAAGTGTGGCGGACCGTCCAGTGAGGTCAGAGGTCAGAAAAGTGCAGTTTTCAGACAACGGTGGACACTGGACCGGCGCCGGCGGACACTGCCGACACTTCTGACATACGCACGCGTGCGGGGACACCTCCCCTACAACGCCACACTCTCGGATATGCCCGAGAGATGTAAAAAAAAGTGTGGCGGACCGTCCAGTGAGGTCAGAGGTCAGAAAAGTGCAGTTTTCAGACAACGGTGGACACTGGACCGGCGCCGGCGGACACTGCCGACACTTCTGACATACGCACGCGTGCGGGGACACCTCCCCTACAACGCCAGACTCTCGGATAAGCCCGAGAGGTGTAAAGAAAAGTGTGGCGGACCGTCCAGTGAGGTCAGAGGTCAGAAAAGTGCAGTTTTCAGACAACGGTGGACACTGGACCGGCGCCGGCGGACACTGCCGACACTTCTGACATACGCACGCGTGCGGGGACACCTCCCCTACAACGCCACACTCTCGGATAAGCCCGAGAGATGTAAAAAAAAGTGTGGCGGACCGTCCAGTGAGGTCAGAGGTCAGAAAAGTGCAGTTTTCAGACTACGGTGGACACTGGACCGGCGCCGGCGGACACTGCCGACACTTCTGACATACGCACGCGTGCGGGGACACCTCCCCTACAACGCCACACTCTCGGATAAGCCCGAGAGATGTAAAAAAAAAGTGTGGCGGACCGTCCAGTGAGGTCAGAGGTCAGAAAAGTGCAGTTTTCAGACAACGGTGGACACTGGACCGGCGCCGGCGGACACTGCCGACAATTCTGACATACGCACGCGTCTGGGGACACCTCCCCTACAACGCCACACTCTCGGATAAGCCCGAGAGATGTAAAATAAAGTGTGGCGGACCGTCCAGTGAGGTCAGAGGTCAGAAAAGTGCAGTTTTCAGACAACGGTGGACACTGGACCGGCGCTGGCGGACACTGCCGACACTTCTGACATACGCACGCGTGCGGGGACACCTCCCCTACAACGCCTAACTCTCGGATAAGCCCGAGAGGTGTAAAAGAAATTGTGGCGGACCGTCCAGTGAGGTCAGAGGTCAGAAAAGTGCCGTTTTCAGACAACGGTGGACACTGGACCGGCGCCGGCGGACACTGCCGACACTTATGACATACGCACGCGTGCGGGGACACCTCCCCTACAACGCCACACTCTCGGATAAGCCCGAGAGGTGTAAAGAAAAGTGTGGCGGACCTTCCAGTGAGGTCAGAGGTCAGAAAAGTGCAGTTTTCAGACAACGGTGGACACTGGACCGGCGCCGGCGGACACTGCCGACACTTCTGACATACGCACGCGTGCGGGGACACCTCCCCTACAACGCCACACTCTCGGATAAGCCCGAGAGATGTAAAAAAAAGTGTGGCGGACCGTCCAGTGAGGTCAGAGGTCAGAAAAGTGCAGTTTTCAGACAACGGTGGACACTGGACCGGCGCCGGCGGACACTGCCAACACTTCTGACATACGCACGCGTGCGGGGACACCTCCCCTACAACGCCACACTCTCGGATAAGCCCGAGAGGTGTAAAAAAAAGTGTGGCGGACCGTCCAGTGAGGTCAGAGGTCAGAAAAGTGCCGTTTTCAGACAACAGTGGACACTGGACAGGCACCGGTGGACACTGCCGACACTTCTGACATACGCACGCGTGCGGGGACACCTCCCCTACAACGCCACACTCTCGGATAAGCCCGAGAGGTGTAAAGAAAAGTGTGGCGGACCGTCCAGTGAGGTCAGAGGTCAGAAAAGTGCAGTTTTCAGACAACGGTGGACACTGGACCGGCGCCGGCGGACACTGCAGACACTTCTGACATACGCACGCGTGCGGGGACACCTCCCCTACAACGCCAGACTCTCGGATAAGCCCGAGAGGTGTAAAGAAAAGTGTGGCGGACCGTCCAGTGAGGTCAGAGGTCAGAAAAGTGCAGTTTTCAGACAACGGTGGACACTGGACCGGCGCCGGCGGACACTGCCGACACTTCTGACATACGCACGCGTGCGGGGACACCTCCCCTACAACGCCACACTCTCGGATAAGCCCGAGAGATGTAAAAAAAAGTGTGGCGGACCGTCCAGTGAGGTCAGAGGTCAGAAAAGTGCAGTTTTCAGACAACGGTGGACACTGGACCGGCGCCGGCGGACACTGCCGACACTTCTGACATACGCACGCGTGCGGGGACACCTCCCCTACAACGCCAGACTCTCGGATAAGCCCGAGAGGTGTAAAGAAAAGTGTGGCGGACCGTCCAGTGAGGTCAGAGGTCAGAAAAGTGCAGTTTTCAGACAACGGTGGACACTGGACCGGCGCCGGCGGACACTGCCGACACTTCTGACATACGCACGCGTGCGGGGACACCTCCCCTACAACGCCAGACTCTCGGATAAGCCCGAAAGGTGTAAAGAAAAGTGTGGCGGACCGTCCAGTGAGGTCAGAGGTCAGAAAAGTGCAGTTTTCAGACAACGGTGGACACTGGACCGGCGCCGGCGGACACTGCCGACACTTCTGACATACGCACGCGTGCGGGGACACCTCCCCTACAACGCCACACTCTCGGATAAGCCCGAGAGATGTAAAAAAAAGTGTGGCGGACCGTCCAGTGAGGTCAGAGGTCAGAAAAGTGCAGTTTTCAGACTACGGTGGACACTGGACCGGCGCCGGCGGACACTGCCGACACTTCTGACATACGCACGCATGCGGGGACATCTCCCCTACAACGCCACACTCTCGGATAAGCCCGAGAGATGTAAAAAAAAGTGTGGCGGACCGTCCAGTGAGGTCAGAGGTCAGAAAAGTGCAGTTTTCAGACAACGGTGGACACTGGACCGGCGCCGGCGGACACTGCCAACACTTCTGACATACGCACGCGTGCGGGGACACCTCCCCTACAACGCCACACTCTCGGATAAGCCCGAGAGGTGTAAAAAAAAGTGTGGCGGACCGTCCAGTGAGGTCAGAGGTCAGAAAAGTGCAGTTTTCAGACAACGGTGGACACTGGACCGGCGCCGGCGGACACTGCCGACACTTCTGACATACGCACGCGTGCGGGGACACCTCCCCTACAACGCCAGACTCTCGGATAAGCCCGAGAGGTGTAAAGAAAAGTGTGGCGGACCGTCCAGTGAGGTCAGAGGTCAGAAAAGTGCAGTTTTCAGACAACGGTGGACACTGGACCGGCGCCGGCGGACACTGCCGACACTTCTGACATACGCACGCGTGCGGGGACACCTCCCCTACAACGCCACACTCTCGGATAAGCCCGAGAGATGTAAAAAAAAGTGTGGCGGACCGTCCAGTGAGGTCAGAGGTCAGAAAAGTGCAGTTTTCAGACAACGGTGGACACTGGACCGGCGCCGGCGGACACTGCCGACACTTCTGACATACGCACGCGTGCTGGGACACCTCCCCTACAACGCCACACTCTCGGATAAGCCCGAGAGATGTAAAAAAAAGTGTGGCGGACCGTCCAGTGAGGTCAGAGGTCAGAAAAGTGCAGTTTTCAGACAACGGTGGACACTGGACCGGCGCCGGCGGACACTGCCGACACTTCTGACATACGCACGCGTGCTGGGACACCTCCCCTACAACGCCACACTCTCGGATAAGCCCGAGAGATGTAAAAAAAAGTGTGGCGGACCGTCCAGTGAGGTCAGAGGTCAGAAAAGTGCAGTTTTCAGACAACGGTGGACACTGGACCGGCGCCGGCGGACACTGCCGACACTTCTGACATACGCACGCGTGCGGGGACACCTCCCCTACAACGCCACACTCTCGGATAAGCCCGAGAGGTGTAAAGAAAAGTGTGGCGGACCGTCCAGTGAGGTCAGAGGTCAGAAAAGTGCAGTTTTCAGACAACGGTGGACACTGGACCGGCGCCGGCGGACACTGCCGACACTTCTGACATACGCACGCGTGCGGGGACACCTCCCCTACAACGCCAGACTCTCGGATAAGCCCGAGAGGTGTAAAGAAAAGTGTGGCGGACCGTCCAGGGAGGTCAGAGGTCAGAAAAGTGCAGTTTTCAGACAACGGTGGACACTGGACCGGCGCCGGCGGACACTGCCGACACTTCTGACATACGCACGCGTGCGGGGACACCTCCCCTACAACGCCAGACTCTCGGATAAGCCCGAGAGGTGTAAAGAAAAGTGTGGCGGACCGTCCAGTGAGGTCAGAGGTCAGAAAAGTGCAGTTTTCAGACAACGGTGGACACTGGACCGGCGCCGGCGGACACTGCCGACACTTCTGACATACGCACGCGTGCGGGGACACCTCCCCTACAACGCCACACTCTCGGATATGCCCGAGAGATGTAAAAAAAAGTGTGGCGGACCGTCCAGTGAGGTCAGAGGTCAGAAAAGTGCAGTTTTCAGACAACGGTGGACACTGGACCGGCGCCGGCGGACACTGCCGACACTTCTGACATACGCACGCGTGCGGGGACACCTCCCCTACAACGCCAGACTCTCGGATAAGCCCGAGAGGTGTAAAGAAAAGTGTGGCGGACCGTCCAGTGAGGTCAGAGGTCAGAAAAGTGCAGTTTTCAGACAACGGTGGACACTGGACCGGCGCCGGCGGACACTGCCGACACTTCTGACATACGCACGCGTGCGGGGACACCTCCCCTACAACGCCACACTCTCGGATAAGCCAGAGAGGTGTAAAAAAAAGTGTGGCGGACCGTCCAGTGAGGTCAGAGGTCAGAAAAGTGCCGTTTTCAGACAACAGTGGACACTGGACAGGCACCGGTGGACACTGCCGACACTTCTGACATACGCACGCGTGCGGGGACACCTCCCCTACAACGCCAGACTCTCGGATAAGCCCGAGAGGTGTAAAGAAAAGTGTGGCGGACCGTCCAGTGAGGTCAGAGGTCAGAAAAGTGCAGTTTTCAGACAACGGTGGACACTGGACCGGCGCCGGCGGACACTGCCGACACTTCTGACATACGCACGCGTGCGGGGACACCTCCCCTACAACGCCAGACTCTCGGATAAGCCCGAGAGGTGTAAAGAAAAGTGTGGCGGACCGTCCAGTGAGGTCAGAGGTCAGAAAAGTGCAGTTTTCAGACAACGGTGGACACTGGACCGGCGCCGGCGGACACTGCCGACACTTCTGACATACGCACGCGTGCGGGGACACCTCCCCTACAACGCCACACTCTCGGATAAGCCCGAGAGATGTAAAAAAAAGTGTGGCGGACCGTCCAGTGAGGTCAGAGGTCAGAAAAGTGCAGTTTTCAGACAACGGTGGACACTGGACAGGCACCGGTGGACACTGCCGACACTTCTGACATACGCACGCGTGCGGGGACACCTCCCCTACAACGCCACACTCTCGGATAAGCCCGAGAGGTGTAAAAAAAAGTGTGGCGGACCGTCCAGTGAGGTCAGAGGTCAGAAAAGTGCCGTTTTCAGACAACAGTGGACACTGGACAAGCACCGGTGGACACTGCCGACACTTCTGACATACGCACGCGTGCGGGGACACCTCCCCTACAACGCCACACTCTCGGATAAGCCCGAGAGGTGTAAAGAAAAGTGTGGCGGACCGTCCAGTGAGGTCAGAGGTCAGAAAAGTGCAGTTTTCAGACAACGGTGGACACTGGACCGGCGCCGGCGGACACTGCCGACACTTCTGACATACGCACGCGTGCGGGGACACCTCCCCTACAACGCCACACTCTCGGATAAGCCCGAGAGGTGTAAAGAAAAGTGTGGCGGACCGTCCAGTGAGGTCAGAGGTCAGAAAAGTGCAGTTTTCAGACAACGGTGGACACTGGACCGGCGCCGGCGGACACTGCCGACACTTCTGACATACGCACGCGTGCGGGGACACCTCCCCTACAACGCCACACTCTCGGATAAGCCAGAGAGGTGTAAAAAAAAGTGTGGCGGACCGTCCAGTGAGGTCAGAGGTCAGAAAAGTGCCGTTTTCAGACAACAGTGGACACTGGACAGGCACCGGTGGACACTGCCGACACTTCTGACATACGCACGTGTGCGGGGACACCTCCCCTACAACGCCAGACTCTCGGATAAGCCCGAGAGGTGTAAAGAAAAGTGTGGCGGACCGTCCAGTGAGGTCAGAGGTCAGAAAAGTGCAGTTTTCAGACAACGGTGGACACTGGACCGGCGCCGGCGGACACTGCCGACACTTCTGACATACGCACGCGTGCGGGGACACCTCCCCTACAACGCCAGACTCTCGGATAAGCCCGAGAGGTGTAAAGAAAAGTCTGGCGGACCGTCCAGTGAGGTCAGAGGTCAGAAAAGTGCAGTTTTCAGACAACGGTGGACACTGGACCGGCGCCGGCGGACACTGCCGACACTTCTGACATACGCACGCGTGCGGGGACACCTCCCCTACAACGCCAGACTCTCGGATAAGCCCGAGAGGTGTAAAGAAAAGTGTGGCGGACCGTCCAGTGAGGTCAGAGGTCAGAAAAGTGCAGTTTTCAGACAACGGTGGACACTGGACCGGCGCCGGCGGACACTGCCGACACTTCTGACATACGCACGCGTGCGGGGACACCTCCCCTACAACGCCACACTCTCGGATAAGCCCGAGAGATGTAAAAAAAAGTGTGGCGGACCGTCCAGTGAGGTCAGAGGTCAGAAAAGTGCAGTTTTCAGACAACGGTGGACACTGGACAGGCACCGGTGGACACTGCCGACACTTCTGACATACGCACGCGTGCGGGGACACCTCCCCTACAACGCCACACTCTCGGATAAGCCCGAGAGGTGTAAAAAAAAGTGTGGCGGACCGTCCAGTGAGGTCAGAGGTCAGAAAAGTGCAGTTTTCAGACAACGGTGGACACTGGACCGGCGCCGGCGGACACTGCCGACACTTCTGACATACGCACGCGTGCGGGGACACCTCCCCTACAACGCCAGACTCTCGGATAAGCCCGAGAGGTGTAAAGAAAAGTGTGGCGGACCGTCCAGTGAGGTCAGAGGTCAGAAAAGTGCAGTTTTCAGACAACGGTGGACACTGGACCGGCGCCGGCGGACACTGCCGACACTTCTGACATACGCACGCGTGCGGGGACACCTCCCCTACAACGCCACACTCTCGGATAAGCCAGAGAGGTGTAAAAAAAAGTGTGGCGGACCGTCCAGTGAGGTCAGAGGTCAGAAAAGTGCCGTTTTCAGACAACAGTGGACACTGGACAGGCACCGGTGGACACTGCCGACACTTCTGACATACGCACGTGTGCGGGGACACCTCCCCTACAACGCCAGACTCTCGGATAAGCCCGAGAGGTGTAAAGAAAAGTGTGGCGGACCGTCCAGTGAGGTCAGAGGTCAGAAAAGTGCAGTTTTCAGACAACGGTGGACACTGGACCGGCGCCGGCGGACACTGCCGACACTTCTGACATACGCACGCGTGCGGGGACACCTCCCCTACAACGCCAGACTCTCGGATAAGCCCGAGAGGTGTAAAGAAAAGTGTGGCGGACCGTCCAGTGAGGTCAGAGGTCAGAAAAGTGCAGTTTTCAGACAACGGTGGACACTGGACCGGCGCCGGCGGACACTGCCGACACTTCTGACATACGCACGCGTGCGGGGACACCTCCCCTACAACGCCAGACTCTCGGATAAGCCCGAGAGGTGTAAAGAAAAGTGTGGCGGACCGTCCAGTGAGGTCAGAGGTCAGAAAAGTGCAGTTTTCAGACAACGGTGGACACTGGACCGGCGCCGGCGGACACTGCCGACACTTCTGACATACGCACGCGTGCGGGGACACCTCCCCTACAACGCCACACTCTCGGATAAGCCCGAGAGATGTAAAAAAAAGTGTGGCGGACCGTCCAGTGAGGTCAGAGGTCAGAAAAGTGCAGTTTTCAGACAACGGTGGACACTGGACAGGCACCGGTGGACACTGCCGACACTTCTGACATACGCACGCGTGCGGGGACACCTCCCCTACAACGCCACACTCTCGGATAAGCCCGAGAGGTGTAAAAAAAAGTGTGGCGGACCGTCCAGTGAGGTCAGAGGTCAGAAAAGTGCCGTTTTCAGACAACAGTGGACACTGGACAAGCACCGGTGGACACTGCCGACACTTCTGACATACGCACGCGTGCGGGGACACCTCCCCTACAACGCCACACTCTCGGATAAGCCCGAGAGGTGTAAAGAAAAGTGTGGCGGACCGTCCAGTGAGGTCAGAGGTCAGAAAAGTGCAGTTTTCAGACAACGGTGGACACTGGACCGGCGCCGGCGGACACTGCCGACACTTCTGACATACGCACGCGTGCGGGGACACCTCCCCTACAACGCCACACTCTCGGATAAGCCCGAGAGGTGTAAAGAAAAGTGTGGCGGACCGTCCAGTGAGGTCAGAGGTCAGAAAAGTGCAGTTTTCAGACAACGGTGGACACTGGACCGGCGCCGGCGGACACTGCCGACACTTCTGACATACGCACGCGTGCGGGGACACCTCCCCTACAACGCCAGACTCTCGGATAAGCCCGAGAGGTGTAAAGAAAAGTGTGGCGGACCGTCCAGTGAGGTCAGAGGTCAGAAAAGTGCAGTTTTCAGACAACGGTGGACACTGGACCGGCGCCGGCGGACACTGCCGACACTTCTGACATACGCACGCGTGCGGGGACACCTCCCCTACAACGCCACACTCTCGGATAAGCCAGAGAGGTGTAAAAAAAAGTGTGGCGGACCGTCCAGTGAGGTCAGAGGTCAGAAAAGTGCCGTTTTCAGACAACAGTGGACACTGGACAGGCACCGGTGGACACTGCCGACACTTCTGACATACGCACGTGTGCGGGGACACCTCCCCTACAACGCCAGACTCTCGGATAAGCCCGAGAGGTGTAAAGAAAAGTGTGGCGGACCGTCCAGTGAGGTCAGAGGTCAGAAAAGTGCAGTTTTCAGACAACGGTGGACACTGGACCGGCGCCGGCGGACACTGCCGACACTTCTGACATACGCACGCGTGCGGGGACACCTCCCCTACAACGCCAGACTCTCGGATAAGCCCGAGAGGTGTAAAGAAAAGTGTGGCGGACCGTCCAGTGAGGTCAGAGGTCAGAAAAGTGCAGTTTTCAGACAACGGTGGACACTGGACCGGCGCCGGCGGACACTGCCGACACTTCTGACATACGCACGCGTGCGGGGACACCTCCCCTACAACGCCACACTCTCGGATAAGCCAGAGAGGTGTAAAAAAAAGTGTGGCGGACCGTCCAGTGAGGTCAGAGGTCAGAAAAGTGCCGTTTTCAGACAACAGTGGACACTGGACAGGCACCGGTGGACACTGCCGACACTTCTGACATACGCACGTGTGCGGGGACACCTCCCCTACAACGCCAGACTCTCGGATAAGCCCGAGAGGTGTAAAGAAAAGTGTGGCGGACCGTCCAGTGAGGTCAGAGGTCAGAAAAGTGCAGTTTTCAGACAACGGTGGACACTGGACCGGCGCCGGCGGACACTGCCGACACTTCTGACATACGCACGCGTGCGGGGACACCTCCCCTACAACGCCAGACTCTCGGATAAGCCCGAGAGGTGTAAAGAAAAGTGTGGCGGACCGTCCAGTGAGGTCAGAGGTCAGAAAAGTGCAGTTTTCAGACAACGGTGGACACTGGACCGGCGCCGGCGGACACTGCCGACACTTCTGACATACGCACGCGTGCGGGGACACCTCCCCTACAACGCCAGACTCTCGGATAAGCCCGAGAGGTGTAAAGAAAAGTGTGGCGGACCGTCCAGTGAGGTCAGAGGTCAGAAAAGTGCAGTTTTCAGACAACGGTGGACACTGGACCAGCGCCGGCGGACACTGCCGACACTTCTGACATACGCACGCGTGCGGGGACACCTCCCCTACAACGCCACACTCTCGGATAAGCCCGAGAGATGTAAAAAAAAGTGTGGCGGACCGTCCAGTGAGGTCAGAGGTCAGAAAAGTGCAGTTTTCAGACAACGGTGGACACTGGACAGGCACCGGTGGACACTGCCGACACTTCTGACATACGCACGCGTGCGGGGACACCTCCCCTACAACGCCACACTCTCGGATAAGCCCGAGAGGTGTAAAAAAAAGTGTGGCGGACCGTCCAGTGAGGTCAGAGGTCAGAAAAGTGCCGTTTTCAGACAACAGTGGACACTGGACAAGCACCGGTGGACACTGCCGACACTTCTGACATACGCACGCGTGCGGGGACACCTCCCCTACAACGCCACACTCTCGGATAAGCCCGAGAGGTGTAAAGAAAAGTGTGGCGGACCGTCCAGTGAGGTCAGAGGTCAGAAAAGTGCAGTTTTCAGACAACGGTGAACACTGGACCGGCGCCGGCGGACACTGCCGACACTTCTGACATACGCACGCGTGCGGGGACACCTCCCCTACAACGCCACACTCTCGGATAAGCCCGAGAGGTGTAAAGAAAAGTGTGGCGGACCGTCCAGTGAAGTCAGAGGTCAGAAAAGTGCAGTTTTCAGACAACGGTGGACACTGGACCGGCGCCGGCGGACACTGCCGACACTTCTGACATACGCACGCGTGCGGGGACACCTCCCCTACAACGCCACACTCTCGGATAAGCCCGAGAGATGTAAAAAAAAGTGTGGCGGACCGTCCAGTGAGGTCAGAGGTCAGAAAAGTGCAGTTTTCAGACAACGGTGGACACTGGACCGGCGCCGGCGGACACTGCCGACACTTCTGACATACGCACGCGTGCGGGGACACCTCCCCTACAACGCCACACTCTCGGATAAGCCTGAGAGGTGTAAAAAAAAGTGTGGCGGACCGTCCAGTGAGGTCAGAGGTCAGAAAAGTGCCGTTTTCAGACAACAGTGGACACTGGACAAGCACCGGTGGACACTGCCGACACTTCTGACATACGCACGCGTGCGGGGACACCTCCCCTACAACGCCACACTCTCGGATAAGCCCGAGAGGTGTAAAGAAAAGTGTGGCGGACCGTCCAGTGAGGTCAGAGGTCAGAAAAGTGCAGTTTTCAGACAACGGTGGACACTGGACCGGCGCCGGCGGACACTGCCGACACTTCTGACATACGCACGCGTGCGGGGACACCTCCCCTACAACGCCACACTCTCGGATAAGCCCGAGAGGTGTAAAAAAAAGTGTGGCGGACCGTCCAGTGAGGTCAGAGGTCAGAAAAGTGCCGTTTTCAGACAACAGTGGACACTGGACAGGCACCGGTGGACACTGCCGACACTTCTGACATACGCACGCGTGCGGGGACACCTCCCCTACAACGCCACACTCTCGGATAAGCCCGAGAGGTGTAAAGAAAAGTGTGGCGGACCGTCCAGTGAGGTCAGAGGTCAGAAAAGTGCAGTTTTCAGACAACGGTGGACACTGGACCGGCGCCGGCGGACACTGCCGACACTTCTGACATACGCACGCGTGCGGGGACACCTCCCCTACAACGCCACACTCTCGGATAAGCCCGAGAGGTGTAAAGAAAAGTGTGGCGGACCGTCCAGTGAGGTCAGAGGTCAGAAAAGTGCAGTTTTCAGACAACGGTGGACACTGGACCGGCGCCGGCGGACACTGCCAACACTTCTGACATACGCACGCGTGCGGGGACACCTCCCCTACAACGCCACACTCTCGGATAAGCCCGAGAGGTGTAAAAAAAAGTGTGGCGGACCGTCCAGTGAGGTCAGAGGTCAGAAAAGTGCCGTTTTCAGACAACAGTGGACACTGGACAGGCACCGGTGGACACTGCCGACACTTCTGACATACGCACGCGTGCGGGGACACCTCCCCTACAACGCCACACTCTCGGATAAGCCCGAGAGGTGTAAAGAAAAGTGTGGCGGACCGTCCAGTGAGGTCAGAGGTCAGAAAAGTGCAGTTTTCAGACAACGGTGGACACTGGACCGGCGCCGGCGGACACTGCCGACACTTCTGACATACGCACGCGTGCGGGGACACCTCCCCTACAACGCCAGACTCTCGGATAAGCCCGAGAGATGTAAAAAAAAGTGTGGCGGACCGTCCAGTGAGGTCAGAGGTCAGAAAAGTGCAGTTTTCAGACAACGGTGGACACTGGACCGGCGCCGGCGGACACTGCCGACACTTCTGACATACGCACGCGTGCGGGGACACCTCCCCTACAACGCCACACTCTCGGATAAGCCTGAGAGGTGTAAAAAAAAGTGTGGCGGACCGTCCAGTGAGGTCAGAGGTCAGAAAAGTGCCGTTTTCAGACAACAGTGGACACTGGACAAGCACCGGTGGACACTGCCGACACTTCTGACATACGCACGCGTGCGGGGACACCTCCCCTACAACGCCACACTCTCGGATAAGCCCGAGAGGTGTAAAGAAAAGTGTGGCGGACCGTCCAGTGAGGTCAGAGGTCAGAAAAGTGCAGTTTTCAGACAACGGTGGACACTGGACCGGCCCCGGCGGACACTGCCGACACTTCTGACATACGCACGCGTGCGGGGACACCTCCCCTACAACGCCACACTCTCGGATAAGCCCGAGAGGTGTAAAGAAAAGTGTGGCGGACCGTCCAGTGAGGTCAGAGGTCAGAAAAGTGCAGTTTTCAGACAACGGTGGAC
Source organism: Gymnoscopelus braueri (assembly GCF_963280865.1). Lineage (NCBI taxonomy): Eukaryota > Metazoa > Chordata > Actinopteri > Myctophiformes > Myctophidae > Gymnoscopelus > Gymnoscopelus braueri. Next base: position 59,246 of record NW_027660577.1, on the reverse strand, counting down.
ACTGGACCGGCGCCGGCGGACACTGCCGACACTTCTGACATACGCACGCGTGCGGGGACACCTCCCCTACAACGCCACACTCTCGGATAAGCCCGAGAGATGTAAAAAAAAGTGTGGCGGACCGTCCAGTGAGGTCAGAGGTCAGAAAAGTGCAGTTTTCAGACAACGGTGGACACTGGACCGGCGCCGGCGGACACTGCCGACACTTCTGACATACGTACGCGTGCGGGGACACCTCCCCTACAACGCCACACTCTCGGATAAGCCCGAGAGATGTAAAAAAAAGTGTGGCGGTCCGTCCAGTGAGGTCAGAGGTCAGAAAAGTGCAGTTTTCAGACAACGGTGGACACTGGACCGGCGCCGGCGGACACTGCCGACACTTCTGACATACGCACGCGTGCGGGGACACCTCCCCTACAACGCCACACTCTCGGATAAGCCCGAGAGGTGTAAAGAAAAGTGTGGCGGACCGTCCAGTGAGGTCAGAGGTCAGAAAAGTGCAGTTTTCAGACAACGGTGGACACTGGACCGGCGCCGGCGGACACTGCCAACACTTCTGACATACGCACGCGTGCGGGGACACCTCCCCTACAACGCCACACTCTCGGATAAGCCCGAGAGGTGTAAAAAAAAGTGTGGCGGACCGTCCAGTGAGGTCAGAGGTCAGAAAAGTGCCGTTTTCAGACAACAGTGGACACTGGACAGGCACCGGTGGACACTGCCGACACTTCTGACATACGCACGCGTGCGGGGACACCTCCCCTACAACGCCACACTCTCGGATAAGCCCGAGAGGTGTAAAGAAAAGTGTGGCGGACCGTCCAGTGAGGTCAGAGGTCAGAAAAGTGCAGTTTTCAGACAACGGTGGACACTGGACCGGCGCCGGCGGACACTGCCGACACTTCTGACATACGCACGCGTGCGGGGACACCTCCCCTACAACGCCAGACTCTCGGATAAGCCCGAAAGGTGTAAAGAAAAGTGTGGCGGACCGTCCAGTGAGGTCAGAGGTCAGAAAAGTGCAGTTTTCAGACAACGGTGGACACTGGACCGGCGCCGGCGGACACTGCCGACACTTCTGACATACGCACGCGTGCGGGGACACCTCCCCTACAACGCCACACTCTCGGATAAGCCCGAGAGATGTAAAAAAAAGTGTGGCGGACCGTCCAGTGAGGTCAGAGGTCAGAAAAGTGCAGTTTTCAGACAACGGTGGACACTGGACCGGCGCCGGCGGACACTGCCGACACTTCTGACATACGCACGCGTGCGGGGACAACTCCCCTACAACGCCAGACTCTCGGATAAGCCCGAGAGGTGTAAAGAAAAGTGTGGCGGACCGTCCAGTGAGGTCAGAGGTCAGAAAAGTTTAGTTTTCAGACAACGGTGGACACTGGACCGGCGCCGGCGGACACTGCCGACACTTCTGACATACGCACGCGTGCGGGGACACCTCCCCTACAACGCCAAACTCTCGGATAAGCCCGAGAGGTGTAAAAAAAAGTGTGGCGGACCGTCCAGTGAGGTCAGAGGTCAGAAAAGTGCCGTTTTCAGACAACAGTGGACACTGGACAGGCACCGGTGGACACTGCCGACACTTCTGACATACGCACGTGTGCGGGGACACCTCCCCTACAACGCCACACTCTCAGATAAGCCCGAGAGGTGTAAAGAAAAGTGTGGCGGACCGTCCAGTGAGGTCAGAGGTCAGAAAAGTGCAGTTTTCAGACAACGGTGGACACTGGACCGGCGCCGGCGGACACTGCCGACACTTCTGACATACGCACGCGTGCGGGGACACCTCCCCTACAACGCCAGACTCTCGGATAAGCCCGAGAGGTGTAAAGAAAAGTGTGGCGGACCGTCCAGTGAGGTCAGAGGTCAGAAAAGTGCAGTTTTCAGACAACGGTGGACACTGGACCGGCGCCGGCGGACACTGCCGACACTTCTGACATACGCACGCGTGCGGGGACACCTCCCCTACAACGCCAGACTCTCGGATAAGCCCGAGAGGTGTAAAGAAAAGTGTGGCGGACCGTCCAGTGAGGTCAGAGGTCAGAAAAGTGCAGTTTTCAGACAACGGTGGACACTGGACCGGCGCCGGCGGACACTGCCGACACTTCTGACATACGCACGCGTGCGGGGACACCTCCCCTACAACGCCACACTCTCGGATAAGCCCGAGAGATGTAAAAAAAAGTGTGGCGGACCGTCCAGTGAGGTCAGAGGTCAGAAAAGTGCAGTTTTCAGACAACGGTGGACACTGGACCGGCGCCGGCGGACACTGCCGACACTTCTGACATACGCACGCGTGCGGGGACACCTCCCCTACAACGCCAGACTCTCGGATAAGCCCGAGAGGTGTAAAGAAAAGTGTGGCGGACCGTCCAGTGAGGTCAGAGGTCAGAAAAGTGCAGTTTTCAGACAACGGTGGACACTGGACCGGCGCCGGCGGACAGTGCCGACACTTCTGACATACGCACGCGTGCGGGGACACCTCCCCTACAACGCCACACTCTCGGATAAGCCAGAGAGGTGTAAAAAAAAGTGTGGCGGACAGTCCAGTGAGGTCAGAGGTCAGAAAAGTGCCGTTTTCAGACAACAGTGGACACTGGACAGGCACCGGTGGACACTGCCGACACTTCTGACATACGCACGTGTGCGGGGACACCTCCCCTACAACGCCAGACTCTCGGATAAGCCCGAGAGGTGTAAAGAAAAGTGTGGCGGACCGTCCAGTGAGGTCAGAGGTCAGAAAAGTGCAGTTTTCAGACAACGGTGGACACTGGACCGGCGCCGGCGGACACTGCCGACACTTCTGACATACGCACGCGTGCGGGGACACCTCCCCTACAACGCCAGACTCTCGGATAAGCCCGAAAGGTGTAAAGAAAAGTGTGGCGGACCGTCCAGTGAGGTCAGAGGTCAGAAAAGTGCAGTTTTCAGACAACGGTGGACACTGGACCGGCGCCGGCGGACACTGCCGACACTTCTGACATACGCACGCGTGCGGGGACACCTCCCCTACAACGCCACACTCTCGGATAAGCCCGAGAGATGTAAAAAAAAGTGTGGCGGACCGTCCAGTGAGGTCAGAGCCAGAAAAGTGCCGTTTTCAGACAACAGTGGACACTGGACAGGCACCGGTGGACACTGCCGACACTTCTGACATACGCACGCGTGCGGGGACACCTCCCCTACAACGCCACACTCTCGGATAAGCCCGGGAGGTGTACAAAAAAGGGTGGCGGACCGTCCAGTGAGGTCAGAGCCAGAAAAGTGCCGTTTTCAGACAACAGTGGACACTGGACAGGCACCGGTGGACACTGCCAACACTTCTGACATACGCACGCGTGCGGGGACACCTCCCCTACAACGCCAGACTCTCGGATAAGCCCGAGAGGTGTAAAGAAAAGTGTGTCGGACCGTCCAGTGAGGTCAGAGGTCAGAAAAGTGCAGTTTTCAGACAACGGTGGACACTGGACCGGCGCCGGCGGACACTGCCGACACTTCTGACATACGCACGCGTGCGGGGACACCTCCCCTACAACGCCACACTATCGGATAAGCCCGAGAGATGTAAAAAAAAGTGTGGCGGACCGTCCAGTGAGGTCAGAGGTCAGAAAAGTTTAGTTTTCAGACAACGGTGGACACTGGACCGGCGCCGGCGGACACTGCCGACACTTCTGACATACGCACGCGTGCGGGGACACCTCCCCTACAACGCCAAACTCTCGGATAAGCCCGAGAGGTGTAAAAAAAAGTGTGGCGGACCGTCCAGTGAGGTCAGAGGTCAGAAAAGTGCCGTTTTCAGACAACAGTGGACACTGGACAGGCACCGGTGGACACTGCCGACACTTCTGACATACGCACGTGTGCGGGGACACCTCCCCTACAACGCCACACTCTCAGATAAGCCCGAGAGGTGTAAAGAAAAGTGTGGCGGACCGTCCAGTGAGGTCAGAGGTCAGAAAAGTGCAGTTTTCAGACAACGGTGGACACTGGACCGGCGCCGGCGGACACTGCCGACACTTCTGACATACGCACGCGTGCGGGGACACCTCCCCTACAACGCCAGACTCTCGGATAAGCCCGAGAGGTGTAAAGAAAAGTGTGGCGGACCGTCCAGTGAGGTCAGAGGTCAGAAAAGTGCAGTTTTCAGACAACGGTGGACACTGGACCGGCGCCGGCGGACACTGCCGACACTTCTGACATACGCACGCGTGCGGGGACACCTCCCCTACAACGCCAGACTCTCGGATAAGCCCGAGAGGTGTAAAGAAAAGTGTGGCGGACCGTCCAGTGAGGTCAGAGGTCAGAAAAGTGCAGTTTTCAGACAACGGTGGACACTGGACCGGCGCCGGCGGACACTGCCGACACTTCTGACATACGCACGCGTGCGGGGACACCTCCCCTACAACGCCACACTCTCGGATAAGCCCGAGAGATGTAAAAAAAAGTGTGGCGGACCGTCCAGTGAGGTCAGAGGTCAGAAAAGTGCAGTTTTCAGACAACGGTGGACACTGGACCGGCGCCGGCGGACACTGCCGACACTTCTGACATACGCACGCGTGCGGGGACACCTCCCCTACAACGCCAGACTCTCGGATAAGCCCGAGAGGTGTAAAGAAAAGTGTGGCGGACCGTCCAGTGAGGTCAGAGGTCAGAAAAGTGCAGTTTTCAGACAACGGTGGACACTGGACCGGCGCCGGCGGACAGTGCCGACACTTCTGACATACGCACGCGTGCGGGGACACCTCCCCTACAACGCCACACTCTCGGATAAGCCAGAGAGGTGTAAAAAAAAGTGTGGCGGACAGTCCAGTGAGGTCAGAGGTCAGAAAAGTGCCGTTTTCAGACAACAGTGGACACTGGACAGGCACCGGTGGACACTGCCGACACTTCTGACATACGCACGTGTGCGGGGACACCTCCCCTACAACGCCAGACTCTCGGATAAGCCCGAGAGGTGTAAAGAAAAGTGTGGCGGACCGTCCAGTGAGGTCAGAGGTCAGAAAAGTGCAGTTTTCAGACAACGGTGGACACTGGACCGGCGCCGGCGGACACTGCCGACACTTCTGACATACGCACGCGTGCGGGGACACCTCCCCTACAACGCCAGACTCTCGGATAAGCCCGAGAGGTGTAAAGAAAAGTGTGGCGGACCGTCCAGTGAGGTCAGAGGTCAGAAAAGTGCAGTTTTCAGACAACGGTGGACACTGGACCGGCGCCGGCGGACACTGCCGACACTTCTGACATACGCACGCGTGCGGGGACACCTCCCCTACAACGCCACACTCTCGGATAAGCCCGAGAGGTGTAAAGAAAAGTGTGGCGGACCGTCCAGTGAGGTCAGAGGTCAGAAAAGTGCAGTTTTCAGACAACGGTGGACACTGGACCGGCGCCGGCGGACACTGCCGACACTTCTGACATACGCACGCGTGCGGGGACACCTCCCCTACAACGCCACACTCTCGGATAAGCCCGAGAGATGTAAAAAAAAGTGTGGCGGACCGTCCAGTGAGGTCAGAGGTCAGAAAAGTGCAGTTTTCAGACAACGGTGGACACTGGACCGGCGCCGGCGGACACTGCCGACACTTCTGACATACGCACGCGTGCGGGGACACCTCCCCTACAACGCCACACTCTCGGATAAGCCTGAGAGGTGTAAAAAAAAGTGTGGCGGACCGTCCAGTGAGGTCAGAGGTCAGAAAAGTGCCGTTTTCAGACAACAGTGGACACTGGACAAGCACCGGTGGACACTGCCGACACTTCTGACATACGCACGCGTGCGGGGACACCTCCCCTACAACGCCACACTCTCGGATAAGCCCGAGAGGTGTAAAGAAAAGTGTGGCGGACCGTCCAGTGAGGTCAGAGGTCAGAAAAGTGCAGTTTTCAGACAACGGTGGACACTGGACCGGCCCCGGCGGACACTGCCGACACTTCTGACATACGCACGCGTGCGGGGACACCTCCCCTACAACGCCACACTCTCGGATAAGCCCGAGAGGTGTAAAGAAAAGTGTGGCGGACCGTCCAGTGAGGTCAGAGGTCAGAAAAGTGCAGTTTTCAGACAACGGTGGACACTGGACCGGCGCCGGCGGACACTGCCGACACTTCTGACATACGCACGCGTGCGGGGACACCTCCCCTACAACGCCACACTCTCGGATAAGCCCGAGAGATGTAAAAAAAAGTGTGGCGGACCGTCCAGTGAGGTCAGAGGTCAGAAAAGTGCAGTTTTCAGACAACGGTGGACACTGGACCGGCGCCGGCGGACACTGCCGACACTTCTGACATACGTACGCGTGCGGGGACACCTCCCCTACAACGCCACACTCTCGGATAAGCCCGAGAGATGTAAAAAAAAGTGTGGCGGTCCGTCCAGTGAGGTCAGAGGTCAGAAAAGTGCAGTTTTCAGACAACGGTGGACACTGGACCGGCGCCGGCGGACACTGCCGACACTTCTGACATACGCACGCGTGCGGGGACACCTCCCCTACAACGCCACACTCTCGGATAAGCCCGAGAGGTGTAAAAAAAAGTGTGGCGGACCGTCCAGTGAGGTCAGAGGTCAGAAAAGTGCCGTTTTCAGACAACAGTGGACACTGGACAGGCACCGGTGGACACTGCCGACACTTCTGACATACGCACGCGTGCGGGGACACCTCCCCTACAACGCCACACTCTCGGATAAGCCCGAGAGGTGTAAAGAAAAGTGTGGCGGACCGTCCAGTGAGGTCAGAGGTCAGAAAAGTGCAGTTTTCAGACAACGGTGGACACTGGACCGGCGCCGGCGGACACTGCCGACACTTCTGACATACGCACGCGTGCGGGGACACCTCCCCTACAACGCCACACTCTCGGATAAGCCCGAGAGGTGTAAAGAAAAGTGTGGCGGACCGTCCAGTGAGGTCAGAGGTCAGAAAAGTGCAGTTTTCAGACAACGGTGGACACTGGACCGGCGCCGGCGGACACTGCCAACACTTCTGACATACGCACGCGTGCGGGGACACCTCCCCTACAACGCCACACTCTCGGATAAGCCCGAGAGGTGTAAAAAAAAGTGTGGCGGACCGTCCAGTGAGGTCAGAGGTCAGAAAAGTGCCGTTTTCAGACAACAGTGGACACTGGACAGGCACCGGTGGACACTGCCGACACTTCTGACATACGCACGCGTGCGGGGACACCTCCCCTACAACGCCACACTCTCGGATAAGCCCGAGAGGTGTAAAGAAAAGTGTGGCGGACCGTCCAGTGAGGTCAGAGGTCAGAAAAGTGCAGTTTTCAGACAACGGTGGACACTGGACCGGCGCCGGCGGACACTGCCGACACTTCTGACATACGCACGCGTGCGGGGACACCTCCCCTACAACGCCAGACTCTCGGATAAGCCCGAAAGGTGTAAAGAAAAGTGTGGCGGACCGTCCAGTGAGGTCAGAGGTCAGAAAAGTGCAGTTTTCAGACAACGGTGGACACTGGACCGGCGCCGGCGGACACTGCCGACACTTCTGACATACGCACGCGTGCGGGGACACCTCCCCTACAACGCCACACTCTCGGATAAGCCCGAGAGATGTAAAAAAAAGTGTGGCGGACCGTCCAGTGAGGTCAGAGGTCAGAAAAGTGCAGTTTTCAGACAACGGTGGACACTGGACCGGCGCCGGCGGACACTGCCGACACTTCTGACATACGCACGCGTGCGGGGACAACTCCCCTACAACGCCAGACTCTCGGATAAGCCCGAGAGGTGTAAAGAAAAGTGTGGCGGACCGTCCAGTGAGGTCAGAGGTCAGAAAAGTGCAGTTTTCAGACAACGGTGGACACTGGACCGGCGCCGGCGGACACTGCCGACACTTCTGACATACGCACGCGTGCGGGGACACCTCCCCTACAACGCCACACTCTCGGATAAGCCCGGGAGGTGTACAAAAAAGGGTGGCGGACCGTCCAGTGAGGTCAGAGCCAGAAAAGTGCCGTTTTCAGACAACAGTGGACACTGGACAGGCACCGGTGGACACTGCCGACACTTCTGACATACGCACGCGTGCGGGGACACCTCCCCTACAACGCCACACTCTCGGATAAGCCCGGGAGGTGTACAAAAAAGGGTGGCGGACCGTCCAGTGAGGTCAGAGCCAGAAAAGTGCCGTTTTCAGACAACAGTGGACACTGGACAGGCACCGGTGGACACTGCCAACACTTCTGACATACGCACGCGTGCGGGGACACCTCCCCTACAACGCCAGACTCTCGGATAAGCCCGAGAGGTGTAAAGAAAAGTGTGTCGGACCGTCCAGTGAGGTCAGAGGTCAGAAAAGTGCAGTTTTCAGACAACGGTGGACACTGGACCGGCGCCGGCGGACACTGCCGACACTTCTGACATACGCACGCGTGCGGGGACACCTCCCCTACAACGCCACACTATCGGATAAGCCCGAGAGATGTAAAAAAAAGTGTGGCGGACCGTCCAGTGAGGTCAGAGGTCAGAAAAGTTTAGTTTTCAGACAACGGTGGACACTGGACCGGCGCCGGCGGACACTGCCGACACTTCTGACATACGCACGCGTGCAGGGACACCTCCCCTACAACGCCACACTCTCGGATAAGCCCGAGAGGTGTAAAAAAAAGTGTGGCGGACCGTCCAGTGAGGTCAGAGGTCAGAAAAGTGCCGTTTTCAGACAACAGTGGACACTGGACAGGCACCGGTGGACACTGCCGACACTTCTGACATACGCACGTGTGCGGGGACACCTCCCCTACAACGCCACACTCTCGGATAAGCCCGAGAGGTGTAAAGAAAAGTGTGGCGGACCGTCCAGTGAGGTCAGAGGTCAGAAAAGTGCAGTTTTCAGACAACGGTGGACACTGGACCGGCGCCGGCGGACACTGCCGACACTTCTGACATACGCACGCGTGCGGGGACACCTCCCCTACAACGCCAGACTCTCGGATAAGCCCGAGAGGTGTAAAGAAAAGTGTGGCGGACCGTCCAGTGAGGTCAGAGGTCAGAAAAGTGCAGTTTTCAGACAACGGTGGACACTGGACCGGCGCCGGCGGACACTGCCGACACTTCTGACATACGCACGCGTGCGGGGACACCTCCCCTACAACGCCAGACTCTCGGATAAGCCCGAGAGGTGTAAAGAAAAGTGTGGCGGACCGTCCAGTGAGGTCAGAGGTCAGAAAAGTGCAGTTTTCAGACAACGGTGGACACTGGACCGGCGCCGGCGGACACTGCCGACACTTCTGACATACGCACGCGTGCGGGGACACCTCCCCTACAACGCCACACTCTCGGATAAGCCCGAGAGATGTAAAAAAAAGTGTGGCGGACCGTCCAGTGAGGTCAGAGGTCAGAAAAGTGCAGTTTTCAGACAACGGTGGACACTGGACCGGCGCCGGCGGACACTGCCGACACTTCTGACATACGCACGCGTGCGGGGACACCTCCCCTACAACGCCAGACTCTCGGATAAGCCCGAGAGGTGTAAAGAAAAGTGTGGCGGACCGTCCAGTGAGGTCAGAGGTCAGAAAAGTGCAGTTTTCAGACAACGGTGGACACTGGACCGGCGCCGGCGGACACTGCCGACACTTCTGACATACGCACGCGTGCGGGGACACCTCCCCTACAACGCCACACTCTCGGATAAGCCAGAGAGGTGTAAAAAAAAGTGTGGCGGACAGTCCAGTGAGGTCAGAGGTCAGAAAAGTGCCGTTTTCAGACAGTGGACACTGGACAGGCACCGGTGGACACACTGCCGACACTTCTGACATACGCACGTGTGCGGGGACACCTCCCCTACAACGCCAGACTCTCGGATAAGCCTCGAGAGGGTGTAAAGAAAAGTGTGGCGGACCGTCCAGTGAGGTCAGAGGTCAGAAAAGTGCAGTTTTCAGACAACGGTGGACACTGGACCGGCGCCGGCGGACACTGCCGACACTTCTGACATACGCACGCGTGCGGGGACACCTCCCCTACAACGCCAGACTCTCGGATAAGCCCGAGAGGTGTAAAGAAAAGTGTGGCGGACCGTCCAGTGAGGTCAGAGGTCAGAAAAGTGCAGTTTTCAGACAACGGTGGACACTGGACCGGCGCCGGCGGACACTGCCGACACTTCTGACATACGCACGCGTTGCGGGGACACCTCCCTACAACGCCAGACTCTCGGATAAGCCCGAGAGGTGTAAAGAAAAGTGTGGCGGACCGTCCAGTGAGGTCAGAGGTCAGAAAAGTGCAGTTTTCAGACAACGGTGGACACTGGACCGGCGCCGGCGGACACTGCCGACACTTCTGACATACGCACGCGTGCGGGGACACCTCCCCTACAACGCCACACTCTCGGATAAGCCCGAGAGATGTAAAAAAAGTGTGGCGGACCGTCCAGTGAGGTCAGAGGTCAGAAAAGTGCAGTTTTCAGACAACGGTGGACACTGGACAGGCACCGGTGGACACTGCCGACACTTCTGACATACGCACGCGTGCGGGGACACCTCCCCTACAACGCCACACTCTCGGATAAGCCCGAGAGGTGTAAAAAAAGTGTGGCGGACCGTCCAGTGAGGTCAGAGGTCAGAAAAGTGCCGTTTTCAGACAACAGTGGACACTGGACAAGCACCGGTGGACACTGCCGACACTTCTGACATACGCACGCGTGCGGGGACACCTCCCCTACAACGCCACACTCTCGGATAAGCCCGAGAGGTGTAAAGAAAAGTGTGGCGGACCGTCCAGTGAGGTCAGAGGTCAGAAAAGTGCAGTTTTCAGACAACGGTGGACACTGGACCGGCGCCGGCGGACACTGCCGACACTTCTGACATACGCACGCGTGCGGGGACACTCCCCTACAACGCCACACTCTCGGATAAGCCCGAGAGGTGTAAAGAAAAGTGTGGCGGACCGTCCAGTGAGGTCAGAGGTCAGAAAAGTGCAGTTTTCAGACAACGGTGGACACTGGACCGGCGCCGGCGGACACTGCCGACACTTCTGACATACGCACGCGTGCGGGGACACCTCCCCTACAACGCCACACTCTCGGATAAGCCCGAGAGGATGTAAAAAAAAGTGTGGCGGACCGTCCAGTGAGGTCAGAGGTCAGAAAAGTGCAGTTTTCAGACAACGGTGGACACTGGACCGGCGCCGGCGGACACTGCCGACACTTCTGACATACGCACGCGTGCGGGGACACCTCCCCTACAACGCCACACTCTCGGATAAGCTCTGAGAGGTGTAAAAAAAAGTGTGGCGGACCGTCCAGTGAGGTCAGAGGTCAGAAAAGTGCCGTTTTCAGACAACAGTGGACACTGGACAAGCACCGGTGGACACTGCCGACACTTCTGACATACGCACGCGTGCGGGGACACCTCCCCTACAACGCCACACTCTCGGATAAGCCCGAGAGGTGTAAAGAAAAGTGTGGCGGACCGTCCAGTGAGGTCAGAGGTCAGAAAAGTGCAGTTTTCAGACAACGGTGGACACTGGACCGGCGCCGGCGGACACTGCCGACACTTCTGACATACGCACGCGTGCGGGGACACCTCCCCTACAACGCCACACTCTCGGATAAGCCCGAGAGGTGTAAAGAAAAGTGTGGCGGACCGTCCAGTGAGGTCAGAGGTCAGAAAAGTGCAGTTTTCAGACAACGGTGGACACTGGACCGGCGCCGGCGGACACTGCCGACACTTCTGACATACGCACGCGTGCGGGGACACCTCCCCTACAACGCCACACTCTCGGATAAGCCCGAGAGATGTAAAAAAAAGTGTGGCGGACCGTCCAGTGAGGTCAGAGGTCAGAAAAGTGCAGTTTTCAGACAACGGTGGACACTGGACCGGCGCCGGCGGACACTGCCGACACTTCTGACATACGCACGCGTGCGGGGACACCTCCCCTACAACGCCAGACTCTCGGATAAGCCCGAGAGGTGTAAAGAAAAGTGTGGCGGACCGTCCAGTGAGGTCAGAGGTCAGAAAAGTGCAGTTTTCAGACAACGGTGGACACTGGACCGGCGCCGGCGGACACTGCCGACACTTCTGACATACGCACGCGTGCGGGGACACCTCCCCTACAACGCCACACTCTCGGATAAGCCCGAGAGATGTAAAAAAAAGTGTGGCGGACCGTCCACTGAGGTCAGAGGTCAGAAAAGTGCAGTTTTCAGACAACGGTGGACACTGGACCGGCGCCGGCGGACACTGCCGACACTTCTGACATACGCACGCGTGCGGGGACACCTCCCCTACAACGCCAGACTCTCGGATAAGCCCGAGAGGTGTAAAGAAAAGTGTGGCGGACCGTCCAGTGAGGTCAGAGGTCAGAAAAGTGCAGTTTTCAGACAACGGTGGACACTGGACCGGCGCCGGCGGACACTGCCGACACTTCTGACATACGCACGCGTGCGGGGACACCTCCCCTACAACGCCACACTCTCGGATAAGCCAGAGAGGTGTAAAAAAAAGTGTGGCGGACCGTCCAGTGAGGTCAGAGGTCAGAAAAGTGCCGTTTTCAGACAACAGTGGACACTGGACAGGCACCGGTGGACACTGCCGACACTTCTGACATACGCACGTGTGCGGGGACACCTCCCCTACAACGCCAGACTCTCGGATAAGCCCGAGAGGTGTAAAGAAAAGTGTGGCGGACCGTCCAGTGAGGTCAGAGGTCAGAAAAGTGCAGTTTTCAGACAACGGTGGACACTGGACCGGCGCCGGCGGACACTGCCGACACTTCTGACATACGCACGCGTGCGGGGACACCTCCCCTACAACGCCAGACTCTCGGATAAGCCCGAGAGGTGTAAAGAAAAGTGTGGCGGACCGTCCAGTGAGGTCAGAGGTCAGAAAAGTGCAGTTTTCAGACAACGGTGGACACTGGACCGGCGCCGGCGGACACTGCCGACACTTCTGACATACGCACGCGTGCGGGGACACCTCCCCTACAACGCCAGACTCTCGGATAAGCCCGAGAGGTGTAAAGAAAAGTGTGGCGGACCGTCCAGTGAGGTCAGAGGTCAGAAAAGTGCAGTTTTCAGACAACGGTGGACACTGGACCGGCGCCGGCGGACACTGCCGACACTTCTGACATACGCACGCGTGCGGGGACACCTCCCCTACAACGCCACACTCTCGGATAAGCCCGAGAGATGTAAAAAAAAGTGTGGCGGACCGTCCAGTGAGGTCAGAGGTCAGAAAAGTGCAGTTTTCAGACAACGGTGGACACTGGACAGGCACCGGTGGACACTGCCGACACTTCTGACATACGCACGCGTGCGGGGACACCTCCCCTACAACGCCACACTCTCGGATAAGCCCGAGAGGTGTAAAAAAAAGTGTGGCGGACCGTCCAGTGAGGTCAGAGGTCAGAAAAGTGCCGTTTTCAGACAACAGTGGACACTGGACAAGCACCGGTGGACACTGCCGACACTTCTGACATACGCACGCGTGCGGGGACACCTCCCCTACAACGCCACACTCTCGGATAAGCCCGAGAGGTGTAAAGAAAAGTGTGGCGGACCGTCCAGTGAGGTCAGAGGTCAGAAAAGTGCAGTTTTCAGACAACGGTGGACACTGGACCGGCGCCGGCGGACACTGCCGACACTTCTGACATACGCACGCGTGCGGGGACACCTCCCCTACAACGCCACACTCTCGGATAAGCCCGAGAGGTGTAAAGAAAAGTGTGGCGGACCGTCCAGTGAGGTCAGAGGTCAGAAAAGTGCAGTTTTCAGACAACGGTGGACACTGGACCGGCGCCGGCGGACACTGCCGACACTTCTGACATACGCACGCGTGCGGGGACACCTCCCCTACAACGCCACACTCTCGGATAAGCCCGAGAGATGTAAAAAAAAGTGTGGCGGACCGTCCAGTGAGGTCAGAGGTCAGAAAAGTGCAGTTTTCAGACAACGGTGGACACTGGACCGGCGCCGGCGGACACTGCCGACACTTCTGACATACGCACGCGTGCGGGGACACCTCCCCTACAACGCCACACTCTCGGATAAGCCTGAGAGGTGTAAAAAAAAGTGTGGCGGACCGTCCAGTGAGGTCAGAGGTCAGAAAAGTGCCGTTTTCAGACAACAGTGGACACTGGACAAGCACCGGTGGACACTGCCGACACTTCTGACATACGTACGCGTGCGGGGACACCTCCCCTACAACGCCACACTCTCGGATAAGCCAGAGAGGTGTAAAAAAAAGTGTGGCGGACCGTCCAGTGAGGTCAGAGGTCAGAAAAGTGCCGTTTTCAGACAACAGTGGACACTGGACAGGCACCGGTGGACACTGCCGACACTTCTGACATACGCACGTGTGCGGGGACACCTCCCCTACAACGCCAGACTCTCGGATAAGCCCGAGAGGTGTAAAGAAAAGTGTGGCGGACCGTCCAGTGAGGTCAGAGGTCAGAAAAGTGCAGTTTTCAGACAACGGTGGACACTGGACCGGCGCCGGCGGACACTGCCGACACTTCTGACATACGCACGCGTGCGGGGACACCTCCCCTACAACGCCAGACTCTCGGATAAGCCCGAGAGGTATAAAGAAAAGTGTGGCGGACCGTCCAGTGAGGTCAGAGGTCAGAAAAGTGCAGTTTTCAGACAACGGTGGACACTGGACCGGCGCCGGCGGACACTGCCGACACTTCTGACATACGCACGCGTGCGGGGACACCTCCCCTACAACGCCACACTCTCGGATAAGCCAGAGAGGTGTAAAAAAAAGTGTGGCGGACCGTCCAGTGAGGTCAGAGGTCAGAAAAGTGCCGTTTTCAGACAACAGTGGACACTGGACAGGCACCGGTGGACACTGCCGACACTTCTGACATACGCACGCGTGCGGGGACACCTCCCCTACAACGCCAGACTCTCGGATAAGCCCGAGAGGTGTAAAGAAAAGTGTGGCGGACCGTCCAGTGAGGTCAGAGGTCAGAAAAGTGCCGTTTTCAGACAACAGTGGACACTGGACAAGCACCGGTGGACACTGCCGACACTTCTGACATACGCACGCGTGCGGGGACACCTCCCCTACAACGCCACACTCTCGGATAAGCCCGAGAGGTGTAAAGAAAAGTGTGGCGGACCGTCCAGTGAGGTCAGAGGTCAGAAAAGTGCAGTTTTCAGACAACGGTGGACACTGGACCGGCGCCGGCGGACACTGCCGACACTTCTGACATACGCACGCGTGCGGGGACACCTCCCCTACAACGCCACACTCTCGGATAAGCCCGAGAGGTGTAAAGAAAAGTGTGGCGGACCGTCCAGTGAGGTCAGAGGTCAGAAAAGTGCAGTTTTCAGACAACGGTGGACACTGGACCGGCGCCGGCGGACACTGCCGACACTTCTGACATACGCACGCGTGCGGGGACACCTCCCCTACAACGCCACACTCTCGGATAAGCCCGAGAGATGTAAAAAAAAGTGTGGCGGACCGTCCAGTGAGGTCAGAGGTCAGAAAAGTGCAGTTTTCAGACAACGGTGGACACTGGACCGGCGCCGGCGGACACTGCCGACACTTCTGACATACGCACGCGTGCGGGGACACCTCCCCTACAACGCCACACTCTCGGATAAGCCTGAGAGGTGTAAAAAAAAGTGTGGCGGACCGTCCAGTGAGGTCAGAGGTCAGAAAAGTGCCGTTTTCAGACAACAGTGGACACTGGACAAGCACCGGTGGACACTGCCGACACTTCTGACATACGTACGCGTGCGGGGACACCTCCCCTACAACGCCACACTCTCGGATAAGCCAGAGAGGTGTAAAAAAAAGTGTGGCGGACCGTCCAGTGAGGTCAGAGGTCAGAAAAGTGCCGTTTTCAGACAACAGTGGACACTGGACAGGCACCGGTGGACACTGCCGACACTTCTGACATACGCACGTGTGCGGGGACACCTCCCCTACAACGCCAGACTCTCGGATAAGCCCGAGAGGTGTAAAGAAAAGTGTGGCGGACCGTCCAGTGAGGTCAGAGGTCAGAAAAGTGCAGTTTTCAGACAACGGTGGACACTGGACCGGCGCCGGCGGACACTGCCGACACTTCTGACATACGCACGCGTGCGGGGACACCTCCCCTACAACGCCACACTCTCGGATAAGCCCGAGAGATGTAAAAAAAAGTGTGGCGGACCGTCCAGTGAGGTCAGAGGTCAGAAAAGTGCAGTTTTCAGACAACGGTGGACACTGGACAGGCACCGGTGGACACTGCCGACACTTCTGACATACGCACGCGTGCGGGGACACCTCCCCTACAACGCCACACTCTCGGATAAGCCCGAGAGGTGTAAAAAAAAGTGTGGCGGACCGTCCAGTGAGGTCAGAGGTCAGAAAAGTGCCGTTTTCAGACAACAGTGGACACTGGACAAGCACCGGTGGACACTGCCGACACTTCTGACATACGCACGCGTGCGGGGACACCTCCCCTACAACGCCACACTCTCGGATAAGCCCGAGAGGTGTAAAGAAAAGTGTGGCGGACCGTCCAGTGAGGTCAGAGGTCAGAAAAGTGCAGTTTTCAGACAACGGTGGACACTGGACCGGCGCCGGCGGACACTGCCGACACTTCTGACATACGCACGCGTGCGGGGACACCTCCCCTACAACGCCACACTCTCGGATAAGCCCGAGAGGTGTAAAGAAAAGTGTGGCGGACCGTCCAGTGAGGTCAGAGGTCAGAAAAGTGCAGTTTTCAGACAACGGTGGACACTGGACCGGCGCCGGCGGACACTGCCGACACTTCTGACATACGCACGCGTGCGGGGACACCTCCCCTACAACGCCACACTCTCGGATAAGCCCGAGAGATGTAAAAAAAAGTGTGGCGGACCGTCCAGTGAGGTCAGAGGTCAGAAAAGTGCAGTTTTCAGACAACGGTGGACACTGGACCGGCGCCGGCGGACACTGCCGACACTTCTGACATACGTACGCGTGCGGGGACACCTCCCCTACAACGCCACACTCTCGGATAAGCCCGAGAGATGTAAAAAAAAGTGTGGCGGTCCGTCCAGTGAGGTCAGAGGTCAGAAAAGTGCAGTTTTCAGACAACGGTGGACACTGGACCGGCGCCGGCGGACACTGCCGACACTTCTGACATACGCACGCGTGCGGGGACACCTCCCCTACAACGCCACACTCTCGGATAAGCCCGAGAGGTGTAAAAAAAAGTGTGGCGGACCGTCCAGTGAGGTCAGAGGTCAGAAAAGTGCCGTTTTCAGACAACAGTGGACACTGGACAGGCACCGGTGGACACTGCCGACACTTCTGACATACGCACGCGTGCGGGGACACCTCCCCTACAACGCCACACTCTCGGATAAGCCCGAGAGGTGTAAAGAAAAGTGTGGCGGACCGTCCAGTGAGGTCAGAGGTCAGAAAAGTGCAGTTTTCAGACAACGGTGGACACTGGACCGGCGCCGGCGGACACTGCCGACACTTCTGACATACGCACGCGTGCGGGGACACCTCCCCTACAACGCCACACTCTCGGATAAGCCCGAGAGGTGTAAAGAAAAGTGTGGCGGACCGTCCAGTGAGGTCAGAGGTCAGAAAAGTGCAGTTTTCAGACAACGGTGGACACTGGACCGGCGCCGGCGGACACTGCCAACACTTCTGACATACGCACGCGTGCGGGGACACCTCCCCTACAACGCCACACTCTCGGATAAGCCCGAGAGGTGTAAAAAAAAGTGTGGCGGACCGTCCAGTGAGGTCAGAGGTCAGAAAAGTGCCGTTTTCAGACAACAGTGGACACTGGACAGGCACCGGTGGACACTGCCGACACTTCTGACATACGCACGCGTGCGGGGACACCTCCCCTACAACGCCACACTCTCGGATAAGCCCGAGAGGTGTAAAGAAAAGTGTGGCGGACCGTCCAGTGAGGTCAGAGGTCAGAAAAGTGCAGTTTTCAGACAACGGTGGACACTGGACCGGCGCCGGCGGACACTGCCGACACTTCTGACATACGCACGCGTGCGGGGACACCTCCCCTACAACGCCAGACTCTCGGATAAGCCCGAAAGGTGTAAAGAAAAGTGTGGCGGACCGTCCAGTGAGGTCAGAGGTCAGAAAAGTGCAGTTTTCAGACAACGGTGGACACTGGACCGGCGCCGGCGGACACTGCCGACACTTCTGACATACGCACGCGTGCGGGGACACCTCCCCTACAACGCCACACTCTCGGATAAGCCCGAGAGATGTAAAAAAAAGTGTGGCGGACCGTCCAGTGAGGTCAGAGGTCAGAAAAGTGCAGTTTTCAGACAACGGTGGACACTGGACCGGCGCCGGCGGACACTGCCGACACTTCTGACATACGCACGCGTGCGGGGACAACTCCCCTACAACGCCAGACTCTCGGATAAGCCCGAGAGGTGTAAAGAAAAGTGTGGCGGACCGTCCAGTGAGGTCAGAGGTCAGAAAAGTGCAGTTTTCAGACAACGGTGGACACTGGACCGGCGCCGGCGGACACTGCCGACACTTCTGACATACGCACGTGTGCGGGGACACCTCCCCTACAACGCCAGACTCTCGGATAAGCCCGAGAGGTGTAAAGAAAAGTGTGGCGGACCGTCCAGTGAGGTCAGAGGTCAGAAAAGTGCAGTTTTCAGACAACGGTGGACACTGGACCGGCGCCGGCGGACACTGCCGACACTTCTGACATACGCACGCGTGCGGGGACACCTCCCCTACAACGCCAGACTCTCGGATAAGCCCGAGAGGTGTAAAGAAAAGTGTGGCGGACCGTCCAGTGAGGTCAGAGGTCAGAAAAGTGCAGTTTTCAGACAACGGTGGACACTGGACCGGCGCCGGCGGACACTGCCGACACTTCTGACATACGCACGCGTGCGGGGACACCTCCCCTACAACGCCAGACTCTCGGATAAGCCCGAGAGGTGTAAAGAAAAGTGTGGCGGACCGTCCAGTGAGGTCAGAGGTCAGAAAAGTGCAGTTTTCAGACAACGGTGGACACTGGACCGGCGCCGGCGGACACTGCCGACACTTCTGACATACGCACGCGTGCGGGGACACCTCCCCTACAACGCCACACTCTCGGATAAGCCCGAGAGATGTAAAAAAAAGTGTGGCGGACCGTCCAGTGAGGTCAGAGGTCAGAAAAGTGCAGTTTTCAGACAACGGTGGACACTGGACAGGCACCGGTGGACACTGCCGACACTTCTGACATACGCACGCGTGCGGGGACACCTCCCCTACAACGCCACACTCTCGGATAAGCCCGAGAGGTGTAAAAAAAAGTGTGGCGGACCGTCCAGTGAGGTCAGAGGTCAGAAAAGTGCCGTTTTCAGACAACAGTGGACACTGGACAAGCACCGGTGGACACTGCCGACACTTCTGACATACGCACGCGTGCGGGGACACCTCCCCTACAACGCCACACTCTCGGATAAGCCCGAGAGGTGTAAAGAAAAGTGTGGCGGACCGTCCAGTGAGGTCAGAGGTCAGAAAAGTGCAGTTTTCAGACAACGGTGGACACTGGACCGGCGCCGGCGGACACTGCCGACACTTCTGACATACGCACGCGTGCGGGGACACCTCCCCTACAACGCCACACTCTCGGATAAGCCCGAGAGGTGTAAAGAAAAGTGTGGCGGACCGTCCAGTGAGGTCAGAGGTCAGAAAAGTGCAGTTTTCAGACAACGGTGGACACTGGACCGGCGCCGGCGGACACTGCCGACACTTCTGACATACGCACGCGTGCGGGGACACCTCCCCTACAACGCCACACTCTCGGATAAGCCCGAGAGATGTAAAAAAAAGTGTGGCGGACCGTCCAGTGAGGTCAGAGGTCAGAAAAGTGCAGTTTTCAGACAACGGTGGACACTGGACCGGCGCCGGCGGACACTGCCGACACTTCTGACATACGCACGCGTGCGGGGACACCTCCCCTACAACGCCACACTCTCGGATAAGCCTGAGAGGTGTAAAAAAAAGTGTGGCGGACCGTCCAGTGAGGTCAGAGGTCAGAAAAGTGCCGTTTTCAGACAACAGTGGACACTGGACAAGCACCGGTGGACACTGCCGACACTTCTGACATACGCACGCGTGCGGGGACACCTCCCCTACAACGCCACACTCTCGGATAAGCCCGAGAGGTGTAAAGAAAAGTGTGGCGGACCGTCCAGTGAGGTCAGAGGTCAGAAAAGTGCAGTTTTCAGACAACGGTGGACACTGGACCGGCGCCGGCGGACACTGCCGACACTTCTGACATACGCACGCGTGCGGGGACACCTCCCCTACAACGCCACACTCTCGGATAAGCCCGAGAGGTGTAAAGAAAAGTGTGGCGGACCGTCCAGTGAGGTCAGAGGTCAGAAAAGTGCAGTTTTCAGACAACGGTGGACACTGGACCGGCGCCGGCGGACACTGCCGACACTTCTGACATACGCACGCGTGCGGGGACACCTCCCCTACAACGCCACACTCTCGGATAAGCCCGAGAGATGTAAAAAAAAGTGTGGCGGACCGTCCAGTGAGGTCAGAGGTCAGAAAAGTGCAGTTTTCAGACAACGGTGGACACTGGACCGGCGCCGGCGGACACTGCCGACACTTCTGACATACGTACGCGTGCGGGGACACCTCCCCTACAACGCCACACTCTCGGATAAGCCCGAGAGATGTAAAAAAAAGTGTGGCGGTCCGTCCAGTGAGGTCAGAGGTCAGAAAAGTGCAGTTTTCAGACAACGGTGGACACTGGACCGGCGCCGGCGGACACTGCCGACACTTCTGACATACGCACGCGTGCGGGGACACCTCCCCTACAACGCCACACTCTCGGATAAGCCCGAGAGGTGTAAAAAAAAGTGTGGCGGACCGTCCAGTGAGGTCAGAGGTCAGAAAAGTGCCGTTTTCAGACAACAGTGGACACTGGACAGGCACCGGTGGACACTGCCGACACTTCTGACATACGCACGCGTGCGGGGACACCTCCCCTACAACGCCACACTCTCGGATAAGCCCGAGAGGTGTAAAGAAAAGTGTGGCGGACCGTCCAGTGAGGTCAGAGGTCAGAAAAGTGCAGTTTTCAGACAACGGTGGACACTGGACCGGCGCCGGCGGACACTGCCGACACTTCTGACATACGCACGCGTGCGGGGACACCTCCCCTACAACGCCACACTCTCGGATAAGCCCGAGAGGTGTAAAGAAAAGTGTGGCGGACCGTCCAGTGAGGTCAGAGGTCAGAAAAGTGCAGTTTTCAGACAACGGTGGACACTGGACCGGCGCCGGCGGACACTGCCAACACTTCTGACATACGCACGCGTGCGGGGACACCTCCCCTACAACGCCACACTCTCGGATAAGCCCGAGAGGTGTAAAAAAAAGTGTGGCGGACCGTCCAGTGAGGTCAGAGGTCAGAAAAGTGCCGTTTTCAGACAACAGTGGACACTGGACAGGCACCGGTGGACACTGCCGACACTTCTGACATACGCACGCGTGCGGGGACACCTCCCCTACAACGCCACACTCTCGGATAAGCCCGAGAGGTGTAAAGAAAAGTGTGGCGGACCGTCCAGTGAGGTCAGAGGTCAGAAAAGTGCAGTTTTCAGACAACGGTGGACACTGGACCGGCGCCGGCGGACACTGCCGACACTTCTGACATACGCACGCGTGCGGGGACACCTCCCCTACAACGCCAGACTCTCGGATAAGCCCGAAAGGTGTAAAGAAAAGTGTGGCGGACCGTCCAGTGAGGTCAGAGGTCAGAAAAGTGCAGTTTTCAGACAACGGTGGACACTGGACCGGCGCCGGCGGACACTGCCGACACTTCTGACATACGCACGCGTGCGGGGACACCTCCCCTACAACGCCACACTCTCGGATAAGCCCGAGAGGTGTAAAGAAAAGTGTGGCGGACCGTCCAGTGAGGTCAGAGGTCAGAAAAGTGCAGTTTTCAGACAACGGTGGACACTGGACCGGCGCCGGCGGACACTGCCAACACTTCTGACATACGCACGCGTGCGGGGACACCTCCCCTACAACGCCACACTCTCGGATAAGCCCGAGAGGTGTAAAAAAAAGTGTGGCGGACCGTCCAGTGAGGTCAGAGGTCAGAAAAGTGCCGTTTTCAGACAACAGTGGACACTGGACAGGCACCGGTGGACACTGCCGACACTTCTGACATACGCACGCGTGCGGGGACACCTCCCCTACAACGCCACACTCTCGGATAAGCCCGAGAGGTGTAAAGAAAAGTGTGGCGGACCGTCCAGTGAGGTCAGAGGTCAGAAAAGTGCAGTTTTCAGACAACGGTGGACACTGGACCGGCGCCGGCGGACACTGCCGACACTTCTGACATACGCACGCGTGCGGGGACACCTCCCCTACAACGCCAGACTCTCGGATAAGCCCGAAAGGTGTAAAGAAAAGTGTGGCGGACCGTCCAGTGAGGTCAGAGGTCAGAAAAGTGCAGTTTTCAGACAACGGTGGACACTGGACCGGCGCCGGCGGACACTGCCGACACTTCTGACATACGCACGCGTGCGGGGACACCTCCCCTACAACGCCACACTCTCGGATAAGCCCGAGAGATGTAAAAAAAAGTGTGGCGGACCGTCCAGTGAGGTCAGAGGTCAGAAAAGTGCAGTTTTCAGACAACGGTGGACACTGGACCGGCGCCGGCGGACACTGCCGACACTTCTGACATACGCACGCGTGCGGGGACAACTCCCCTACAACGCCAGACTCTCGGATAAGCCCGAGAGGTGTAAAGAAAAGTGTGGCGGACCGTCCAGTGAGGTCAGAGGTCAGAAAAGTGCAGTTTTCAGACAACGGTGGACACTGGACCGGCGCCGGCGGACACTGCCGACACTTCTGACATACGCACGCGTGCGGGGACACCTCCCCTACAACGCCACACTCTCGGATAAGCCCGGGAGATGTACAAAAAAGGGTGGCGGACCGTCCAGTGAGGTCAGAGCCAGAAAAGTGCCGTTTTCAGACAACAGTGGACACTGGACAGGCACCGGTGGACACTGCCGACACTTCTGACATACGCACGCGTGCGGGGACACCTCCCCTACAACGCCACACTCTCGGATAAGCCCGGGAGGTGTACAAAAAAGGGTGGCGGACCGTCCAGTGAGGTCAGAGCCAGAAAAGTGCCGTTTTCAGACAACAGTGGACACTGGACAGGCACCGGTGGACACTGCCAACACTTCTGACATACGCACGCGTGCGGGGACACCTCCCCTACAACGCCAGACTCTCGGATAAGCCCGAGAGGTGTAAAGAAAAGTGTGTCGGACCGTCCAGTGAGGTCAGAGGTCAGAAAAGTGCAGTTTTCAGACAACGGTGGACACTGGACCGGCGCCGGCGGACACTGCCGACACTTCTGACATACGCACGCGTGCGGGGACACCTCCCCTACAACGCCACACTCTCGGATAAGCCCGAGAGATGTAAAAAAAAGTGTGGCGGACCGTCCAGTGAGGTCAGAGGTCAGAAAAGTTTAGTTTTCAGACAACGGTGGACACTGGACCGGCGCCGGCGGACACTGCCGACACTTCTGACATACGCACGCGTGCGGGGACACCTCCCCTACAACGCCACACTCTCGGATAAGCCCGAGAGGTGTAAAAAAAAGTGTGGCGGACCGTCCAGTGAGGTCAGAGGTCAGAAAAGTGCCGTTTTCAGACAACAGTGGACACTGGACAGGCACCGGTGGACACTGCCGACACTTCTGACATACGCACGTGTGCGGGGACACCTCCCCTACAACGCCACACTCTCGGATAAGCCCGAGAGGTGTAAAGAAAAGTGTGGCGGACCGTCCAGTGAGGTCAGAGGTCAGAAAAGTGCAGTTTTCAGACAACGGTGGACACTGGACCGGCGCCGGCGGACACTGCCGACACTTCTGACATACGCACGCGTGCGGGGACACCTCCCCTACAACGCCAGACTCTCGGATAAGCCCGAGAGGTGTAAAGAAAAGTGTGGCGGACCGTCCAGTGAGGTCAGAGGTCAGAAAAGTGCAGTTTTCAGACAACGGTGGACACTGGACCGGCGCCGGCGGACACTGCCGACACTTCTGACATACGCACGCGTGCGGGGACACCTCCCCTACAACGCCAGACTCTCGGATAAGCCCGAGAGGTGTAAAGAAAAGTGTGGCGGACCGTCCAGTGAGGTCAGAGGTCAGAAAAGTGCAGTTTTCAGACAACGGTGGACACTGGACCGGCGCCGGCGGACACTGCCGACACTTCTGACATACGCACGCGTGCGGGGACACCTCCCCTACAACGCCACACTCTCGGATAAGCCCGAGAGATGTAAAAAAAAGTGTGGCGGACCGTCCAGTGAGGTCAGAGGTCAGAAAAGTGCAGTTTTCAGACAACGGTGGACACTGGACCGGCGCCGGCGGACACTGCCGACACTTCTGACATACGCACGCGTGCGGGGACACCTCCCCTACAACGCCAGACTCTCGGATAAGCCCGAGAGGTGTAAAGAAAAGTGTGGCGGACCGTCCAGTGAGGTCAGAGGTCAGAAAAGTGCAGTTTTCAGACAACGGTGGACACTGGACCGGCGCCGGCGGACACTGCCGACACTTCTGACATACGCACGCGTGCGGGGACACCTCCCCTACAACGCCACACTCTCGGATAAGCCAGAGAGGTGTAAAAAAAAGTGTGGCGGACCGTCCAGTGAGGTCAGAGGTCAGAAAAGTGCCGTTTTCAGACAACAGTGGACACTGGACAGGCACCGGTGGACACTGCCGACACTTCTGACATACGCACGTGTGCGGGGACACCTCCCCTACAACGCCAGACTCTCGGATAAGCCCGAGAGGTGTAAAGAAAAGTGTGGCGGACCGTCCAGTGAGGTCAGAGGTCAGAAAAGTGCAGTTTTCAGACAACGGTGGACACTGGACCGGCGCCGGCGGACACTGCCGACACTTCTGACATACGCACGCGTGCGGGGACACCTCCCCTACAACGCCAGACTCTCGGATAAGCCCGAGAGGTGTAAAGAAAAGTGTGGCGGACCGTCCAGTGAGTTCAGAGGTCAGAAAAGTGCAGTTTTCAGACAACGGTGGACACTGGACCGGCGCCGGCGGACACTGCCGACACTTCTGACATACGCACGCGTGCGGGGACACCTCCCCTACAACGCCAGACTCTCGGATAAGCCCGAGAGGTGTAAAGAAAAGTGTGGCGGACCGTCCAGTGAGGTCAGAGGTCAGAAAAGTGCAGTTTTCAGACAACGGTGGACACTGGACCGGCGCCGGCGGACACTGCCGACACTTCTGACATACGCACGCGTGCGGGGACACCTCCCCTACAACGCCACACTCTCGGATAAGCCCGAGAGATGTAAAAAAAAGTGTGGCGGACCGTCCAGTGAGGTCAGAGGTCAGAAAAGTGCAGTTTTCAGACAACGGTGGACACTGGACCGGCGCCGGCGGACACTGCCGACACTTCTGACATACGCACGCGTGCGGGGACAACTCCCCTACAACGCCAGACTCTCGGATAAGCCCGAGAGGTGTAAAGAAAAGTGTGGCGGACCGTCCAGTGAGGTCAGAGGTCAGAAAAGTGCAGTTTTCAGACAACGGTGGACACTGGACCGGCGCCGGCGGACACTGCCGACACTTCTGACATACGCACGCGTGCGGGGACACCTCCCCTACAACGCCACACTCTCGGATAAGCCCGGGAGGTGTACAAAAAAGGGTGGCGGACCGTCCAGTGAGGTCAGAGCCAGAAAAGTGCCGTTTTCAGACAACAGTGGACACTGGACAGGCACCGGTGGACACTGCCGACACTTCTGACATACGCACGCGTGCGGGGACACCTCCCCTACAACGCCACACTCTCGGATAAGCCCGAGAGGTGTAAAGAAAAGTGTGGCGGACCGTCCAGTGAGGTCAGAGGTCAGAAAAGTGCAGTTTTCAGACAACGGTGGACACTGGACCGGCGCCGGCGGACACTGCCGACACTTCTGACATACGCACGCGTGCGGGGACACCTCCCCTACAACGCCAGACTCTCGGATAAGCCCGAGAGGTGTAAAAAAAAGTGTGGCGGACCGTCCAGTGAGGTCAGAGGTCAGAAAAGTGCAGTTTTCAGACAACGGTGGACACTGGACCGGCGCCGGCGGACACTGCCGACACTTCTGACATACGCACGCGTGCGGGGACACCTCCCCTACAACGCCACACTCTCGGATAAGCCCGAGAGGTGTAAAAAAAAGTGTGGCGGACCGTCCAGTGAGGTCAGAGGTCAGAAAAGTGCAGTTTTCAGACAACAGTGGACACTGGACAGGCACCGGTGGACACTGCCGACACTTCTGAGATACGCACGCGTGCGGGGACACCTCCCCTACAACGCCAGACTCTCGGATAAGCCCGAGAGGTGTAAAGAAAAGTGTGGCGGACCGTCCAGTGAGGTCAGAGGTCAGAAAAGTGCAGTTTTCAGACAACAGTGGACACTGGACCGGCGCCGGCGGACACTGCCGACACTTCTGACATACACACGCGTGCGGGGACACCTCCCCTACAACGCCACACTCTCGGATAAGCCCGAGAGGTGTAAAAAAAAGTGTGGCGGACCGTCCAGTGAGGTCAGAGGTCAGAAAAGTGCCGTTTTCAGACAACAGTGGACACTGGACAGGCACCGGTGGACACTGCCGACACTTCTGACATACGCACGCGTGCGGGGACACCTCCCCTACAACGCCAGACTCTCGGATAAGCCCGAGAGGTGTAAAGAAAAGTGTGGCGGACCGTCCAGTGAGGTCAGAGGTCAGAAAAGTGCAGTTTTCAGACAACGGTGGACACTGGACCGGCGCCGGCGGACACTGCCGACACTTCTGACATACGCACGCGTGCGGGGACACCTCCCCTACAACGCCACACTCTCGGATAAGCCCGAGAGATGTAAAAAAAAGTGTGGCGGACCGTCCAGTGAGGTCAGAGGTCAGAAAAGTGCAGTTTTCAGACAACGGTGGACACTGGACCGGCGCCGGCGGACACTGCCGACACTTCTGACATACGCACGCGTGCGGGGACACCTCCCCTACAACGCCACACTCTCGGATAAGCCCGAGAGATGTAAAAAAAAGTGTGGCGGACCGTCCAGTGAGGTCAGAGGTCAGAAAAGTGCAGTTTTCAGACAACGGTGGACACTGGACCGGCGCCGGCGGACACTGCCGACACTTCTGACATACGCACGCGTGCGGGGACAACTCCCCTACAACGCCAGACTCTCGGATAAGCCCGAGAGGTGTAAAGAAAAGTGTGGCGGACCGTCCAGTGAGGTCAGAGGTCAGAAAAGTGCAGTTTTCAGACAACGGTGGACACTGGACCGGCGCCGGCGGACACTGCCGACACTTCTGACATACGCACGCGTGCGGGGACACACATACACACATACGCACGCGTGCGGGGACACCTCCCCTACAACGCCACACTCTCGGATAAGCCCGAGAGGTGTAAAGAAAAGTGTGGCGGACCGTCCAGTGAGGTCAGAGGTCAGAAAAGTGCAGTTTTCAGACAACGGTGGACACTGGACCGGCGCCGGCGGACACTGCCGACACTTCTGACATACGCACGCGTGCGGGGACACCTCCCCTACAACGCCACACTCTCGGATAAGCCCGAGAGGTGTAAAGAAAAGTGTGGCGGACCGTCCAGTGAGGTCAGAGGTCAGAAAAGTGCAGTTTTCAGACAACGGTGGACACTGGACCGGCGCCGGCGGACACTGCCGACACTTCTGACATACGCACGCGTGCGGGGACACCTCCCCTACAACGCCACACTCTCGGATAAGCCCGAGAGATGTAAAAAAAAGTGTGGCGGACCGTCCAGTGAGGTCAGAGGTCAGAAAAGTGCAGTTTTCAGACAACGGTGGACACTGGACCGGCGCCGGCGGACACTGCCGACACTTCTGACATACGTACGCGTGCGGGGACACCTCCCCTACAACGCCACACTCTCGGATAAGCCCGAGAGATGTAAAAAAAAGTGTGGCGGTCCGTCCAGTGAGGTCAGAGGTCAGAAAAGTGCAGTTTTCAGACAACGGTGGACACTGGACCGGCGCCGGCGGACACTGCCGACACTTCTGACATACGCACGCGTGCGGGGACACCTCCCCTACAACGCCACACTCTCGGATAAGCCCGAGAGGTGTAAAAAAAAGTGTGGCGGACCGTCCAGTGAGGTCAGAGGTCAGAAAAGTGCCGTTTTCAGACAACAGTGGACACTGGACAGGCACCGGTGGACACTGCCGACACTTCTGACATACGCACGCGTGCGGGGACACCTCCCCTACAACGCCACACTCTCGGATAAGCCCGAGAGGTGTAAAGAAAAGTGTGGCGGACCGTCCAGTGAGGTCAGAGGTCAGAAAAGTGCAGTTTTCAGACAACGGTGGACACTGGACCGGCGCCGGCGGACACTGCCGACACTTCTGACATACGCACGCGTGCGGGGACACCTCCCCTACAACGCCACACTCTCGGATAAGCCCGAGAGGTGTAAAGAAAAGTGTGGCGGACCGTCCAGTGAGGTCAGAGGTCAGAAAAGTGCAGTTTTGAGACAACGGTGGACACTGGACCGGCGCCGGCGGACACTGCCAACACTTCTGACATACGCACGCGTGCGGGGACACCTCCCCTACAACGCCACACTCTCGGATAAGCCCGAGAGGTGTAAAAAAAAGTGTGGCGGACCGTCCAGTGAGGTCAGAGGTCAGAAAAGTGCCGTTTTCAGACAACAGTGGACACTGGACAGGCACCGGTGGACACTGCCGACACTTCTGACATACGCACGCGTGCGGGGACACCTCCCCTACAACGCCACACTCTCGGATAAGCCCGAGAGGTGTAAAGAAAAGTGTGGCGGACCGTCCAGTGAGGTCAGAGGTCAGAAAAGTGCAGTTTTCAGACAACGGTGGACACTGGACCGGCGCCGGCGGACACTGCCGACACTTCTGACATACGCACGCGTGCGGGGACACCTCCCCTACAACGCCAGACTCTCGGATAAGCCCGAAAGGTGTAAAGAAAAGTGTGGCGGACCGTCCAGTGAGGTCAGAGGTCAGAAAAGTGCAGTTTTCAGACAACGGTGGACACTGGACCGGCGCCGGCGGACACTGCCGACACTTCTGACATACGCACGCGTGCGGGGACACCTCCCCTACAACGCCACACTCTCGGATAAGCCCGAGAGATGTAAAAAAAAGTGTGGCGGACCGTCCAGTGAGGTCAGAGGTCAGAAAAGTGCAGTTTTCAGACAACGGTGGACACTGGACCGGCGCCGGCGGACACTGCCGACACTTCTGACATACGCACGCGTGCGGGGACAACTCCCCTACAACGCCAGACTCTCGGATAAGCCCGAGAGGTGTAAAGAAAAGTGTGGCGGACCGTCCAGTGAGGTCAGAGGTCAGAAAAGTGCAGTTTTCAGACAACGGTGGACACTGGACCGGCGCCGGCGGACACTGCCGACACTTCTGACATACGCACGCGTGCGGGGACACCTCCCCTACAACGCCACACTCTCGGATAAGCCCGGGAGGTGTACAAAAAAGGGTGGCGGACCGTCCAGTGAGGTCAGAGCCAGAAAAGTGCCGTTTTCAGACAACAGTGGACACTGGACAGGCACCGGTGGACACTGCCGACACTTCTGACATACGCACGCGTGCGGGGACACCTCCCCTACAACGCCACACTCTCGGATAAGCCCGAGAGGTGTAAAGAAAAGTGTGGCGGACCGTCCAGTGAGGTCAGAGGTCAGAAAAGTGCAGTTTTCAGACAACGGTGGACACTGGACCGGCGCCGGCGGACACTGCCGACACTTCTGACATACGCACGCGTGCGGGGACACCTCCCCTACAACGCCAGACTCTCGGATAAGCCCGAGAGGTGTAAAAAAAAGTGTGGCGGACCGTCCAGTGAGGTCAGAGGTCAGAAAAGTGCAGTTTTCAGACAACGGTGGACACTGGACCGGCGCCGGCGGACACTGCCGACACTTCTGACATACGCACGCGTGCGGGGACACCTCCCCTACAACGCCACACTCTCGGATAAGCCCGAGAGGTGTAAAAAAAAGTGTGGCGGACCGTCCAGTGAGGTCAGAGGTCAGAAAAGTGCAGTTTTCAGACAACAGTGGACACTGGACAGGCACCGGTGGACACTGCCGACACTTCTGAGATACGCACGCGTGCGGGGACACCTCCCCTACAACGCCAGACTCTCGGATAAGCCCGAGAGGTGTAAAGAAAAGTGTGGCGGACCGTCCAGTGAGGTCAGAGGTCAGAAAAGTGCAGTTTTCAGACAACAGTGGACACTGGACCGGCGCCGGCGGACACTGCCGACACTTCTGACATACACACGCGTGCGGGGACACCTCCCCTACAACGCCACACTCTCGGATAAGCCCGAGAGGTGTAAAAAAAAGTGTGGCGGACCGTCCAGTGAGGTCAGAGGTCAGAAAAGTGCCGTTTTCAGACAACAGTGGACACTGGACAGGCACCGGTGGACACTGCCGACACTTCTGACATACGCACGCGTGCGGGGACACCTCCCCTACAACGCCACACTCTCGGATAAGCCCGAGAGGTGTAAAAAAAAGTGTGGCGGACCGTCCAGTGAGGTCAGAGGTCAGAAAAGTGCAGTTTTCAGACAACGGTGGACACTGGACCGGCGCCGGCGGACACTGCCGACACTTCTGACATACGCACGCGTGCGGGGACACCTCCCCTACAACGCCAGACTCTCGGATAAGCCCGAGAGGTGTAAAGAAAAGTGTGGCGGACCGTCCAGTGAGGTCAGAGGTCAGAAAAGTGCAGTTTTCAGACAACGGTGGACACTGGACCGGCGCCGGCGGACACTGCCGACACTTCTGACATACGCACGCGTGCGGGGACACCTCCCCTACAACGCCACACTCTCGGATAAGCCCGAGAGGTGTACAAAAAAGGGTGGCGGACCGTCCAGTGAGGTCAGAGGTCAGAAAAGTGCCGTTTTCAGACAACAGTGGACACTGGACAGGCACCGGTGGACACTGCCGACACTTCTGACATACGCACGCGTGCGGGGACACCTCCCCTACAACGCCACACTCTCGGATAAGCCCGAGAGGTGTAAAGAAAAGTGTGGCGGACCGTCCAGTGAGGTCAGAGGTCAGAAAAGTGCAGTTTTCAGACAACGGTGGACACTGGACCGGCGCCGGCGGACACTGCCGACACTTCTGACATACGCACGCGTGCGGGGACACCTCCCCTACAACGCCAGACTCTCGGATAAGCCCGAGAGGTGTAAAAAAAAGTGTGGCGGACCGTCCAGTGAGGTCAGAGGTCAGAAAAGTGCAGTTTTCAGACAACGGTGGACACTGGACCGGCGCCGGCGGACACTGCCGACACTTCTGACATACGCACGCGTGCGGGGACACCTCCCCTACAACGCCACACTCTCGGATAAGCCCGAGAGGTGTAAAAAAAAGTGTGGCGGACCGTCCAGTGAGGTCAGAGGTCAGAAAAGTGCCGTTTTCAGACAACAGTGGACACTGGACAGGCACCGGTGGACACTGCCGACACTTCTGAGATACGCACGCGTGCGGGGACACCTCCCCTACAACGCCAGACTCTCGGATAAGCCCGAGAGGTGTAAAGAAAAGTGTGGCGGACCGTCCAGTGAGGTCAGAGGTCAGAAAAGTGCAGTTTTCAGACAACAGTGGACACTGGACCGGCGCCGGCGGACACTGCCGACACTTCTGACATACACACGCGTGCGGGGACACCTCCCCTACAACGCCACACTCTCGGATAAGCCCGAGAGGTGTAAAAAAAAGTGTGGCGGACCGTCCAGTGAGGTCAGAGGTCAGAAAAGTGCCGTTTTCAGACAACAGTGGACACTGGACAGGCACCGGTGGACACTGCCGACACTTCTGACATACGCACGCGTGCGGGGACACCTCCCCTACAACGCCACACTCTCGGATAAGCCCGAGAGGTGTAAAAAAAAGTGTGGCGGACCGTCCAGTGAGGTCAGAGGTCAGAAAAGTGCAGTTTTCAGACAACGGTGGACACTGGACCGGCGCCGGCGGACACTGCCGACACTTCTGACATACGCACGCGTGCGGGGACACCTCCCCTACAACGCCAGACTCTCGGATAAGCCCGAGAGGTGTAAAGAAAAGTGTGGCGGACCGTCCAGTGAGGTCAGAGGTCAGAAAAGTGCAGTTTTCAGACAACGGTGGACACTGGACCGGCGCCGGCGGACACTGCCGACACTTCTGACATACGCACGCGTGCGGGGACACCTCCCCTACAACGCCACACTCTCGGATAAGCCCGAGAGGTGTACAAAAAAGGGTGGCGGACCGTCCAGTGAGGTCAGAGGTCAGAAAAGTGCCGTTTTCAGACAACAGTGGACACTGGACAGGCACCGGTGGACACTGCCGACACTTCTGACATACGCACGCGTGCGGGGACACCTCCCCTACAACGCCACACTCTCGGATAAGCCCGAGAGGTGTAAAGAAAAGTGTGGCGGACCGTCCAGTGAGGTCAGAGGTCAGAAAAGTGCAGTTTTCAGACAACGGTGGACACTGGACCGGCGCCGGCGGACACTGCCGACACTTCTGACATACGCACGCGTGCGGGGACACCTCCCCTACAACGCCAGACTCTCGGATAAGCCCGAGAGGTGTAAAAAAAAGTGTGGCGGACCGTCCAGTGAGGTCAGAGGTCAGAAAAGTGCAGTTTTCAGACAACGGTGGACACTGGACCGGCGCCGGCGGACACTGCCGACACTTCTGACATACGCACGCGTGCGGGGACACCTCCCCTACAACGCCACACTCTCGGATAAGCCCGAGAGGTGTAAAAAAAAGTGTGGCGGACCGTCCAGTGAGGTCAGAGGTCAGAAAAGTGCCGTTTTCAGACAACAGTGGACACTGGACAGGCACCGGTGGACACTGCCGACACTTCTGAGATACGCACGCGTGCGGGGACACCTCCCCTACAACGCCAGACTCTCGGATAAGCCCGAGAGGTGTAAAGAAAAGTGTGGCGGACCGTCCAGTGAGGTCAGAGGTCAGAAAAGTGCAGTTTTCAGACAACAGTGGACACTGGACCGGCGCCGGCGGACACTGCCGACACTTCTGACATACACACGCGTGCGGGGACACCTCCCCTACAACGCCACACTCTCGGATAAGCCCGAGAGGTGTAAAAAAAAGTGTGGCGGACCGTCCAGTGAGGTCAGAGGTCAGAAAAGTGCCGTTTTCAGACAACAGTGGACACTGGACAGGCACCGGTGGACACTGCCGACACTTCTGACATACGCACGCGTGCGGGGACACCTCCCCTACAACGCCACACTCTCGGATAAGCCCGAGAGGTGTAAAAAAAAGTGTGGCGGACCGTCCAGTGAGGTCAGAGGTCAGAAAAGTGCAGTTTTCAGACAACGGTGGACACTGGACCGGCGCCGGCGGACACTGCCGACACTTCTGACATACGCACGCGTGCGGGGACACCTCCCCTACAACGCCAGACTCTCGGATAAGCCCGAGAGGTGTAAAGAAAAGTGTGGCGGACCGTCCAGTGAGGTCAGAGGTCAGAAAAGTGCAGTTTTCAGACAACGGTGGACACTGGACCGGCGCCGGCGGACACTGCCGACACTTCTGACATACGCACGCGTGCGGGGACACCTCCCCTACAACGCCACACTCTCGGATAAGCCCGAGAGGTGTACAAAAAAGGGTGGCGGACCGTCCAGTGAGGTCAGAGGTCAGAAAAGTGCCGTTTTCAGACAACAGTGGACACTGGACAGGCACCGGTGGACACTGCCGACACTTCTGACATACGCACGCGTGCGGGGACACCTCCCCTACAACGCCACACTCTCGGATAAGCCCGAGAGGTGTAAAGAAAAGTGTGGCGGACCGTCCAGTGAGGTCAGAGGTCAGAAAAGTGCAGTTTTCAGACAACGGTGGACACTGGACCGGCGCCGGCGGACACTGCCGACACTTCTGACATACGCACGCGTGCGGGGACACCTCCCCTACAACGCCAGACTCTCGGATAAGCCCGAGAGGTGTAAAAAAAAGTGTGGCGGACCGTCCAGTGAGGTCAGAGGTCAGAAAAGTGCAGTTTTCAGACAACGGTGGACACTGGACCGGCGCCGGCGGACACTGCCGACACTTCTGACATACGCACGCGTGCGGGGACACCTCCCCTACAACGCCACACTCTCGGATAAGCCCGAGAGGTGTAAAAAAAAGTGTGGCGGACCGTCCAGTGAGGTCAGAGGTCAGAAAAGTGCCGTTTTCAGACAACAGTGGACACTGGACAGGCACCGGTGGACACTGCCGACACTTCTGAGATACGCACGCGTGCAGGGACACCTCCCCTACAACGCCAGACTCTCGGATAAGCCCGAGAGGTGTAAAGAAAAGTGTGGCGGACCGTCCAGTGAGGTCAGAGGTCAGAAAAGTGCAGTTTTCAGACAACGGTGGAAACTGGACCGGCGCCGGCGGACACTGCCGACACTTCTGACATATGCACGCGTGCGGGGACACCTCCCCTACAACGCCACACTCTCGGATAAGCCCGAGAGGTGTAAAAAAAAGTGTGGCGGACCGTCCAGTGAGGTCAGAGGTCAGAAAAGTGCAGTTTTCAGACAACGGTGGACACTGGACCGGCGCCGGCGGACACTGCCGACACTTCTGACATACGCACGCGTGCGGGGACACCTCCCCTACAACGCCAGACTCTCGGATAAGCCCGAGAGGTGTAAAGAAAAGTGTGGCGGACCGTCCAGTGAGGTCAGAGGTCAGAAAAGTGCAGTTTTCAGACAACGGTGGACACTGGACCGGCGCCGGCGGACACTGCCGACACTTCTGACATACGCACGCGTGCGGGGACACCTCCCCTACAACGCCACACTCTCGGATAAGCCCGAGAGATGTAAAAAAAAGTGTGGCGGACCGTCCAGTGAGGTCAGAGGTCAGAAAAGTGCAGTTTTCAGACAACGGTGGACACTGGACCGGCGCCGGCGGACACTGCCGACACTTCTGACATACGCACGCGTGCGGGGACACCTCCCCTACAACGCCAGACTCTCGGATAAGCCCGAGAGGTGTAAAGAAAAGTGTGGCGGACCGTCTAGTGAGGTCAGAGGTCAGAAAAGTGCAGTTTTCAGACAACGGTGGACACTGGACCGGCGCCGGCGGACACTGCCGACACTTCTGACATACGCACGCGTGCGGGGACACCTCCCCTACAACGCCAGACTCTCGGATAAGCCCGAGAGGTGTAAAAAAAAGTGTGGCGGACCGTCCAGTGAGGTCAGAGGTCAGAAAAGTGCAGTTTTCAGACAACGGTGGACACTGGACCGGCGCCGGCGGACACTGCCGACACTTCTGACATACGCACGCGTGCGGGGACACCTCCCCTACAACGCCACACTCTCGGATAAGCCCGAGAGGTGTAAAAAAAAGTGTGGCGGACCGTCCAGTGAGGTCAGAGGTCAGAAAAGTGCCGTTTTCAGACAACAGTGGACAATGGACAGGCACCGGTGGACACTGCCGACACTTCTGAGATACGCACGCGTGCGGGGACACCTCCCCTACAACGCCAGACTCTCGGATAAGCCCGAGAGGTGTAAAGAAAAGTGTGGCGGACCGTCCAGTGAGGTCAGAGGTCAGAAAAGTGCAGTTTTCAGACAACGGTGGACACTGGACCGGCGCCGGCGGACACTGCCGACACTTCTGACATATGCACGCGTGCGGGGACACCTCCCCTACAACGCCACACTCTCGGATAAGCCCGAGAGGTGTAAAAAAAAGTGTGGCGGACCGTCCAGTGAGGTCAGAGGTCAGAAAAGTGCCGTTTTCAGACAACAGTGGACACTGGACAGGCACCGGTGGACACTGCCGACACTTCTGACATACGCACGCGTGTGGGGACACCTCCCCTACAACGCCACACTCTCGGATAAGCCCGAGAGGTGTAAAGAAAAGTGTGGCGGACCGTCCAGTGAGGTCAGAGGTCAGAAAAGTGCAGTTTTCAGACAACGGTGGACACTGGACCGGCGCCGGCGGACACTGCCGACACTTCTGACATACGCACGCGTGCGGGGACACCTCCCCTACAACGCCAGACTCTCGGATAAGCCCGAGAGGTGTAAAGAAAAGTGTGGCGGACCGTCCAGTGAGGTCAGAGGTCAGAAAAGTGCAGTTTTCAGACAACGGTGGACACTGGACCGGCGCCGGCGGACACTGCCGACACTTCTGACATACGCACGCGTGCGGGGACACCTCCCCTACAACGCCACACTCTCGGATAAGCCCGAGAGATGTAAAAAAAAGTGTGGCGGACCGTCCAGTGAGGTCAGAGGTCAGAAAAGTGCAGTTTTCAGACAACGGTGGACACTGGACCGGCGCCGGCGGACACTGCCGACACTTCTGACATACGCACGCGTGCGGGGACACCTCCCCTACAACGCCAGACTCTCGGATAAGCCCGAGAGGTGTAAAGAAAAGTGTGGCGGACCGTCCAGTGAGGTCAGAGGTCAGAAAAGTGCAGTTTTCAGACAACGGTGGACACTGGACCGGCGCCGGCGGACACTGCCGACACTTCTGACATACGCACGCGTGCGGGGACACCTCCCCTACAACGCCACACTCTCGGATAAGCCCGAGAGATGTAAAAAAAAGTGTGGCGGACCGTCCAGTGAGGTCAGAGGTCAGAAAAGTGCAGTTTTCAGACTACGGTGGACACTGGACCGGCGCCGGCGGACACTGCCGACACTTCTGACATACGCACGCGTGCGGGGACACCTCCCCTACAACGCCACACTCTCGGATAAGCCCGAGAGATGTAAAAAAAAGTGTGGCGGACCGTCCAGTGAGGTCAGAGGTCAGAAAAGTGCAGTTTTCAGACAACGGTGGACACTGGACCGGCGCCGGCGGACACTGCCGACACTTCTGACATACGCACGCGTGCGGGGACACCTCCCCTACAACGCCACACTCTCGGATAAGCCCGAGAGATGTAAAAAAAAGTGTGGCGGACCGTCCAGTGAGGTCAGAGGTCAGAAAAGTGCAGTTTTCAGACTACGGTGGACACTGGACCGGCGCCGGCGGACACTGCCGACACTTCTGACATACGCACGCGTGCGGGGACACCTCCCCTACAACGCCACACTCTCGGATAAGCCCGAGAGATGTAAAAAAAAGTGTGGCGGACCGTCCAGTGAGGTCAGAGGTCAGAAAAGTGCAGTTTTCAGACAACGGTGGACACTGGACCGGCGCCGGCGGACACTGCCGACACTTCTGACATACGCACGCGTGCGGGGACACCTCCCCTAAAACGCCAGACTCTCGGATAAGCCCGAGAGGTGTAAAGAAAAGTGTGGCGGACCGTCCAGTGAGGTCAGAGGTCAGAAAAGTGCAGTTTTCAGACAACGGTGGACACTGGACCGGCGCCGGCGGACACTGCCGACACTTCTGACATACGCACGCGTGCGGGGACACCTCCCCTACAACGCCAGACTCTCGGATAAGCCCGAGAGGTGTAAAGAAAAGTGTGGCGGACCGTCCAGTGAGGTCAGAGGTCAGAAAAGTGCAGTTTTCAGACAACGGTGGACACTGGACCGGCGCCGGCGGACACTGCCGACACTTCTGACATACGCACGCGTGCGGGGACACCTCCCCTACAACGCCACACTCTCGGATAAGCCCGAGAGGTGAAAAAAAAAGTGTGGCGGACCGTCCAGTGAGGTCAGAGGTCAGAAAAGTGCCGTTTTCAGACAACAGTGGACAATGGACAGGCACCGGTGGACACTGCCGACACTTCTGAGATACGCACGCGTGCGGGGACACCTCCCCTACAACGCCAGACTCTCGGATAAGCCCGAGAGGTGTAAAGAAAAGTGTGGCGGACCGTCCAGTGAGGTCAGAGGTCAGAAAAGTGCAGTTTTCAGACAACGGTGGACACTGGACCGGCGCCGGCGGACACTGCCGACACTTCTGACATATGCACGCGTGCGGGGACACCTCCCCTACAACGCCACACTCTCGGATAAGCCCGAGAGGTGTAAAAAAAAGTGTGGCGGACCGTCCAGTGAGGTCAGAGGTCAGAAAAGTGCCGTTTTCAGACAACAGTGGACACTGGACAGGCACCGGTGGACACTGCCGACACTTCTGACATACGCACGCGTGTGGGGACACCTCCCCTACAACGCCACACTCTCGGATAAGCCCGAGAGGTGTAAAGAAAAGTGTGGCGGACCGTCCAGTGAGGTCAGAGGTCAGAAAAGTGCAGTTTTCAGACAACGGTGGACACTGGACCGGCGCCGGCGGACACTGCCGACACTTCTGACATACGCACGCGTGCGGGGACACCTCCCCTACAACGCCAGACTCTCGGATAAGCCCGAGAGGTGTAAAGAAAAGTGTGGCGGACCGTCCAGTGAGGTCAGAGGTCAGAAAAGTGCAGTTTTCAGACAACGGTGGACACTGGACCGGCGCCGGCGGACACTGCCGACACTTCTGACATACGCACGCGTGCGGGGACACCTCCCCTACAACGCCACACTCTCGGATAAGCCCGAGAGATGTAAAAAAAAGTGTGGCGGACCGTCCAGTGAGGTCAGAGGTCAGAAAAGTGCAGTTTTCAGACAACGGTGGACACTGGACCGGCGCCGGCGGACACTGCCGACACTTCTGACATACGCACGCGTGCGGGGACACCTCCCCTACAACGCCAGACTCTCGGATAAGCCCGAGAGGTGTAAAGAAAAGTGTGGCGGACCGTCCAGTGAGGTCAGAGGTCAGAAAAGTGCAGTTTTCAGACAACGGTGGACACTGGACCGGCGCCGGCGGACACTGCCGACACTTCTGACATACGCACGCGTGCGGGGACACCTCCCCTACAACGCCACACTCTCGGATAAGCCCGAGAGATGTAAAAAAAAGTGTGGCGGACCGTCCAGTGAGGTCAGAGGTCAGAAAAGTGCAGTTTTCAGACTACGGTGGACACTGGACCGGCGCCGGCGGACACTGCCGACACTTCTGACATACGCACGCGTGCGGGGACACCTCCCCTACAACGCCACACTCTCGGATAAGCCCGAGAGATGTAAAAAAAAGTGTGGCGGACCGTCCAGTGAGGTCAGAGGTCAGAAAAGTGCAGTTTTCAGACAACGGTGGACACTGGACCGGCGCCGGCGGACACTGCCGACACTTCTGACATACGCACGCGTGCGGGGACACCTCCCCTACAACGCCACACTCTCGGATAAGCCCGAGAGATGTAAAAAAAAGTGTGGCGGACCGTCCAGTGAGGTCAGAGGTCAGAAAAGTGCAGTTTTCAGACTACGGTGGACACTGGACCGGCGCCGGCGGACACTGCCGACACTTCTGACATACGCACGCGTGCGGGGACACCTCCCCTACAACGCCACACTCTCGGATAAGCCCGAGAGATGTAAAAAAAAGTGTGGCGGACCGTCCAGTGAGGTCAGAGGTCAGAAAAGTGCAGTTTTCAGACAACGGTGGACACTGGACCGGCGCCGGCGGACACTGCCGACACTTCTGACATACGCACGCGTGCGGGGACACCTCCCCTAAAACGCCACACTCTCGGATAAGCCCGAGAGGTGTAAAAAAAAGTGTGGCGGACCGTCCAGTGAGGTCAGAGGTCAGAAAAGTGCAGTTTTCAGACAACAGTGGACACTGGACAGGCACCGGTGGACACTGCCGAAACTTCTGACATACGCACGCGTGCGGGGACACCTCCCCTACAACGCCAGACTCTCGGATAAGCCCGAGAGGTGTAAAGAAAAGTGTGGCGGACCGTCCAGTGAGGTCAGAGGTCAGAAAAGTGCAGTTTTCAGACAACGGTGGACACTGGACCGGCGCCGGCGGACACTGCCGACACTTCTGACATACGCACGCGTGCGGGGACACCTCCCCTACAACGCCAGACTCTCGGATAAGCCCGAGAGGTGTAAAAAAAAGTGTGGCGGACCGTCCAGTGAGGTCAGAGGTCAGAAAAGTGCAGTTTTCAGACAACGGTGGACACTGGACCGGCGCCGGCGGACACTGCCGACACTTCTGACATACGCACGCGTGCGGGGACACCTCCCCTACAACGCCACACTCTCGGATAAGCCCGAGAGGTGTAAAAAAAAGTGTGGCGGACCGTCCAGTGAGGTCAGAGGTCAGAAAAGTGCCGTTTTCAGACAACAGTGGACACTGGACAGGCACCGGTGGACACTGCCGACACTTCTGAGATACGCACGCGTGCGGGGACACCTCCCCTACAACGCCACACTCTCGGATAAGCCCGAGAGGTGTAAAGAAAAGTGTGGCGGACCGTCCAGTGAGGTCAGAGGTCAGAAAAGTGCAGTTTTCAGACAACGGTGGACACTGGACCGGCGCCGGCGGACACTGCCGACACTTCTGACATATGCACGCGTGCGGGGACACCTCCCCTACAACGCCACACTCTCGGATAAGCCCGAGAGGTGTAAAAAAAAGTGTGGCGGACCGTCCAGTGAGGTCAGAGGTCAGAAAAGTGCCGTTTTCAGACAACAGTGGACACTGGACAGGCACCGGTGGACACTGCCGACACTTCTGACATACGCACGCGTGTGGGGACACCTCCCCTACAACGCCACACTCTCGGATAAGCCCGAGAGGTGTAAAGAAAAGTGTGGCGGACCGTCCAGTGAGGTCAGAGGTC
Source organism: Gymnoscopelus braueri (assembly GCF_963280865.1). Taxonomy (NCBI): domain Eukaryota; kingdom Metazoa; phylum Chordata; class Actinopteri; order Myctophiformes; family Myctophidae; genus Gymnoscopelus; species Gymnoscopelus braueri. Next base: position 18,537 of record NW_027660577.1, on the reverse strand, counting down.
AGAAAAGTGCAGTTTTCAGACAACGGTGGACACTGGACCGGCGCCGGCGGACACTGCCGACACTTCTGACATACGCACGCGTGCGGGGACACCTCCCCTACAACGCCAGACTCTCGGATAAGCCCGAGAGGTGTAAAAAAAAGTGTGGCGGACCGTCCAGTGAGGTCAGAGGTCAGAAAAGTGCAGTTTTCAGACAACGGTGGACACTGGACCGGCGCCGGCGGACACTGCCGACACTTCTGACATACGCACGCGTGCGGGGACACCTCCCCTACAACGCCACACTCTCGGATAAGCCCGAGAGATGTAAAAAAAAGTGTGGCGGACCGTCCAGTGAGGTCAGAGGTCAGAAAAGTGCAGTTTTCAGACAACGGTGGACACTGGACCGGCGCCGGCGGACACTGCCGACACTTCTGACATACGCACGCGTGCGGGGACACCTCCCCTACAACGCCAGACTCTCGGATAAGCCCGAGAGGTGTAAAGAAAAGTGTGGCGGACCGTCCAGTGAGGTCAGAGGTCAGAAAAGTGCAGTTTTCAGACAACGGTGGACACTGGACCGGCGCCGGCGGACACTGCCGACACTTCTGACATACGCACGCGTGCGGGGACACCTCCCCTACAACGCCACACTCTCGGATAAGCCCGAGAGATGTAAAAAAAAGTGTGGCGGACCGTCCAGTGAGGTCAGAGGTCAGAAAAGTGCAGTTTTCAGACAACGGTGGACACTGGACCGGCGCCGGCGGACACTGCCGACACTTCTGACATACGCACGCGTGCGGGGACACCTCCCCTACAACGCCAGACTCTCGGATAAGCCCGAGAGGTGTAAAGAAAAGTGTGGCGGACCGTCCAGTGAGGTCAGAGGTCAGAAAAGTGCAGTTTTCAGACAACGGTGGACACTGGACCGGCGCCGGCGGACACTGCCGACACTTCTGACATACGCACGCGTGCGGGGACACCTCCCCTACAACGCCACACTCTCGGATAAGCCCGAGAGATGTAAAGAAAAGTGTGGCGGACCGTCCAGTGAGGTCAGAGGTCAGAAAAGTGCAGTTTTCAGACTACGGTGGACACTGGACCGGCGCCGGCGGACACTGCCGACACTTCTGACATACGCACGTGTGCGGGGACACCTCCCCTACAACGCCACACTCTCGGATAAGCCCGAGAGATGTAAAAAAAAGTGTGGCGGACCGTCCAGTGAGGTCAGAGGTCAGAAAAGTGCAGTTTTCAGACAACGGTGGACACTGGACCGGCGCCGGCGGACACTGCCGACACTTCTGACATACGCACGCGTGCGGGGACACCTCCCCTACAACGCCACACTCTCGGATAAGCCCGAGAGATGTAAAAAAAAGTGTGGCGGACCGTCCAGTGAGGTCAGAGGTCAGAAAAGTGCAGTTTTCAGACAACGGTGGACACTGGACCGGCGCCGGCGGACACTGCCGACACTTCTGACATACGCACGCGTGCGGGGACACCTCCCCTACAACGCCAGACTCTCGGATAAGCCCGAGAGGTGTAAAGAAAAGTGTGGCGGACCGTCCAGTGAGGTCAGAGGTCAGAAAAGTGCAGTTTTCAGACAACGGTGGACACTGGACCGGCGCCGGCGGACACTGCCGACACTTCTGACATACGCACGCGTGCGGGGACACCTCCCCTACAACGCCACACTCTCGGATAAGCCCGAGAGATGTAAAAAAAAGTGTGGCGGACCGTCCAGTGAGGTCAGAGGTCAGAAAAGTGCAGTTTTCAGACAACGGTGGACACTGGACCGGCGCCGGCGGACACTGCCGACACTTCTGACATACGCACGCGTGCGGGGACACCTCCCCTACAACGCCAGACTCTCGGATAAGCCCGAGAGGTGTAAAGAAAAGTGTGGCGGACCGTCCAGTGAGGTCAGAGGTCAGAAAAGTGCAGTTTTCAGACAACGGTGGACACTGGACCGGCGCCGGCGGACACTGCCGACACTTCTGACATACGCACGCGTGCGGGGACACCTCCCCTACAACGCCAGACTCTCGGATAAGCCCGAGAGGTGTAAAGAAAAGTGTGGCGGACCGTCTAGTGAGGTCAGAGGTCAGAAAAGTGCAGTTTTCAGACAACGGTGGACACTGGACCGGCGCCGGCGGACACTGCCGACACTTCTGACATACGCACGCGTGCGGGGACACCTCCCCTACAACGCCAGACTCTCGGATAAGCCCGAGAGGTGTAAAAAAAAGTGTGGCGGACCGTCCAGTGAGGTCAGAGGTCAGAAAAGTGCAGTTTTCAGACAACGGTGGACACTGGACCGGCGCCGGCGGACACTGCCGACACTTCTGACATACGCACGCGTGCGGGGACACCTCCCCTACAACGCCACACTCTCGGATAAGCCCGAGAGGTGTAAAAAAAAGTGTGGCGGACCGTCCAGTGAGGTCAGAGGTCAGAAAAGTGCCGTTTTCAGACAACAGTGGACAATGGACAGGCACCGGTGGACACTGCCGACACTTCTGAGATACGCACGCGTGCGGGGACACCTCCCCTACAACGCCAGACTCTCGGATAAGCCCGAGAGGTGTAAAGAAAAGTGTGGCGGACCGTCCAGTGAGGTCAGAGGTCAGAAAAGTGCAGTTTTCAGACAACGGTGGACACTGGACCGGCGCCGGCGGACACTGCCGACACTTCTGACATATGCACGCGTGCGGGGACACCTCCCCTACAACGCCACACTCTCGGATAAGCCCGAGAGGTGTAAAAAAAAGTGTGGCGGACCGTCCAGTGAGGTCAGAGGTCAGAAAAGTGCCGTTTTCAGACAACAGTGGACACTGGACAGGCACCGGTGGACACTGCCGACACTTCTGACATACGCACGCGTGTGGGGACACCTCCCCTACAACGCCACACTCTCGGATAAGCCCGAGAGGTGTAAAGAAAAGTGTGGCGGACCGTCCAGTGAGGTCAGAGGTCAGAAAAGTGCAGTTTTCAGACAACGGTGGACACTGGACCGGCGCCGGCGGACACTGCCGACACTTCTGACATACGCACGCGTGCGGGGACACCTCCCCTACAACGCCAGACTCTCGGATAAGCCCGAGAGGTGTAAAGAAAAGTGTGGCGGACCGTCCAGTGAGGTCAGAGGTCAGAAAAGTGCAGTTTTCAGACAACGGTGGACACTGGACCGGCGCCGGCGGACACTGCCGACACTTCTGACATACGCACGCGTGCGGGGACACCTCCCCTACAACGCCACACTCTCGGATAAGCCCGAGAGATGTAAAAAAAAGTGTGGCGGACCGTCCAGTGAGGTCAGAGGTCAGAAAAGTGCAGTTTTCAGACAACGGTGGACACTGGACCGGCGCCGGCGGACACTGCCGACACTTCTGACATACGCACGCGTGCGGGGACACCTCCCCTACAACGCCAGACTCTCGGATAAGCCCGAGAGGTGTAAAGAAAAGTGTGGCGGACCGTCCAGTGAGGTCAGAGGTCAGAAAAGTGCAGTTTTCAGACAACGGTGGACACTGGACCGGCGCCGGCGGACACTGCCGACACTTCTGACATACGCACGCGTGCGGGGACACCTCCCCTACAACGCCACACTCTCGGATAAGCCCGAGAGATGTAAAAAAAAGTGTGGCGGACCGTCCAGTGAGGTCAGAGGTCAGAAAAGTGCAGTTTTCAGACTACGGTGGACACTGGACCGGCGCCGGCGGACACTGCCGACACTTCTGACATACGCACGCGTGCGGGGACACCTCCCCTACAACGCCACACTCTCGGATAAGCCCGAGAGATGTAAAAAAAAGTGTGGCGGACCGTCCAGTGAGGTCAGAGGTCAGAAAAGTGCAGTTTTCAGACAACGGTGGACACTGGACCGGCGCCGGCGGACACTGCCGACACTTCTGACATACGCACGCGTGCGGGGACACCTCCCCTACAACGCCACACTCTCGGATAAGCCCGAGAGATGTAAAAAAAAGTGTGGCGGACCGTCCAGTGAGGTCAGAGGTCAGAAAAGTGCAGTTTTCAGACTACGGTGGACACTGGACCGGCGCCGGCGGACACTGCCGACACTTCTGACATACGCACGCGTGCGGGGACACCTCCCCTACAACGCCACACTCTCGGATAAGCCCGAGAGATGTAAAAAAAAGTGTGGCGGACCGTCCAGTGAGGTCAGAGGTCAGAAAAGTGCAGTTTTCAGACAACGGTGGACACTGGACCGGCGCCGGCGGACACTGCCGACACTTCTGACATACGCACGCGTGCGGGGACACCTCCCCTAAAACGCCAGACTCTCGGATAAGCCCGAGAGGTGTAAAGAAAAGTGTGGCGGACCGTCCAGTGAGGTCAGAGGTCAGAAAAGTGCAGTTTTCAGACAACGGTGGACACTGGACCGGCGCCGGCGGACACTGCCGACACTTCTGACATACGCACGCGTGCGGGGACACCTCCCCTACAACGCCAGACTCTCGGATAAGCCCGAGAGGTGTAAAGAAAAGTGTGGCGGACCGTCCAGTGAGGTCAGAGGTCAGAAAAGTGCAGTTTTCAGACAACGGTGGACACTGGACCGGCGCCGGCGGACACTGCCGACACTTCTGACATACGCACGCGTGCGGGGACACCTCCCCTACAACGCCACACTCTCGGATAAGCCCGAGAGGTGAAAAAAAAAGTGTGGCGGACCGTCCAGTGAGGTCAGAGGTCAGAAAAGTGCCGTTTTCAGACAACAGTGGACAATGGACAGGCACCGGTGGACACTGCCGACACTTCTGAGATACGCACGCGTGCGGGGACACCTCCCCTACAACGCCAGACTCTCGGATAAGCCCGAGAGGTGTAAAGAAAAGTGTGGCGGACCGTCCAGTGAGGTCAGAGGTCAGAAAAGTGCAGTTTTCAGACAACGGTGGACACTGGACCGGCGCCGGCGGACACTGCCGACACTTCTGACATATGCACGCGTGCGGGGACACCTCCCCTACAACGCCACACTCTCGGATAAGCCCGAGAGGTGTAAAAAAAAGTGTGGCGGACCGTCCAGTGAGGTCAGAGGTCAGAAAAGTGCCGTTTTCAGACAACAGTGGACACTGGACAGGCACCGGTGGACACTGCCGACACTTCTGACATACGCACGCGTGTGGGGACACCTCCCCTACAACGCCACACTCTCGGATAAGCCCGAGAGGTGTAAAGAAAAGTGTGGCGGACCGTCCAGTGAGGTCAGAGGTCAGAAAAGTGCAGTTTTCAGACAACGGTGGACACTGGACCGGCGCCGGCGGACACTGCCGACACTTCTGACATACGCACGCGTGCGGGGACACCTCCCCTACAACGCCAGACTCTCGGATAAGCCCGAGAGGTGTAAAGAAAAGTGTGGCGGACCGTCCAGTGAGGTCAGAGGTCAGAAAAGTGCAGTTTTCAGACAACGGTGGACACTGGACCGGCGCCGGCGGACACTGCCGACACTTCTGACATACGCACGCGTGCGGGGACACCTCCCCTACAACGCCACACTCTCGGATAAGCCCGAGAGATGTAAAAAAAAGTGTGGCGGACCGTCCAGTGAGGTCAGAGGTCAGAAAAGTGCAGTTTTCAGACAACGGTGGACACTGGACCGGCGCCGGCGGACACTGCCGACACTTCTGACATACGCACGCGTGCGGGGACACCTCCCCTACAACGCCAGACTCTCGGATAAGCCCGAGAGGTGTAAAGAAAAGTGTGGCGGACCGTCCAGTGAGGTCAGAGGTCAGAAAAGTGCAGTTTTCAGACAACGGTGGACACTGGACCGGCGCCGGCGGACACTGCCGACACTTCTGACATACGCACGCGTGCGGGGACACCTCCCCTACAACGCCACACTCTCGGATAAGCCCGAGAGATGTAAAAAAAAGTGTGGCGGACCGTCCAGTGAGGTCAGAGGTCAGAAAAGTGCAGTTTTCAGACTACGGTGGACACTGGACCGGCGCCGGCGGACACTGCCGACACTTCTGACATACGCACGCGTGCGGGGACACCTCCCCTACAACGCCACACTCTCGGATAAGCCCGAGAGATGTAAAAAAAAGTGTGGCGGACCGTCCAGTGAGGTCAGAGGTCAGAAAAGTGCAGTTTTCAGACAACGGTGGACACTGGACCGGCGCCGGCGGACACTGCCGACACTTCTGACATACGCACGCGTGCGGGGACACCTCCCCTACAACGCCACACTCTCGGATAAGCCCGAGAGATGTAAAAAAAAGTGTGGCGGACCGTCCAGTGAGGTCAGAGGTCAGAAAAGTGCAGTTTTCAGACTACGGTGGACACTGGACCGGCGCCGGCGGACACTGCCGACACTTCTGACATACGCACGCGTGCGGGGACACCTCCCCTACAACGCCACACTCTCGGATAAGCCCGAGAGATGTAAAAAAAAGTGTGGCGGACCGTCCAGTGAGGTCAGAGGTCAGAAAAGTGCAGTTTTCAGACAACGGTGGACACTGGACCGGCGCCGGCGGACACTGCCGACACTTCTGACATACGCACGCGTGCGGGGACACCTCCCCTAAAACGCCACACTCTCGGATAAGCCCGAGAGGTGTAAAAAAAAGTGTGGCGGACCGTCCAGTGAGGTCAGAGGTCAGAAAAGTGCAGTTTTCAGACAACAGTGGACACTGGACAGGCACCGGTGGACACTGCCGAAACTTCTGACATACGCACGCGTGCGGGGACACCTCCCCTACAACGCCAGACTCTCGGATAAGCCCGAGAGGTGTAAAGAAAAGTGTGGCGGACCGTCCAGTGAGGTCAGAGGTCAGAAAAGTGCAGTTTTCAGACAACGGTGGACACTGGACCGGCGCCGGCGGACACTGCCGACACTTCTGACATACGCACGCGTGCGGGGACACCTCCCCTACAACGCCAGACTCTCGGATAAGCCCGAGAGGTGTAAAAAAAAGTGTGGCGGACCGTCCAGTGAGGTCAGAGGTCAGAAAAGTGCAGTTTTCAGACAACGGTGGACACTGGACCGGCGCCGGCGGACACTGCCGACACTTCTGACATACGCACGCGTGCGGGGACACCTCCCCTACAACGCCACACTCTCGGATAAGCCCGAGAGGTGTAAAAAAAAGTGTGGCGGACCGTCCAGTGAGGTCAGAGGTCAGAAAAGTGCCGTTTTCAGACAACAGTGGACACTGGACAGGCACCGGTGGACACTGCCGACACTTCTGAGATACGCACGCGTGCGGGGACACCTCCCCTACAACGCCACACTCTCGGATAAGCCCGAGAGGTGTAAAGAAAAGTGTGGCGGACCGTCCAGTGAGGTCAGAGGTCAGAAAAGTGCAGTTTTCAGACAACGGTGGACACTGGACCGGCGCCGGCGGACACTGCCGACACTTCTGACATATGCACGCGTGCGGGGACACCTCCCCTACAACGCCACACTCTCGGATAAGCCCGAGAGGTGTAAAAAAAAGTGTGGCGGACCGTCCAGTGAGGTCAGAGGTCAGAAAAGTGCCGTTTTCAGACAACAGTGGACACTGGACAGGCACCGGTGGACACTGCCGACACTTCTGACATACGCACGCGTGTGGGGACACCTCCCCTACAACGCCACACTCTCGGATAAGCCCGAGAGGTGTAAAGAAAAGTGTGGCGGACCGTCCAGTGAGGTCAGAGGTCAGAAAAGTGCAGTTTTCAGACAACGGTGGACACTGGACCGGCGCCGGCGGACACTGCCGACACTTCTGACATACGCACGCGTGCGGGGACACCTCCCCTACAACGCCAGACTCTCGGATAAGCCCGAGAGGTGTAAAAAAAAGTGTGGCGGACCGTCCAGTGAGGTCAGAGGTCAGAAAAGTGCAGTTTTCAGACAACGGTGGACACTGGACCGGCGCCGGCGGACACTGCCGACACTTCTGACATACGCACGCGTGCGGGGACACCTCCCCTACAACGCCACACTCTCGGATAAGCCCGAGAGATGTAAAAAAAAGTGTGGCGGACCGTCCAGTGAGGTCAGAGGTCAGAAAAGTGCAGTTTTCAGACAACGGTGGACACTGGACCGGCGCCGGCGGACACTGCCGACACTTCTGACATACGCACGCGTGCGGGGACACCTCCCCTACAACGCCAGACTCTCGGATAAGCCCGAGAGGTGTAAAGAAAAGTGTGGCGGACCGTCCAGTGAGGTCAGAGGTCAGAAAAGTGCAGTTTTCAGACAACGGTGGACACTGGACCGGCGCCGGCGGACACTGCCGACACTTCTGACATACGCACGCGTGCGGGGACACCTCCCCTACAACGCCACACTCTCGGATAAGCCCGAGAGATGTAAAAAAAAGTGTGGCGGACCGTCCAGTGAGGTCAGAGGTCAGAAAAGTGCAGTTTTCAGACAACGGTGGACACTGGACCGGCGCCGGCGGACACTGCCGACACTTCTGACATACGCACGCGTGCGGGGACACCTCCCCTACAACGCCAGACTCTCGGATAAGCCCGAGAGGTGTAAAGAAAAGTGTGGCGGACCGTCCAGTGAGGTCAGAGGTCAGAAAAGTGCAGTTTTCAGACAACGGTGGACACTGGACCGGCGCCGGCGGACACTGCCGACACTTCTGACATACGCACGCGTGCGGGGACACCTCCCCTACAACGCCACACTCTCGGATAAGCCCGAGAGATGTAAAGAAAAGTGTGGCGGACCGTCCAGTGAGGTCAGAGGTCAGAAAAGTGCAGTTTTCAGACTACGGTGGACACTGGACCGGCGCCGGCGGACACTGCCGACACTTCTGACATACGCACGTGTGCGGGGACACCTCCCCTACAACGCCACACTCTCGGATAAGCCCGAGAGATGTAAAAAAAAGTGTGGCGGACCGTCCAGTGAGGTCAGAGGTCAGAAAAGTGCAGTTTTCAGACAACGGTGGACACTGGACCGGCGCCGGCGGACACTGCCGACACTTCTGACATACGCACGCGTGCGGGGACACCTCCCCTACAACGCCTAACTCTCGGATAAGCCCGAGAGGTGTAAAAAAAAGTGTGGCGGACCGTCCAGTGAGGTCAGAGGTCAGAAAAGTGCCGTTTTCAGACAACAGTGGACACTGGACAGGCACCGGTGGACACTGCCGACACTTCTGACATACGCACGCGTGCGGGGACACCTCCCCTACAACGCCACACTCTCGGATAAGCCCGAGAGGTGTAAAGAAAAGTGTGGCGGACCGTCCAGTGAGGTCAGAGGTCAGAAAAGTGCAGTTTTCAGACAACGGTGGACACTGGACCGGCGCCGGCGGACACTGCCGACACTTCTGACATACGCACGCGTGCGGGGACACCTCCCCTACAACGCCAGACTCTCGGATAAGCCCGAGAGGTGTAAAGAAAAGTGTGGCGGACCGTCCAGTGAGGTCAGAGGTCAGAAAAGTGCAGTTTTCAGACAACGGTGGACACTGGACCGGCGCCGGCGGACACTGCCGACACTTCTGACATACGCACGCGTGCGGGGACACCTCCCCTACAACGCCACACTCTCGGATAAGCCCGAGAGATGTAAAAAAAAGTGTGGCGGACCGTCCAGTGAGGTCAGAGGTCAGAAAAGTGCAGTTTTCAGACTACGGTGGACACTGGACCGGCGCCGGCGGACACTGCCGACACTTCTGACATACGCACGCGTGCGGGGACACCTCCCCTACAACGCCACACTCTCGGATAAGCCCGAGAGATGTAAAAAAAAGTGTGGCGGACCGTCCAGTGAGGTCAGAGGTCAGAAAAGTGCAGTTTTCAGACAACGGTGGACACTGGACCGGCGCCGGCGGACACTGCCGACACTTCTGACATACGCACGCGTGCGGGGACACCTCCCCTAAAACGCCACACTCTCGGATAAGCCCGAGAGGTGTAAAAAAAAGTGTGGCGGACCGTCCAGTGAGGTCAGAGGTCAGAAAAGTGCAGTTTTCAGACAACAGTGGACACTGGACAGGCACCGGTGGACACTGCCGAAACTTCTGACATACGCACGCGTGCGGGGACACCTCCCCTACAACGCCAGACTCTCGGATAAGCCCGAGAGGTGTAAAGAAAAGTGTGGCGGACCGTCCAGTGAGGTCAGAGGTCAGAAAAGTGCAGTTTTCAGACAACGGTGGACACTGGACTGGCGCCGGCGGACACTGCCGACACTTCTGACATACGCACGCGTACGGGGACACCTCCCCTACAACGCCACACTCTCGGATAAGCCCGAGAGATGTAAAAAAAAGTGTGGCGGACCGTCCAGTGAGGTCAGAGGTCAGAAAAGTGCAGTTTTCAGACAACGGTGGACACTGGACCGGCGCCGGCGGACACTGCCGACACTTCTGACATACGCACGCGTGCGGGGACACCTCCCCTACAACGCCAGACTCTCGGATAAGCCCGAGAGGTGTAAAGAAAAGTGTGGCGGACCGTCCAGTGAGGTCAGAGGTCAGAAAAGTGCAGTTTTCAGACAACGGTGGACACTGGACCGGCGCCGGCGGACACTGCCGACACTTCTGACATACGCACGCGTGCGGGGACACCTCCCCTACAACGCCAGACTCTCGGATAAGCCCGAGAGGTGTAAAGAAAAGTGTGGCGGACCGTCCAGTGAGGTCAGAGGTCAGAAAAGTGCAGTTTTCAGACAACGGTGGACACTGGACCGGCGCCGGCGGACACTGCCGACACTTCTGACATACGCACGCGTGCGGGGACACCTCCCCTACAACGCCAGACTCTCGGATAAGCCCGAGAGGTGTAAAGAAAAGTGTGGCGGACCGTCCAGTGAGGTCAGAGGTCAGAAAAGTGCAGTTTTCAGACAACGGTGGACACTGGACCGGCGCCGGCGGACACTGCCGACACTTCTGACATACGCACGCGTGCGGGGACACCTCCCCTACAACGCCAGACTCTCGGATAAGCCCGAGAGGTGTAAAGAAAAGTGTGGCGGACCGTCCAGTGAGGTCAGAGGTCAGAAAAGTGCAGTTTTCAGACAACGGTGGACACTGGACTGGCGCCGGCGGACACTGCCGACACTTCTGACATACGCACGCGTACGGGGACACCTCCCCTACAACGCCACACTCTCGGATAAGCCCGAGAGATGTAAAAAAAAGTGTGGCGGACCGTCCAGTGAGGTCAGAGGTCAGAAAAGTGCAGTTTTCAGACAACGGTGGACACTGGACCGGCGCCGGCGGACACTGCCGACACTTCTGACATACGCACGCGTGCGGGGACACCTCCCCTACAACGCCAGACTCTCGGATAAGCCCGAGAGGTGTAAAGAAAAGTGTGGCGGACCGTCCAGTGAGGTCAGAGGTCAGAAAAGGAGAGACAGCAGGATCCCAAAGTGGAATGAGGCTGCCGCTGTGTTTGATGCTGTCTGCTAATTTGTCCACCAGAGGGTGCTGAACAGCCTCTATATTGTTTTGAGCTTAGCAAACTGAAATCGTGTTTGAAAAGTCCACTTTCTGATGTCATTGGTAGGCAGGTGTCTGAAATGCCCACAGCCAACTTCTGAGACACAAAGACAGACACTTTGCCATTTTTTAATGAGCATTATTGGGGACCAATTTAATGAACATGAGGTTGAAAATGGGTGAAGTGCCCCTATAAGTCAGCTCTGCAGTCTTCACAGTAAAATCCTCAGTGTTAATTTAGCCGAGTATACAAATGCTTCAAATAGACCCATATGGGTGATTTTTACTGTGTTCTCTAATGCTGCATTCACACCAGCATGAAGCTGAACAATGAATTGTCTTATATTTTCAATGTTATCTCTATGCAAATTGGCGTTTTAATTTTTTTCATGAGCGTTTAAACGCCTAAATGGAAAAGCGCGCTTTTTTTCTCCCTAGACCCGAGCTTTGAAGCTTTTTTTTTTTAAAGCTTTGAAACTGTAGGCGTTTTAATGCTCAATTCTAGCCAATCAGAGCACAGCATGATCTGAGTAGGCAATGAGATGAAGCGATTGATAGATCACATAGATTAGAATATAGGCCTATGCATAAGATAGATAGATAGATAGATAGATAGATAGATAGATAGATAGATAGATAGATAGATAGATAGATAGATAGATAGATCGTTTATTATATTAATATAATATATATATATATATATATATATCGATTATATATCAGATATATATAAGCCTATTATTACGGGGCCAGAGCGCAGCTCTGGACCTGTTTTATTATTGTACGTATTCTTCTGTTTCCGCCACTTTTCGCAGTTCTGGGTGAACTGTGCTGTCGCTTTTTACGAAACTCGGCCATATGGTAGATGGTCATGAAAAACTATCAAGAAATAAATCTCACAATCTTTCGTCAAAAGGTGGCGCTATAGCACTCAATTGAAAATGCCAATTTTGAACAGGTACAACTCATGCCCTGTTTGACCTACAGCCATAAAACTTCAATACACACATGCGTCTACTCATGATGAACAACTTTAACCCTCTGACTTTTGACCTCTGACCTTTAGATCTCCCACCATTTTGAATTATATGAAAAACCTATCTCCTCCTGGGATTTTTGAGTAATCTGCACGAAACGTTTTACACATGAACTTTGGACCTATGCCGACAAACAAGCAGCGAGATTTTTCCATAAGTGAAAAAATGAAGCTTTAATGAGCCAATGAATATTGCAGTTTTATGACAATTATTCATCTGCCCCTAACACATACATGCAGACTCACATTTCTTTGAAACTTTGCGTTAATGTTGAGGGTCATTCCAAATATTACTGAAACCAATCTTACTCCAATTGGTCAAAGGGGGGCGCTATAGCGATTTTTTGAAAGTGCAAACTTTAAACAGGCAAAAGTCATGCCTCGTTTGGCCGACAGCCATTAAACCTGCTTACACATGTGCCTTGACTCATGAGGAACACATGTATCACGTTGACCAGTAAGCTCCCCCCTTAGATTGTCCGCAATTTTGAGCAGTTTGAAAAACACTTAAACCCAGGATTTTTTCAGCTATTTGCGTGAAACTGTATCATCTGTGATCTCCTTTTTCACAGGTTCTTGTTTGTTGGTCCAATGGCTTCTCCCTTAAACGTGTGCCTCACAACCTGAAGGTTGGCAGTTCAAGCCTCACTTGATGCGGACTTCATTAAAGTTGAATTGCACACAACATGATTGTGTCAATTAATACATGTGCAATTGTTAAACATAACCTGAAATACTTATTTGAGAGGGTATGTTTTTGCAATGTATGACATACTTCATTCTGAAAATAGCCGATCTACAATCTCAAAACTTTTCAGATAACAACGTGTTTCTGAGTTTGTAGATCGGCTGCTTTCACTGGTTCACTTTTATCTTCAACAGACAACCTCAGCCTGGACAAAGCTATAGCACTATAGGTAATGTTGCAGCCCGTCAATCCGAAGGTTGAGGGTTAGATTCCTGTTAATGGCAATAGGTTGACACGTCCAATCAATCCATTCTGCTTCCATCCTTCTCTCTCTTCAATCTATTGTTTCCATGTCTCTCTCTCTTCAATCTATTCCGTTTCCATGTCTCTCTCTCCGCCCTTAGATTGTTCGCAATTTTGAGCAGTTTGAAAAACACTTAAACCCAGGATTTTTCAGTTATTTGCGTGAAATGGTATCATCTGTCTGACCTCCGTTTTCACTGTATCAGGTCTATTGGTCCAATGGCTTCCCGCTTAAGTGAATGTTTCACAACATCAAGGTTGCCGGTTCAAGCCTCACTTGGTGGAGACTTCATTTAAAGTGCATTGCAAACTACAAGACTGTATTAATGAATACATATAGATGGCCAAAACGCAAAACCTCCTATCTGAAAAATTAACATTGTTGGGAAAATGAAAAAGAAAACTACAAAATGTTGTATCTTTTTTGCACAATACAATTTTTTTATGATACCCATCACATAATTCACCATTTCTGGATTTCTGGACTATATTACAATATTATATGTTAATTACACTGATCTCATATTGCAAATGCAGATAGGAGGTTTTTCCCCACTTTTCCTGGATAATTCTGCAGATAGGAGCTTTTGCACTGTGATGTTAAGTGATTGCATAACTAAATAATGATAAATAGTACAGGCTGTAAATACATACATTTACAGCTGCAAACAGTTGCATCAGTGGTGTGGTCTAGGTTTGTTTTCTGAGGTATACAATAATCATTCCCTGCACGAGATGCGCGTGTATACGCTTTTTTTTCCAAAAACAACAACAATTAGGTGGACTACAAAACAACTGGCCCAGGCACCCCTCGACATAATCCCTCCTATACCCTCAACTCCACCACCTGAAATACCCCCCCACTCCCACAACCCCCATTCCCCCCAACCAGCACAACACACCCCCCAAACCCCACCCACCCAAACCCTCATGCCCTCCAACTCCCCTAACTCATACAACTGGATCACCAACCTTGTGTCCAGTGTGGATAGTGGAATAGTATGTAAGATCATTGAATGTCTTAAAGAGCCTATAAGCAAGGAGGAAAGACGGATGCCTTGACCCTAGAATCACCACAGCCAGGGAGGAGATGAGAGCAGCACACAGGGACTTTGTCGCTGACCAAAAAGGAGAGGGTCTGAGGGAGGAATATAAGCGGAGGAAGGAGGAGCTATATCAAGTGTATGCAACTGGAACAACGGGAGCTGACCCAGAAGTTCAGGGACATTAAAGAGGTGCATGTTAACCAGAAACATGGCAAGAGCTGGAAGCTCATCAATGACATTTCTGGCAGAAGCTCGTCTCAGACCTCCAAGATCTGGGGAGAAAGCGCAGAGGAATGAGTTGAAACATGGTACCAGCACTTCAAAACACCCCTAGGAAATCCTCCTTCAACCGAAGAAGAGGATGATCCGATGCTCCTGTCTTCCATGACCTTCCCAAACCAGACGGTTCACCATGGATGAGTACCAGAGGGCCAAGGCTACTATCAAGTGAGGCAAGAGCTGCGGGGAAGATGGAGTGACAGCAGAGGTTCTGATGTATGTGCCCATAGACGAGGTGGTGTTGGATTTTATCAAGCACACACGTCTAGCAAGCTGCCAAAGCTGTGGAGCAAAATGATCATCGATCCAGTACCAAGGCATTAGCCTGAGCTCACAAGTTGCCAAGACGGCTAACAGGAAGATCCTCAACCGTCTTAGACCCATCTTAGACCCTGTAATGAGAAACTCGGGCAGATACTGGTGCTGAGGAGGATACTGGAAGGAGTAAGGAGCGGAATCTTTCAGTGGTGATCACCTTCATGACTTCCAAAAGGCTTTTGGCACCATCCACCGGGGGAATCTGATGAACATTCTCCGGGCCTATGGAGTTCCTGAGACGATAGTTCAGATGATGGAGAAAAGCTACTCGAGGCAGTCCAGGACTTCTAATAACCTGGGCCTGGACTGCTTCAATGGAACAGGACCTGAAGGTCCGGGGGGCACTTGACTGGAATGCCTTGCATGGGATGAGGAGAGTGTGGAAATCAGACATGGGAGAAGACCTCAAGAGGCGGCTGTTCGTATAGCTACAGTGGAGTCAGTACTGCTGTATGGGGCTGAGACATGGACCGTCACAGCACAACAGGAAAGGACCTTGGATGGAGTTACACAAGAATGCTATGAATGGCACTAGGAGTCACATGGACGGACCACATCAGAAATGTGGTCCTCTACAGGAACCTACCATGGGTCACAGACAAAGTCAGAGAGAGAAGGATGAGGCAGGGCACTGCGTCAGGGACCCATAACTAGTGGCAAGCAAACTAACACTATGAGAGCCAACCCAGGGCAAAGCCAGGAGAGACAAGAAGTGCACCACCTACGTAGATGCACTTCGGCGTAACAGCTTAGCCAACAATACTGTAGAGCTCAAGACCCTGATGCTAGATAGGAGAGTGTGGAGGGCAGCGATTCAGGAGTCCCAAGTTGGTGTTGGCTAGACCACACTCACACATCGCATCGCAAAGACCCTATTCTATATGATCCGGCCTAACTGACCCATGCCCCCCTCAACATAATCCCCCTATACCCTCTACCCCCAACTCCACCACCTGCAATACTCCCCCACTCCCACAACCCCCCCCCAACTGCCAGCCCACACCTCTCCACCTCCATAACTCAAAACCCCATCCCACTTCAGGGGTCCCGAGTTGGTGTTGGCTAGACCACACTCTCGCATCGCAAAGACCCTATCCTGTGTGATCCGGCCTAACTGGCCTATGCCCCCCTCAACATAATCCCCCCCATACCCTATACCCGCCAACTCCACCTACTGCAATACTCCCCCACTCCCACAACCCCCCCCCCAACTGCCAGCCCACACCTCTCCACTTCCCTAACTCAAAACCCCATCCCACTTCAGGAGTCCCGAGTTGGTGTTGGCTAGACCACACTTTCGCATCACAAAGACCCTATCCTGTATGATCCGGCCTAACTGGCCTATGCCCCCCTCAACATAATCCACCCATACCCTCTACCCCCCAACTCCACCACCTGCAATACTCCCCCACTCCCACAACCCCCCCCACCCAACTGCCAGCCCACACCTCTCCACCTCCCTAACTCAAAACCCCATCCCACTTCAGGAGTCCTGAGTTGGTGTTGGCTAGAACACACTTTTGCATCACAAAGACCCTATCCTGTATGATCCGACTAACTGGCCTATGCCCCCCTCAACATAATCCCCCCCATACCCTCTACCCCCCAACTCCACCACCTGCAATACTCCCCCACTCCCACAAACCCCATACCCCCCAACTGCCAGCCCACACCTCACAACCCCCATAACTCAAAACCCCATCCCACCCCATACCCTCATACCCCCAAATCCCACCCAACCCATTACCCCCACTCCCAGAACCCCCGGTCCCCATGCCCCCAACCAGCACACCACAACCCCCAAACTCCACCCACCCAAGCCCTCATGCACCCCCACCCCATAACCCCCCAACCGCCACCCCACACCTCCCACACCCCATAACTCCAAACCCCATCCCACACCCATACCCTCATACCCCCAACCGACACAACACAATATTCTCACAGGGTTGTTGGCTGCCACGGTGTTCACGTGTGATTTTGATCTGCATTTAATAAAAAATCACGACATGGACATCTAAGCAGCAATGACAACCTCTAACCACAAGTTCAAAATGTTCAATGCCAAAACCTCCTATCTATACCTAAAAATTACCTCCTATCTACATAGATGCACATAGGAGGTTTTTACCTAGAAATAGTTAGGCTTACAAACAAACATTATTTTTGTTAAATAATGCTTTTTTATGCTCATTTTGAGATCAAGACATTCTACAGTACTGTATCAACTATTACCATACATTTTTTTTATCAACTCACACTCTTGGTGTGATAAAAGTGTCACCTACTGACACTAATCATTAGCAATCAACAAGGCAATGCAATTAACTTGACAGAGTTACTAACAAATACTTAACTAGTAAGGGGGAAGACACTTTTTTATTTTGAAAATAATAGATGACTACAAACTGAAAGACATTTAGACGGTCTACATAACATAGAATTCCCAAGTTTCAGCTCTGTCTGCTGCTCAACTAGTTCTGGTGCAGATAAGAGGTTTTGCGCTTCAACATTTTAGCACTAATTGGCACTGAACAAGATAGGAGGTTTTAGTCAAATGACTTTTTCTGACAAAATGAGGGGCGGGACTATCTTGCAGACAGACTCAGCATGTGCAGCATAGCCTATAGTCCTCATCCACAGTGAAATCCGAAAATCATGAAATTTGCACATAGGAGGTTTTGCATTTTGGCCATCGAGTATGCAATTGATAAAGATAACATGAAATGCTTATCTGAGAAGGTCTGTTTTTGCAATGTATGACATACTTCATTCTGAAAATAGCCGATCTACAATCTCAAAACTTTTCAGATAGCAACGTGTTTCTGAGCTTGTAGATCGGCTGCTTTCACTGGTTCAGTTTTATCTTCAACAGACAACCTCAGCCTGGTCAAAGCTATAGCACTATAGGTAGTGTTGCAGCCTGTCAATCCAAAGGTTGAGGGTTCGATTCCTGTTAATGGCAATAGGTTGACACGTCCAATCAATCCATTCTGCTTCCATCTTTCTCTCTCTTCAATCTATTGTTTCCATGTCTCTCTCTCTTCAATCTATTCCGTTTCCATGTCTCTCTCTCCGCCCTTAGATTGTCCGCAATTTTGAGCAGTTTGAAAAACACTTAAACCCAGGATTTTTCAGTTATTTGCGTGAAATGGTATCATCTGTCTGACCTCAGTTTTCACTGGATTAGGTCTGTTGGTCCAATGGCTTCCCGCTTAAGTGAATGTTTCATAACATCAAGGTTGCCAGTTCAAGCCTCACTTGGTGGAGACTTCATTTAAAGTGCATTGCAAACAACAAGACTGTATTAATGAATACATAATGCAATTGATAAAGATAACATTAAATGCTTATCTGAGAAGGTATGTTTTTGCAATGTATGACATACTTCATTCTGAAAATAGCCGATCTACAATCTCAAAACTTTTCAGATAGCAACGTGTTTCTGAGCTTGTAGAT